>NC_056743.1:1731941615-1732069115 GCF_019279795.1 Protopterus annectens
CCACAGGAACAGGGATTCATGAGTATTAATTATTGTTATATATCTAATGTGGTATCAGAGTTTATTTTAAGGCAATCTCTCTATCTCCCCATTTTCTTTCCTAAACCCTCAAATGAAAGAGGAAGGATACTCCATATGTTCACTGTCCACAGACAAACCAATACAGAAAAACTCAAGTCACAAAGGAGAAGAAAGCCCCAAAAAATCTCAAGAACAATGTACTAAAATTGCAAATACCATAAAACACTATAAAATTCAATCACCTTAATTTGAAACAATCCTACAAAATAACCAACTTGCTCAAACACGTTTTTGCCAAAGGTTTTTTAAAAATTCATCATTCACAGAATGATAAATACACAGAGAGAGAGAGGATCACATACCTTGTCAAACCTTATTGATTAGAATTAAATAACGTGACAGACAATAAAAAGATAGAAAATGAAAACTTAATTGATTATATTAGATTACATAAATATCCAATACTGAGTAATATATTCATTGATTGTTCATATTTAAAGCAGCATTACAACTGCTGCTTACTTTTTAGTGTAGGTTTTAAGCTAACTGGATGATGTAATCCTGGTCACATGTCAGTTTCTAGAGCTGTAATCCACCTATACTCCACACATTCAGTCCTGTTCCATGTTTTCTTTATCTATCTTACTTAACAATACCAATTTAAGTATTATTAACGGTACTTACATATTATCGCAACCACATCGGGAGCAACTCACTCTTGATATATTGACATGACCTTCACATGACAACCCAGTTCTGAAAATCACGACAATGCCTTTCGCTTAATTCTAGATAGCTGGCTGACACTGATTTTTGGTAGTTTCTTAAAAGACGGTACTATCCTGCTCTTAACATTTAACTTTTCATGAGACAGGATGTAAACTCCAGGTTTATCAAACAACTCTGTACATAACATTAACAGATAGGGACCAAGGATGAGGGAGGAGCAGCAAAATCTGTAGAGGAGCTTTAACTTTTTAGGAACCTATTACAAAACGATTACTTTTGCATAACATTTCTGTTTGGAAGCACAGAGGTTTCTTGATTATTTGTAAACTTTACAGATAGGCTGTAGATTTCATAAAAGTAGCTTTGACTATCTTTATGACAGTCCCACCAAGCTCGGATGATCTGAAATAGTCATCAAGTACTGCATTTATAGTCTTCTCCTTTTAGTTAAAAACAAATCACTGGGTAAATGTATAACAGATAAAGTATTTGAATTAAAGTGGCCCAAGCATGTTACAAACATCTCACAGATGTACATGCAGTGCTGAAAAACCACAATGAACAGGTTGCAAATAGCATAACTACCCAAATTGCTAGTAATAAAGACAGAGAAACTGAAGTGATTTCTTATAGGGGAGTACTGTTGTTTCAGGTCGATATTTAATATCTGTCACTATTTTTCAGAACCCCCCCCCCCATTCTGTCATGCTTTGTTCAGGTTTTTTGGGCTTAGAGATTAAGGGGTATTCAGCTATACATTATTTTACTGAATGTCAGTAAGGCCCGACAGACCAGCTACACTGCTTTCCTTTCCCACACTACCATTTGTTGATGATGTCTCCAAGTATCAGAAAACATAACAACTGTACTTATACATAAGGAATTACTTCCAATTTCGGTATTTTATGGATTATTACATGGAACTACCTTGTTGTTGTTAAAATAAGGTCTACATTTAGTTGATCTCATATGCCATGCATCAGATATAGTTTTATCAATTTCATCAGGTTGGTATCCTCTAGCTATAAACTCAAATTTTAAATTATTTAATGCTAGTAATGCTAGTAATGCATCCTCATCATCATCGTGTAATCTTAATGTCCTATAAACTTGCCCTTTTAATACATTTCTCGGGATGTGCCTGGGATGCATACTAGTTTTGTTAGGTAAGTGTTCTTTCTGGTTGGTAGTTCCATGTAATAATCCATCTGACATAAACTCTAGGCCTCATAATGAATTTAGAGTAGTGTTACAGTTTGCGAGTGACGTCAACCAATATGTTGATGTAATTAAGAAACATTGGCACCTATTACAAGAGGTACCACAGTTGCAGGTTATTACCTGTAAAGATCCACTATTCAGTTTTAAGAACAATATGTCACTCAAGAAGCAGTTATGTAACAAGGATGTGCCTAAGAAAGCCTTCTTCACATCAGGTCACTTTTCCTTGCAGGTCATGCAGTGCCTTCCCCTATATTTACAGTATAAATACCTATGTCCACCCCACCAAGCATTTTCAGTTACAGCTTAATACTTATGCTGATTGCAAGAGCACTGATGTTGTCTATTATTGTTTTTGTCAGAAATGTCCGGTGTTTTATGTAGGTAAAACGAATAGATTTCTTAAAGACAGAATTCTAGAACATCTTCGTGATGTCAAAAATAAGAAACCCACTAATGCACTCGCCCAGCATATTATTAATACAGATAATTCACATTCTTTTAAGTTTTTTGTGCTACAGCGCATACACAAAAACATTAGAGGAGGGGATATAGAAACTTTTACTGAAAGCTGTGAATAGAGATGGATCATTAAATTGAATGCAGATAAATATCCAGGCCTTAATGGCTCTACTTCCTTGGTTCCTTTCTTGAAAGCAAGACGCCTCAAACATGTTTAATTTTAGGCACCTCATACACCCATTACACTTTATTTATTCATATTTTAGAGACATAGACTACTTTTAGTTATACATACATATTGTAGATAGATTTTATGACTAGATCTAGATTTTTATCCTTTTACTTTTCATAGCTACAGTATTTATGGAGTTTATATCTATGCACATTACTTAGGTCTTTTACCAACAGTTTTGTATATAGTTTTTGTATGCAGTTTTTATATGCAGTTTTTATATGCATTTACATGCAGTATTTTATATGTGTCTTTTATATGCAGTTTTCTCTATATGTAACCTTTTCTACATTTATACATTTATAAGTTTTATATAGCTTTAATGCCTTAATTGACCTATGACATCAGTGATTGAGTCAATGGTTCCATCTGTATATACGCAATGGAGTGTTTTATTTTCTTGTCTGATGAAGCAATTAGTTTTGCAAAAGTGCTCACCACTGTTCTTATTTATTTGTTGTGTAATAAAGACGCTATTGTGTGGTACCTCGGTGAATTTTTGGTTATATATAGTTCTGGTTTTGTGCACCTGGGTTTTACCTGAAGCCGTTTCTCTTTTTATACATATTTATTTTCTTTTATTTGGCACAAGGACACACGCGTCGATGGAGGATATACCTGCTGAGATACCCCTTGATGGTCATCACCAACATTTTCTGAGGATCCTGGAAGTACCAATTAATCCACTTTTAAATGTGGACTCACAGGATTTTCAACAGGATGTAAATGGCACTCAAAATCTACTGGAAAATTTTTCACATTACAAGAACTTAGAGAATCTTATGTATAAATACAAGAGACTGCAATGGCAGCGCTTGCACCTGCAAGCCTCCCTGGAATCCAAAATCATCCCCCAAGGCCTGAGAGTGCTAAATATGCCTACCTATGGAAATACCTATCCGGTCCTTTTACGTAAATGGCAGGAACTGAACCTACAATTCAGTGCTAAGTGCATGGAATTACTGCTTGAATTTTTTTCACCCTTAGAACTTGAGATTAAGACTGAAATAATTGCTTTGGAATCAAGAATTAATGAAAATTTATCCAATGATTTGACTTTTCTTAAAATGAATGAACTACAAGAAAACATTCTAATATATGAGAAAAAATTACAAGCAACAAAATTATCCAAACTGAACAGGGATAAACGGGACTTTGCAGCCAATAATGTATTTTCGTGGCCAAAGGAACAGGTAAATAGACAAACTGCAGTTTGTAATGTGGCTAGAAATATGCACACTGTTTCTTTAACTGAACATTCTACTAGTTCAAATGAACACGCCCAACAGGAAACTGCTAAAAACAGCATTTCTATTTTTTCAGCTACAGAAGTTGCTGATACAATAAGAGTTCACAACGCTGGCATCTTTATGCCTATCTCTCCTACTCTGACTAATAAACCAAATGGTTCTAAGGTTATTTCAACTGAAACCGGGGCTATTCCTAAGAAAAGTTGTTCTACAGCACCCTCGACTACATTGTTAGTCCCATTAAATCCTTCTATAACAGCCAGTGCTGAGAGACAAGCAGGAAAAAATACTGACAGCGTTTTTTTAGACTCTTTGAAGAAAGGAGACTTCTCTCTGGAAGCAGCTTTGTCCTACAAGACTTTTACAAAGAACCAGCAATACAGAGGACAGCCAGCCAGGCTGAATCAGCAAGAGGGAGCAGGCCAAACACCCAAAAGGAGAAGAACTTAGATACAGGTTTGGTCATAAACATTTCTTCTTTTGAACTTAATACTGACCAAATTAATTTATTAAACAAAGGTTTGTCCTTTATACCAGCAAAAAAAGCCAATGTAACAGAAATGATTAAAGACTTAAAGCTACTAGGCAGAAATTTATCATTGAAATCTATGTTTCCTAATGAGTCAGGAACAAGGACTAATGTATACAGGCAGCCTAGTAGTTTTATCCTGAATACCCCACCAGGTGTTCAAAAGTTTTTAGATATCTGTGAACTATCTTTCAGGGACATAGGTGAGCATGATTCTAGTGACTATTACTTTAGTAATCTTTCTCCTAACGAACAAAGAGCCTTACAAGAGTTAAAGAATTTGCAGTCATTAGTTATTAAACAGGCTGATAATGGAGGAGGCATTGTTTTATTAGATAAACAATTGTATCTACAACAAATGTATAAACTTTTACTTAACAATGAAACTTATAAATCAGTCTCTAAAATTATGGTCAATGCTATTATTGATAAAGTGTCATTTCTTATGTTTGATCTTCTTATTACTGGATTGATAGACGAACCATTATTTAAGTATTTTAATGTTCTCAAACCCACTATACCTAGAATTTATGGTTTACCTAAGGTACATAAAGACCTGGCCTCACCACCAATGCGTCCCATAGTGTCAGGGGCTGGGTGGTGCACCGAGCCCTTATCCATCTTTGTTGAAGGTACAATACACGGATTATTAGAGAATTGTCATACCATTCTAAGAGATACTAAAATGTTCCTTGAAAGGTTACATAACAGGATGGACACTATTACCAATGACACTGATTTTGTATTGGTTACAATGGGCATTGAGGAATTATTTACCAGTATCAGTAAGATACAACTCATATGCAGTCTCTTAGAAATTATATTAGAGAATAATGTTGTTATGTTTGAAGAGAAGTTTTTCCTGCAATAGGTTGGCATGGCTATGGGCACTCCTTGTGCAAATAGCTACGCCAACCTTGCGCTAGTCTGCTGGGAAGAAACATATATACTTTCCGGTTTGAATCCTTTTTTACATCAAGTGTTATGGTATGTACGTTTTGTGGATGATGTTTTTATTTTATGGAACGGCAATGGTTTAGATGTTGCATCCTTTGTTGATTATCTGCATGCCACCACTGACTTTTTAAAATTCACATACCGGCTATCTGCAGCTGAGATTGATTTTCTTGATGTTCATCTAGCTAAAGCTGAAATTAACTGCTTCAAGAGTAGCATCTTCCACAAACCAACCAGAAAGAACACATACCTACACAAAACTAGTATGCATCCCAGGCACATCCCAAGAAATGTATTAAAAGGCCAGGTTTATAGGACATTAAGATTACATGATGATAATGAGGATGCATTACTAGCATTAAATAATTTAAAATTTGAGTTTATAGCTAGAGGATACCAACCTGATGAAATTGATAAAACTATATCTGATGCATGGCATATGAGATCAACTTAATGTAGACCTTATTTTAACAACAACGAGGTAGTTCCATGTAATAATCCATCTAACATAAACTCTAGGCCACATAATGAATTTAGAGTAGTTTTACAGTTTGCGTGTGACGTCAACCAATTTGTTGACGTAATTAAGAAACATTGGCACCTATTACAAGAGGTACCACAGTTGCAGGTTATTACCTGTAAAGATCCACTATTCAGTTTCAAGAACAATATGTCACTCAAGAAGCAGTTATGTAACAAGGATGTGCCTAAGAAAGCCATCCCTTCTTCACATCAGGGCACTTTTCCTTGCAGGTCATGCAGTGCCTGCCCCTATATTTACAGTATAAATACCTATGTCCACCCCACCAAGCATTTTCAGTTACAGCTTAATACATATGCTGATTGCAAGAGCACTGATGTTGTCTGTTATTGTTTTTGTCAGAAATGTCCGGTGTTTTATGTAGATAAAATAAATAGATTTCTTAAAGACAGAATTCTAGAACATCTTCGTGATGTCAAAAATAAGAAACCCACTAATGCATTCGCCCAGCATATTATTAATACAGATAATTCACATTCTTTTAAGTTTTTTGTGCTACAGCACATACACAAAAACATTAGAGGAGGGGCTATAGAAAATTTTACTGAAAGCTGTGAACAGAGATGGACCATTAAATTGAATGCAGATAAATATCCAGGCCTTAATGGCTCTACTTCCTTGGTTCCTTTCTTGAAAGCAAGAAACCTCAAACATGTTTAATTTTAGGCACCTCATACACCCATTACACTTTATTTATTAATATTTTAGAGACATAGACTACTTTTAGTTATACATACATATTGTAGATAGATTTTATGACTAGATCTAGATTTTTATCCTTTTATTTTTTCATAGCTACAGCATTTATGGAGTTTATATCTATGCACATTACTTAGGTCTTTTACCAACAGTTTTGTATATAGTTTTTCTATGCAGTTTTTATATGCAGTTTTTATATGCATGTACATGCAGTATTTTGTATGTGTCTTTTATATGCAGTTTTCTCTATATGTAGCCTTTTCTACATTTATACATTTATAAGTTTTATATAGCTTTAATGCCTTAATTGACCTATGACATCAGTGATTGAGTCAATGGTTCCATCTGTATATAAGCAATGGAGTGTTTTATTTTCTTGTCTGATGAAGCAATTAGTTTTGCGAAAGCGCTCACCACTGTCCTTATTTTTTGTGTAATAAAGACGCTATTGTGTGGTACCTCAGTGTATTTTTGGTTATATATAGTTCTGGTTTTGTGCTCCTGGGTTTTACCTGAAGCCGTTTCTCTTTTTATACAGAATCCGTGATATATTTGGAATGTGGTTGCAATAATACGTAAGTACCGTATTAACCTAAAAGACATGTTTAGAACTTGACTCAGATATGTGTTTAGATAATGCTCAGGTGTTTATTTTGCATTTTATGTTAAAAGATGCACCCAGATATTCTCCTTCAGTTTTCTATTTCTCTTGCCCACATTAAATGCAGGGTACACTTGACAAAGTGCTACATATCCTACATTAGTAGAATCACAGACTACATAGATGTTACAGTTATATAATTTTTCCAATAACTGGACGTGTAAAATTATTAGGGCATAAAATACATTTTTCCAGCATTTGCACTTTCCACATGCAAAATGTATTTTCTTCTGACTAAATCTGTTGTTGATTGTAGTGTTCTCCTCCTAATAACATAATAATTTGTTTAATTAACGTCCTCCTTTATACTCAAAACGAGGACATTCTTCAATAATTTCTGCTGGCAAATTCAATAATTGTAGAATATGGCAGTGTATGTTGTGTGTATATATATATATATATATATATATATAATATGTTGTTGTAAATCTTAACTGAAAATTCTTAGAATGATAAGACTCTCTATCAATTAAGGAAAAAAGGGCTTAGCCTCAGAGGTATGTGCACCTATGAACAGCAGGTATTTATTCTCTAGCTGAGTGTAGTCGTATCCACTCTCAGAAAATTCATGTACCAAACGATCAAATTGTTCAGATACTTGTTCATCATTGGTAATTAATGTAGAATAGCATATCATCAGTCCCTTGACAATATTTTTAAAAAAGTGGAGATGAATATTAGTCCAATGTAGAAGCATATTTATACTTGTCTCTTTCCTAAATACACTCGTGCATAATTTGCCATCTCACAAATTTCCTATCCTGATATCCAGAAAGCTAATTTTACTAACAGAGTAGGTTATTTTGAATTTTAATATAAATGTGCAGTGCTGCTTAATTATTCTACAATTTTGCACAAATCATCTCTATTAGAAGCCCACAATGGAAAAATATATGCAACAAATATTTTAGTAAAAAAAAACTACTATGAAGAATGTTGTCCTTGTTTAAAACATTGTTATCTGCAAGTGAAGGCTTATGTGAGATAGCAGGTTATTTTGTACCACTATTCTGCATTAAACTGACTGAATTTCATGCTGTTTGGATCCTTAATACCTCAGACTTCAGATTTGTTTTGGTTTCTTCTCCTTGGTGACTTGACCTCTTTGTAGAAAAGAATGCAAGGCCTTTGCATTGAGCAGCATTTCCCTCGGAAAAAGAATGATGCCTGAATTCAAGGATAAAATATTCATCTTCAAAAATTGGATAGAAAATTGGTGTCAGTTAGGGGACTTCAGTATGTCTATTTGCATAGGATGAAATAGTCTACAGAAAAAGACCCCTACCCACTTGGCCAGGGATATCCAGCAACCTTCTCTTTGTCTTGCCTACATGAAATGCAGTGCACACTTAGCAAAGTGCAAGTATGCATAGACACTCCCCTGCAGGAGCAAATTGATCTTAATGCATGACATGCATTGTGTGTGGGAGTAGATGGAGCGTTATCTCTACAATGGAATCATGTGTCTGTAATTCAATACTGGCTAAAACATTTCCTTCCTCCATAGTGCCTTTCTGATGCACAGAAGTCATATGACAGACGTCACAATATAGCAAACTGGAATTTGGATAATATCTCAGTAGTACTGTGGAATGCCAGGAGAATAAACAACAAAATCTCCAAACTTTAGACCTTCCTGACTCTTCAAGACATCGTTTCTTCAGTTATAGAAACATGTTTCCATTGTTTAGGTAATGCTCCTGCTACTCCAGGACACAATGCCATTCATACAGCAACATCCTAGATGCAGCAGGTGAACCGGAGATCCTTTGAACTGCCTGAAAATGTGTATAGGTTCATAGGTTCATAGGTAGGTACTAGGCTATCTGCCTGAAGGCATTTATAAGCCTAGCCATAATGTATTGGCTTTCGCCTCCCCCTTAGATTAGTTCCCTGTGCCTCTGTCCAGCACAGCCATTGAAGTGATCCTCAGGGTAAACTTTCTGTTTTCCATCCCCTCATCAAGGTTTCTCCTAAAGAGTGTTAGCGAGGAGCTCTGCCTAATGTAGCTTAGAATCTGTTTCCAGAGCATGGGAAGTCTCTGGGACAGGAGTCTATCCTTCCAGCATGTCCTGTTTATTGTTGTGGTGAGGTTTAGATCCCTAGAGCGTGTGGCTCGAGGAGATATTGTTTTCTTTAGGTGGACCATGTCCATAGGTTCATAGGTTCATAGGTTGGTACTGGGCTATCTTCCCGAAGGCATATATTAGCCCAGCCACATTGTGCGGTATTCACTGCCCCTTTAGTAGTTCCCTAGACCCTTGTACTAGCAGTTAGTACCCTTGGCCCCTATCTAGTAGTGCTGTTGGTGTGATCCCCGGTGTGAACTTTCTGTTACCCATCCACTCATCAAGGTTCCTCTTGAAGAGTGATAGTGATGGGCTCTGTCTTATGTAGATCGGGACCCTGTTTCATAGTAAGGGAAGTCTCTGTGAAGGGAATCTATCCCTCCAGCATGTTCTATTCATTGTTGTGTTGAGGTTTATATCCCTAGAGCATGTAGCTTGAATAGATTTGGTTTTGCTAAGATGGAGCATGTTCAACAATTCTGGGCTGGACATGGCTCTGTACGTTAGACAGAGATCGCCTCTGAGAAAGCGGTATGCAACAGAGAACAGTCTTAGCTTTTTCAATCATGCTGCACAGGGCAACTGTTTGAGGCCAGTAATCCTCTTGGTTAGGTACCTCTGAGGTCACTCCAGCTGCTGGAGATGTCTAGCCAGGTACATTCCAATTGGTGCATTGTACTCAATAATGGGTCTGATGAGGAAATAGTAGAGGGGCACCATTACATCCTTAGATCTTGATGTGAACCCTTTTGTGATCAGATGGGTCACATAGAAGGATTTTATAACCACTTTGGCAACATGGTTATCAAAGGAAAGCTGACTATCTACTTGGGTCCCTAGATCCCTTATTTCTTCTTCAGATTTCAGGGGATTACCTCCTATGTTGTAGTTTGCGGGTACTCTGTTTTTTTCCAAAGGGGATTACTATGAATTTTTTTTTGCATTTAGCTTGAGACCATGGCTTTGACACCATGCATCAGTCTCATTTAGGCCCTTCTGGAGGATCTCCATGTCGGCCGGAGACTCTATTATAGCACCCAGTTTGCAGTCGTCCGCAAACTTAGTCAGCCACAGCCCTTCTGTGCTTGCCTGTACTTCTGAGAAGTATATGCCAAACAGGAGGGGCCCCAGGACAGAGCCCTGACACACACCACTCATTACTGGTCTGGATTTGGACATAGATCCTGCTACTCTTACTTTATGGGATCTGTCTGAGAGCCAGTTTGCGATCCATCTTGTGACGTAAGGGTTTATGCCCAGGCTGGTGAGCTTATCAATAATACCTGAATGAGAAATGGTGTCAAATGCTTTAGCAAGGTCAAGGTAAGCTGTGTGTACCTCCTTTCCCTTATCTATAGCCTGAGTAACTGTCTCAAAGAAATCCACCAGGTTCAGGAGGCATGATCTGCCCTTGATGAAGCCGAACTGTATGGGGTCCAGCGACTGGAGGTTCCCAATTTCTCTATTTATGAGTTCCATAATGATTCACTCCATAGCCTTACAGATCAGGTTGGTCAGGTTTATTGGTCGGTAGTTCCCATGGTCAGTTGTGGCCCCACCCTTGTGTAGCGGGACCACCGTTGGCGTACGCCATTCTATGGGCACATATCCTGTAGACAGGCTGAGACTGAACAGGGTATTAAGATGTGGGGTTAATTCCTTTTGGAGCATGCGTATGACACAGCCTGGGACACCATCTGGTCCTATGGAGACAGTGTTTTTAGCTTTAGATAGAGCCTTGTTAAACAACGTATCAGTAATAATTGGACTTACACAATCCCCTGGAATGGTAATAGGCCCTGTAGGTGGTGGGGGGGGGGGTTGCACTGAACCTGTCAGCCAAGATGTTGGCAATGTCAGAAGGGTCAGTGTATTTTGTTCCATTTATTCTGGGTTGGACATGGCCTTGTATGTCAGGCAGAAATCACCTCTGAATAGGTGGTATGCAACCCAGTACAGCCGGAGTTTCTTCAGTGGAGCTGCATAGGGCATCTGTTTTAGGCCAGTGATCCTCTGGGTGAGGTATGGTATAGGGCAGCATGAGTGCACATGTGTGTGTGTGTGTGTGTGTGTGTGTGTGTGTGTGACATGTAACTGACATCCTATTCAGGATTATGTTTTACTGTATCATCTCTAT
The DNA here is from genome assembly GCF_019279795.1 of Protopterus annectens. Classification (NCBI taxonomy): domain Eukaryota; kingdom Metazoa; phylum Chordata; order Ceratodontiformes; family Protopteridae; genus Protopterus; species Protopterus annectens. The sequence continues at coordinate 1,731,953,124 of NC_056743.1, forward strand.
GCTAATATGGTCTCAGTTTAAGTGATCATGAGTGGATATAGAAATAAATAATGCAAGCAGCTGATTACATTTGTTGCAGTTGTACAAAATTGCAGAATTATAAAGCTTTGTCCTTGAGGAAGTGGTCTTCCTTTACACCTACAATAATGTCCTTACCTACGCATCCAGAAGGGGCCACATCGGTGAAATTATCCTTTCCAGACTTTGACTGGAATCCTTGCTGACATTTGCATGTGTAATTTCCCTCTGTGTTGATACATACTGAAAAATTACCACAGATTCCTGTTGTATTGCACTCATCAACATCTGCATTTTGAAGAAAAAAAATCACTGTCTATAAAGCATGAAAATTCAAAATGAAAATGTTTCTCACCAAGACATCTTAAGTTATGTCAATACTTTACACAGAAAGAAAAATAATACTTTACCAAACTCTTCAATTAACAAAAAGTGCTTGCATGTACACCAAAGAAATTGAACATGTTTTTTTTAATCATGCCTGGTGACCATTAAACACCTTCCTCTCTATCTTTTTCCAAAAATGCACATGGTTATTGCACTACACATCCTCTCATTGCAGGTCTCATATTCTCCACTGAAAGATAGGCTAATGGTAGATCACTTGAGCTGGCATGGCCATGTTGATTGAATATTTTCTCCTGATTTACATGTTCATAAGTGAATACTTGGCTAACTGCTCTGAAGAATCATTTTAAGCCTAGGTCAGAATCAAACCCTACACTTTGTGTCTGTGAGGTAAAGACCTTAACCTCATTATGCCAAACCTATCCCTGCAGCAGCCTAGCATGCCTCAATAATGACTGAATGTTTTTTGTACATCTCACATATGGCTAATCTGCAATGCACAGCTTGGAGAGCATACATGTCTCTCTGCATGTCTGGTACATGCTGCCTACTGAGATACATAAACCCTTTCAAGCCATTCATGCAGGAGGTAATACTGCATGCACACTCACACACAGACACATACACCAAAGGAGGGATGAGCCAATATCAGTCATTTATTCAAACTCGTAAAACAAAATGAAGGCTCTCAGGTTGCCACACAAAACAAGGTTTATTAATGGATAGAAGTAATCTCTCATGTAACCAAAAAATAATAAAGCGAACTGGAAACTCAGTAAAAAATACTCTGAAGATGCCCATATGACTAGAGGGTGAAAGCGCTTAGTACTTATACATGTATATTTATTTTTTACTGAGTTTCCAGTTTGCTTTATTTTTTGGTGTATTGTGATATACATTAATAAACCTTGTTTCGTGTGGCAACCTGAGAGCCTTTGTTTTGATTTATTCAAACTCCCCTGGCAGCTCTTCCACTTTACTAACTGCTACTTGAAATCTAGGTATTTAGGTCATACTTTGAGCTTTATCCCTCCATCATACAGAGGTATGAGAAAAAGTAGATGTGTTTATATTTATATATATATATATATATATATATATATAGAGAGAGAGAGAGAGAGAGAGATACAACTTAATAGCAAAGGGGAGGTGTTGCTTTTCAAGCATTGCAGCAGTTATACACAAGGCATACCACACTACATATCAAAAAACAGAGATGCTTGCACACTTTGAAGTTCATATAAAATATGGACAAATATGAAAAACAAAATAACTCATACAGTTATAAACTTATTATGTACACATTGCTTGTCCAAATGCTGTATGGCCAAAAGCAAAAATGGCAAATCAATAGGTGAATTACAAAATTAAACAACAATTATAGGGAAAAATAGGCTGAAATAATAAGCAATTAACTTGGTGCTTTTTCACAAGCTGTATTTGAATAACCAAATGTTTATGTTGGGGAATTGCTTTGCACCCTCATGTGATGGATGGAGAATGTGTCCTCCGGATTCTGACAATTATATTTTCCAACCCCTAGGTCAAACAAATGTGAAAAAGGTTCACAAATTTAGAGTTGCACAAAAAGAATATTTTGCACCCTTCCCTGAGGCTATGTGACTTTAAACATAAAATGTTTAAGGAACTGCTCATGAAATGTTGCTATGACCTCTTCAAGAACAGTATCTGAGTTACAAGTTGTTATGATGAGTCAGCCCTACCTTATTTTCCACAGGAACAGGGTTTCATGAGAACTAATTCTTGTTATATAACTAATGTGGTATCAGAGTTTATTTTAAGACAAACTATCCATCTTTCCCATTTTCTTTTGTGAACCCAAAAATGAGGGAGAAAGGATACTGCATACCTTGAATGTTCACAGACAAGTCAGTCCAGATAAAGCTTAAGTCACCAAAGAGAAGAAAGACAAAAATAAATTTCAAGACCAATGTATTAAGTCTCAAAACATAGTAAAGCATGGTTAAATTCAATCAGCTAAATTTCAAAAAGTGATACAAAATAACCAACTATCTCAAACAAGGTTTTGCCAACTTCTGCAGATTTTTTATAACTCATTGTTCAAAGGGAGTTAAATAGACACAGAGAAAATCATATACTGCTCAAGTGTCACACCTTATTAGTAAGAGTTCAATAAGCTGATATATAATAAAACATAGAAAATGAAAACATACACCATGAATTAATAAACTCCCTGTAGAGCCTACATGGAATGTACCCATGTACACGCCCATGGTTCTCCCTCAGCAGAGCACCATGCATATTAATAATGGTGTACTGCTGAGGGAGAGGATAAGAACAAGGATATTGAATCCTTGTAGACAGAGGTGTAGAGCTTTACTAGAAAGCTGCACCTAGACTCGGCCACAGCTTGCTGTGAGTGAAAGGTTAGTTTGCTTCACAGAACCCCCCCTCTCTAGGAACTGGCACCCTTATCCAAAACTATACCGAATTACTATATGAATATTCATATAGATGCATTGAATCAGGAATACCTGACAGTACTAAATATCCTCCACAAGGAAGAGTAAACCTGTCTGCTGGACGGGTCTATATTAGAAGCACGAAAAGGCCTTCTGAGAGAATACGGAAACAGCGATACATATTCATCGAATCGCATATAAGCAATTCAATGAATATGTCATAGGGCAAGGAGATAGTTGGCCAAGTTCATGGAGTTGCCCTTTCCTTCCCTATAGTGTGATCTCGGAGTTGGTATACTTAGTTAGGGGGGGTGTGGGTGGCAGAGCCCACCACATTGGGGGTTGTAGGGGGTGAAGTTCCCCACCTGTTTATGGTGTTAAATTTTTTTTTTTTTAGTGAATGGCTGTGTAAGTGTTTTCCCTAGGTAAAAATTTGATTGTATGGCTGTTTGCTATTTTTAGGTTTCGTGTATTATGTGTTAACTTTTATGTAGTCGCACATATGCACTTTCGGTGTTATAATATAGACCTCTGTTGGACATCTGCAATAAATAAACTCTATAACAAAAGAAAAAAAATTGTTGTCCAGGACCAAGAAGGAGTACATGCCCATTTAGAAGTAATCTCTCCTTAGCCTAAACAAACAAATAAGAGCACTAGTAAAATCCTCCAAAGCAAATTTTGAGTCCAAGTTGGCCTAATCTACTACAGACAATCATAAGGCCTTCTTCACATATGTCCGTATCCTCAATGGAAGCACCCAGATCTGGTCAGAACTGTTGGTCAAGGACACCACATACACAAATGCTGTAGATATAGCAAACTTGCTGGCTGACAGGTTCAGTGAAAATTTCACCTTTCTGTCCCCTCATCAGTAAATCAGGACATTCCCAGTACCTTCCCCCTCCCCCTTATATCTAGGGATCAGGTCATCACTGCTCTCTCAAAGGCAAAAAATACAGCCTCCATGGGACCTGATAACATCCCAGGCTGCATCCTACATGAACTCAGGCAGGAACTTGCAGTACCTATTCAACTAAAGCCTGAGTACCAGCTTTGTCCCAGCTGAGGGAAGGACAGCCACTGTCATCTCTTTACACAATGGTGGAGTGTCCACCGATCCAGGAAATTATAGACCCATCAGCCTAACTAGCCTAATCTGCAAGGCCATGAAATGTATTATCATGGACCTCATTAACAAGGAGATTGGCAACTTCAAAACACTCAATCCTACACAGTTTGGTTTCATGAAGGGGAGGTCATGTCTGTTAAATTTGGGCAACTTTTTTGAGACAGTCACAAAAGCCATGGATGAGGGGAAGAAAGTGCACACCACCTACCTTGACCTGGCCAAAGCCTTCAACACTATTCCACACTCGGGCATAATAGATAAACTGTCAACTAGGCATCAAACTGTATGTTACCAGATGGATAGCCAACTGGCTCACTGATAGAACCCACCTATTCAAAATAGGGGAAGCCACCTCAAAAAGTAGACTTGTATCAAGTGGCATACCCAAGGGTTCAGTCTTGGGGCCTCTTTTATTTGGGATATGCTTTTCTGAGGTGCTGGCCAAAACCAGTTGGCTATGGCTGACCAAGTTTGCAGATGAATGCAAGCTGTGAGCTATCATCAATTCCTCTAGTGACTTGGACATCCTCCAATGGGATCTCACCCAAACAAATGACTGGTGCCAGAAACATGTCCTCAAGCTGAATACAAAAAAAAGCTTCATCATCCCCTTTAGGGAGACTGATGTCACAACAAATTACCACATTAATAACAATGTCCTAAGCACACTGTCAGTTGTGAGGGATTTGAGCACCATATTGATTAGGAAACTGACTTTTGACCAGCTGTTGAAATCATTGTACAGAAAAGTTTCTACATGTCCTACCTCATAAGTAAGGGTATCTCATCCAGGGGGAAGGAGGTCATAAAATCCCTGTATTCATCCCTTATAATATCCATTATTGAGTACAATGCCCCATTTGGCATTTACCTCATAAAGCACATGCAGCAGCTGGAGAGACCAGAGGTTCCTCACCAGGAGAATCCAGGGCCTCAAAAATCTACCATACACAGATAGGCTAAAAGCCCTATCCCCCTACTCTGTTTCATACTGACTCCTTAGAGATAACCTCTTTCTGGTATATGAGGCAATCTTGGACCCTGAACAAAATGCAAATTAACCACTAATGAACAAAAAATGGCACACACAGAGCTGGAGAGCAGCTGATGCAGAAAAACAAGGATGATATCACCAGTAGATTCAAAGTACAAACAATTTATTCCACCCAAAGTATATGCACAAGCTTTCGTCCCTGCTCAGTCAGGAACTTCTTCAAAGTAATTCAGTTAGTAAAACACACTTCATTTAAATACTACATAGGCAGTCAGTAAAACACACTTCATTTAAATACTAAATAGGCATACAATCAATCCTAAAAACCACGCCCCCTTTTTTTTTACTACACTGCTAGTAAAATATATCTTAAACAATAAATAAACTTTATCTCATCTCTAAAATATAATACATTCCCTAAAATATTCACTAAAACAACTGTTTAAATTTTATTTTTAAAATATAATACACTTAAAACATTTCACAGCAATTTTCATCTTTCCAGAGCTTTTAGTTTTAAAAAACATGCAAGTGAGAAACTGTCAACCTGCCTTGATGGAATTGTTGCATATCCGCAAGTCAAGCTCTACTCGAGTAACTAGCACAAGCGGCCTCAACCTGGTCTGTGACATCAATAGGACTTGTTGGTGGGAAAGATTTGTGTCCCACAGGCTCCCCATCTATGGAATAGACTCTCTCTCCATGTCAAGCAGAGTACCTCTTTACCTCTTTTTAAGTGCAACTTACATAACTGGATGGGAAATAGAAAATGCATCCCTGGGATTGCACCTGTGTCCCTGCTGGACTGAGGCATCGGGTGCTGATTTGTCTATGCATGGGCTAAACTCTTGTCTAGGTTTATAAGGACCTCAGGGCCAGTGGCCTAGTAACTTCCTATGATCCTATAGTTTTTATTTCTTGCATTTTGTATTACGTTATTACCTTTTTTGTTTTGTATACAGTGATTTGTTTTCTTTACATTGAGTTTTACTTGTATTCTGCTTTTAACTGCATATTAAAACTTGAAGAGACCACAGCTCTGTCTCTTGTGAGTCAGACATAAATTAGAACAGGTCAATTAAGGAGTCACACATAAGTTAAAACAGGTCAGTTAAGGTTAATCATCTGTGAACTGAACTGGTGCAGCTATGAACTAAACCTTCTTTTTAAGGGGTAAAATTAAACATTTCAGAGCTTTACTGGAAAGGCTCATACAGAGTCTGCCACAGCTTGCTGTGAGGGAAAGGTTAGTTTGCTTTTTATTTCTTGTATTTTGTATTACTTTATTGCCATTTTTATTTTGTATACTGTGATTTGTTTTGTTTACACTGTGTTTTTCTTGTACTCTGCCTTCAACTGCATATTAAAACTTGACTAGAGACCAAAGCTCTCTCTCTCTCTCGTGAGTCAGACAGATTTTTTCCCACTCTCCTATCCTGTTACTGTTGTGTTCTTAAACATCACTGTCTTTCTTGTTGCCTGCCTCTTATCTTAATTTGACCATATATCTTGTTCCCTCTCTACTTTCAGTGGCTGGTGTGAGAAAGCACAAGATTATATTTTTGTGAAATCACTCCCCTTCAACTATTTAAATTTATTGGCCATTTGAATGTATACAGATGAACACGACCAAGCCAAGCAAAAAATATTGTTAAATTGCCTTTAATAAAGCGTCCCAAATAAACTAACACCAACAAGAATCTGTCAAGCACGTTCGCCTGGTTAATACTAGGCTTTATCAAGATCATTAACCAGGTGGAAGCGCTTGACAGATTCTTGTTGGTGTTCGTTTATTTGGGACGCTTTATTAAAGGCAATTTAACAATATTTTTTGCTTGGCTTGGTCGTGTTCATCTGTGGATTTTTTTTGGTTTTTACTGGTCCTTGGTTTGTGTTGTTTTTTATTCCGGCCATTTGAATGTATTCCATAGCACCAGGATACAAAAGTGCCCATCCCCTTTCAATCTATTTTGCTCTTTTAAAAATAGTGGCTCTCCACTAAAACCTAACTTTTTAGACAGCTAAAACCTATGTTACCCACTTTCATATTTAACTGTTTAAGTGCACACTCCAGTGTTTAGGACACACTTTTATTCATCTTACCTTTAAGCATCTATTGCAAGACCACCAGTTATTAGAGATCCCACATTCTGCCTCTCAGTAGTCATCTTGGTATTAATGCTTCTGTTTTCTCCTGGCGAGAGAAGGAGTACATGGACATTATTTTCTGGAGACTGTTGATTACCAGAAAGCCTATTAACTGCTTTATAGGTGGCGCCTTGGAATTTGTGTTTATATTCTGATCCTGGTGAGAGAAGGAGCAGAGTGCATTGATTTTTGACTGTTTCTGGTTGGTGAGTGAGCATCTGTGCTTAACGTACCTGATTGGTCTGGTTGATATTCAAGGCATCTACCAGAAAAAGGCTACAAGCCTACAGACCCTTGCATCATCTGGAACAAGACTGTGGATCACTAAACAGACTATGACCCACTTCTCTTCCTGTGATTGGTGGTAACATTTTGCTTCTGGTGAGAGAAAAAGCAAAGGAGTATTGTATCCCAACAGACTGAAGCCGTGCTGAGACCAGCATTAGTAGTAGCCAGGCAGGAGCCATTCATGTGACTCCCCTCTTTTCATCATTTTTGACAAGCTAATTCTTTATTTTCAGTAAGTATTTCTTGATTTGTTTCTAACTAAATACTTCATCCTTAAATTTTCAGGGTCTGCATATTAGTTTCCCTCAAGTGTTTGGCAATGTTCTGTAAAGACTCAGACACCCTGAGTGACATTTTTCCTGTAAAAGCACAACTGAAATTTCTCCAATACCTAGTTGCACACAGGACAACTAGTTTGCAGTGACAAGCACTGTCCACATAGTTGCAAAGTGGATACTCCTGACAGTGATTGATATTTTCACTCCAACTGCAGAATCAATAAAAAAGGGTCAGTTGCCATGGATATGAACTTTCCTACTGTCTTTGTTACTGGCTGGTGGATATGGGCATCCTGAGGCAATGTAAAAATTGCCTCATGTTTACTGACAACCAGTTAATTCTCAAACAAATGATACAGTATGCGAGAAATGTATTTACACAATGTCACCGGAGGCAAAGCTCTCATATAAAAGTACTCCTAGTGTCAATAAGGTTGTCAGTAGTACACATGCTGCACCCATCACACACAAATCAAAACAGACATATAGATCCATATATGCTGAAGCACTTACATGTAACCTTCCTAAACCACAAAGACCTCCTAGGCACTTACATGTAACCTTCCTAAACCACAAAGACCTCCTAGACAAAGTGCACAGAACAAATGCCCTCAGCAGCCCGAAATGTGCTCATTCAAAACAACACCCACATCAACACATAGAGCTACATCTCACAGTCTCTACCTCTAAGCCCGTAAGGCAAGTTACCATGCAATCCAACATTCTAGTTATTGGAGACTCCATTGTGAGACACACTGATGCCCCTCTCACCAGGCTGAGAAAGGAGAAAGGTATGGTCAGTTGCTTATCCGGGGCTAGGATCTGCCACATTAGGCATGCACTCAGGTCATTGCACCACAGTTACCAATATTACTCCAAGTCCATGTGGGATTAAATGACCTGAGACGTACCTCCCTAGACTATATGAAGAGAGACATCATGGAATTCTCAGAATATGTGTCTCAGGCTTGTATGAGCCTAGCATTGAGCAGTATTTTACCTTTTCCAATGATGATGATGCCACAATACTAACAAAAGATGATTGACTTTAATAATTGGCTTAGTTTCTAATGTAATTCTAAGGAGGTGCAATATTTGTCAGCATGGAAGGAGATGGTCAAATGACCATGATGCTTTGCCAGGAATGGTCTGCACCTCTCCCGCTAGGCTTTTGAATATGAGATAAAACATTGTAACCCCCCCATAGTGACTTTTTTAGGCAATGCCAAACTGAAAGAACTTCCTACATAGCAAATCAAAACCAATAAAATCTAAAGGCATTACTGCTCAATGTTAGGAGTCTAAACAAAAAAACTCCACTCCCTAGAAGCTCTGTTTACCCTAGAGAATGTTGATGTCTGTGCGGTTACTGAGACATGGTTTAAAGCCATGGAAAGCACACCAACAGTGCAAGATTATAATGACTTCCACACATTTAGGCCAGCTACTTCAGGTAGGGACTACAAGTGGAGGTGTCTCTGTTTACATCAAAAATATACTTCAAGGTTGGTCAGACAGGACAATGCACTTGAGCTGCTCCATGTTCAAATCACCATAGGTAAAATCCAGTACTACTTCCTTGCAAGCTATAGGCCCCTTCTCTATTACCCTGGAAACCCATACCATGTATTTAAACTTATTAGAAACATGAACCATCCAACCCAATACCATATTCATGGGTAACTTTAATGACCCCACTATTAACAGAGAATCCTATATGACACCAAATGTAGATGCACAGAGATTCCTGGATTTTGTAAACACAAACTCCCTGGACCAGATAGTTAATACACCAACCAGGGGTGCTACCATACTGGATCTGGTCCTCATTAATATGGGACACTGCTGCACAACCCCTACTGTAATGCCTTCCCTGGTAAGGTCAGACCACAAAATGTCCTTCTCTGAAGTAAAAACAAAACCTGGACCCCCAGCTAAACCTGGAATATTCAGGAACTATTCTAAGGCTATTAAGTGAGAACCTAGCAAAATGTCAAGTCTCCATAAACCCTGAGAACATTTCTGTCTATGCAGAACTGTTTACAGAAACCCTGTACAAGCATGTTAATAGCTGCATAGAGGCAGCTGTACTCACCAGGAAAAAGTACAGAACTAACTCAAAAAACAAGCCATCCTGGTGGAATCACAAAATCAATTAGCTGTGTAATAGGAAGAACATTATGGCAAAAAGTAGAAGGTGCTGCACCCAGCATGATAAAAGCACTCTCAAACTAAACAGACAACTCAGAGGACAAATAAAGTCTACCAAAGCCAAATTTGAGGTAAGTCTGGCCTCCCAAGCCAAGGACAACCACAAAGCATTATTTAGCTATGTCCGCAGCCTCAAAGGCAATACACAATTGTGTGCATAGCTCATGGTGAATGGAGCCTCCTATACTGAGTCAGAAGATATAGCAAACCTCTTGGCTGATAAATTCAGCTCCAACTTTACTCCTCTCTCCCCCTCAACCTTCCCTTAGGAAATATCATCAGATATATCATCAAATATAACTCCTCCTACTATAATTAGGGAACAAGTCCTTAATGCTCTGTCTAAGATCAAGAACACTACATCAATAGACCCAGACAATATTCCAGGATGCCTTCTGAATGGGGAAATACAACAGTCATCCCTTTGCACATAGGTGGGCCATATACAGACCTTGGAAAGTGCAGACCCATTATTCTCACTAATCTTATATGAAAAGCCATGGAAAGAATTATCATGGAGATGATCAATAGAGATATAATAAACCTTCAGACACTGGACCCAACCCAGTTTGGTTTTCTCAAGAGCAGATCATACCTGCATAAACAACGTGGTGACAAACAAACTAACTATTGTACAAAACAACGGAGGAACAGACTGCAGGATGGTACCACAAAACTTTAATGTGTTAAGAGCTTTTCATTTGTTAAAATGACAAACTTCTTCAGACATAAAGAAACCACATGAAATAGTCTTTAAATAAGATAACTATTAATTAATCAATAATTCAAACAGCTCATTTAAAGAGATAAACACACTACCTACAAGCACCTCTCTTTCAATTAGTAAAACTAAACATTATTGCTAAACAAATTCCGTATGAATAACAACAATAATTGTAAGTATTATAACACACTAAAATACATGCTTGAAATATTCAAGTAAAACATAAAAAACAGTTTATGTCTGAAGAAGTTTGTCATTTTAACAAACGAAAAGCGCTTAACACATTAAAGTTTTGTGGTACAGTCCTGCAGTCTGTTCCTCCATTCTTTCAGAAGGTCACCAAAGCAATGGATGAGGGCAAAATTGTTCACACTGCCTACCTTGACCTGGTCAAGGCATTTGACACAATACCCCATTCAGGCATTGTTGACAAACTCAAGAAGTTAGGAACAAACCTATATGTCACCTGGTGGATAGCCAACTGGCTCACAGACAGGACGCAGAATGTTAGAATTGGGGAGTCCACTTCTACAAAGAGGCCAATTACAAGTGGAGTCCATCAGGGATCAGTCCTTGGACTGCTCCTTTTTGGAATTTACTTCTCAGAAGTAAAGGTGAATGTCAGTGGTTTCTGGCTGACTAAGTTTGCAGATGATTGCAAAGTAGGAGCTGTCATTGAATCTCACACTAACACAAATGTTCTACAAGAGGGGCTGATACAAACATCTGGTGCCAGAGCCATGGACTAAAACTAAACGCCAAGAAATGCTTAATAGTATCTTTTGGGAAGTCATCCATCCCTGGTAACTATCATATTGACAACACACTCCTAAGAGATGACCCAGTAGTCAGGGACTTAGGGACACTCATAGAGAGTAATCTAGCCTTTGATCATCACGTGTCTACAGTGGTGAGGAAATCATTTTATATTTTAAAACTTATAAACAAAGCTATTCCCTCTACATCCAAGAAAGTCATTGTTCCACTGTATTTGGCTTTCAGCAGACCTATCATTAAGTACAATGCCCCTTTGATATGTACCTAACAATGGGGCATATCCAACAATAGGAAATTCCACAGAGGTTTCTCACTAAAAGAATACAGGGCGTAAGTAATATGTCCTCTGCAGACCACCTCAAGGGTCCATCCCTGTATTCTGTCTTCTACAGGCTTTTGAGGGGAGATCTATATCTGGCATACAGGGAATTGTCAAACCTCACTCTGATGGATCTCCTGCATATCCACAAAACAAACAGCACCATAATTACCCATTCTAAAGAATTAAACATTGCCTGTGATATAAATAGGAACTGCTGGAGAGATAGGTGTGTATCTCAGAGACTACCCTGTCTACGGAACAGGCTGCCCATCCATGTGAAGCAGAGTTCCTCCCTAACCCAATTCAAGTGCAACTTGGACAACTGGATGGGAAACCAGAAATTCATTCCTGGTTTGGCACCTATGTCTCTAATGGATACAGGTAACCTGTAAATGGTTCTTCTCCCAGGCCCATACTTACACTTATCAAGTGTATCAGAACTTGTCAGAGACTTGGGATGCAAGGCTAGACTTAAAAAGGCTCTTGTGGTTGTTCACCTGGAAAACACCTATGAACATATGAACCTATCCCTTAGTTGTGGATGCCTGTGCAGATGTTATCCACAAGTGTAATAATTTTGTATGTAGTTTTTTTTAGCACAGTGTGGAGTGCACCATCGCCAAGCTGCACTTACATATAGACAGCTGACACCTGCTACACATCTAAAAATAGAAACTGGATGTAATTAATTATCATATGTTTTATTTATTTATTTATGTTTTAATTGCCATTTGCGAGGGGAGGCTCGGAGAGCAGCAAAGCTGAGTCGCGCTTATACATACATAGCTTCCACCTGCTAAACATCTAAAAATAGAACCAGATGTGATTACTTATTTATTCCTGGTTATGTTTAAGCTCATTTGCACAGTGCTGCATGGTGCTTAGCAAGAGTAATATATAGCTTAATAGTATATGCAAAGGTATACTAGTTTACATATTATCCAGATAGCTAAATGGGTGCAGACATGGCCTAATGCTTAGTAGGTCCTGGGTTTGAGTCCATACTAATTTAATTTTTTGTTTAAAAAACAAAAAATGCTATGTTTGGCAGTGCTACACAGTGTTAAGCATTGCTTAAACATGGTTAACAGCTACCACTGCTTGCAAGTTGCTAAGCTTCACTAAAACCATGGTTGTGCATGTTTTCATGATGCTCAGCTCTGTTTAGCTGTTTTGCATGATGCTAAGTAAAGTAGAGATTTTTTGAATGTAGCTAAATGACATGTAAGGGTGGGAAAACAGTCTATTTAATACCAATAGGTGGGAATTCTGCACCATTTGTTTTAGTCTTTCTAACTTTTGGTATGCCAGGTGGTATTGGAGATGGTGCACACTTTTGGGCACAGAAATGGGGTGTGCAGTAGTCCAGGGTTTTTGTTGGGCTCCTGACAAGCAATTATGAACCTAAGCTGTTGCAGGGCAGTTACCAGGGCTCAGAATGTAAGGCTAAGGAATGGGATTGGTTGGCCAGGAAACTTACCAGTGCTACTGGTATCCCCCACACTGGTGAGCAGTGTTGTCACCACTATAATGACCTGCAGCAGACATGGAGGGGAACATTGGACACTTGGGTCCAAGAGGCCAGGGCTAGGGATGCCCAACAGATATGCAAGTATTTCTGCTACTACTTTACTATAATACAAGCTGAATTTGTGCAAAACTGATATGCATAATGGTGCGTTTCTCTCCTAACAGCTGCAGCTGTGAGGACTTGCAACATTCAGATCTAGGCTGGGCATCTGGCCAGGTTGCACCGTGCGTCTAGTAAGTACAGATACATTATGCTAACTGTAATGCAATAAGCAATAAACAATAAACAATAAAAACTGTAGTGCAGTAAATGGGCAATTAGAGCTGTAGTACAATAAATGGACAATAACAACTATATTGTGGTGGTGCTGCAGTAGCATTGTCGCCTCACAGTAAGACGCTGTCCAGTTCGATTCTCAGCTAGAGTGTCTTCTGCGTAGAGACATGCGTGAATGGGCATACCTTCGTTAAAGGTTGTGCGTCAGGCCTGGCAAGCCGGTACGTTAAAATCAACTGCCAATAATTAGCGGACCGGAGTTCTGCTGTGGTGACCCCTAACCGGGAAAAGCCAAAAGACACAAACAAACAAACAACTATATTGCAATAAAGAATAAACAATAGCAATAAAAGTAAGCAAAAAGGTGTAAAGCATTGCATGACTATGATAAGGTTTCTGCAGTCAAGTGTAAAACTGTAATAGCTGTAGAATGCAAAACTAATGGTTTGAAAAATGTATTGCACAACTCAGAGTATGACTCAAGGCTGTCACCAGGCCAGTTTCAGTGACATAATGCTCTGTTTGCCCCACTTCAAGAATAAAAGGTACATGTGTGAGGTAGCCCACTTTATGAGCAGATATCATGAGTAGATTTCACAGAGAATTATCACAAATACCAATAAAGTGCTAAGCAGCATTGTGGTTTCCTAAATAAGTCTGTCTTAATATTTGCAGTATGGCTGTATTCATTGCATGTGTGCTCTACCATCACTGCAGTCTACAGTAAAGCTGTAATAGCTCTACAATGCAAAAGGAATGCCTGAAAAATATATTGCTCAGCTCGTAGTACTGTATGTTTCAAGGTTATCTCCAAGCCAATTTTAGTCACATAATGCTCTCATTTTCTTCCATTCCAGGAACAAAAGGTATATGGTTGAGGTAGCCCATGTTATGAGCAGATATTGTGTGTAGATTTCACAGAGAATTATCAGCAATACTAATAAAGTGTTAAGCAGCATTGTGGTTTCCTAAATAAATCTGCCTTAATATTTGCAGTACAGCTGAATTCATTGCATGTCTGCTCTAAGTTGCTACAGTCAACTGTTACATTATTTGCAGATGTCCCCTGTTGTCACAGCTATTGGGTTCTACTCCCATGCCTGTCATCTAAGGCATGGCGCCAGTCTAAATTACTTAATGTACACAAACATGCCTCCCAAGTGTTATGACTTTTCATAATGTAATTAGAACTGCTTAATCTGTCTCATCCAAGGTGTTCACCCCATCATATGTCACACACCACCCCTGCCTGCTGTATTGTCTGTCTGCAAAAGCTTCCTCACCTACCCAACTTACTTTCTCCACATGTAAATATGTCCATTCTCCAACATTTCACTCACTTAAAAAAAATAAAATGGGCACCTGCTCCTCCACCAAAAAAATCATCCTATACATAGCTCTCCATTTCACACATATGTCCACTGGGCACATGTAATTTGGTCCAACTGGCTTGACAATGCAGTTATGTTGTCCTCACCCCTCTGTCTGGGGTGAGAGCTCAAAGTCATGCAAGAATTCTGTCAAAGTGTACAGTTGTTGCTTTACCAGAAATGGATAGCTATGGTGCTATCCTACACCCTTCTTGTACATTCCTACATGCCTTTCACTTTGATTTTCCTCTGCTTGCACCCCATTTCACCACTTTTTTATCTCCCCATTTTTATTTTCTTTATATTTTTTAGTGTGACACTGCAGGACATGAGGCATCGTGCAGCTTCACTAAGCTCAGCTAAACAGAGCTATATTGATATAAATATTTTTAAATTATAATAAACATGTACAAAATAAATACCACTTTCCTATTTCGAAATTAAAACCATCACACTAGTAGACAACTGCATTAGCCTGTGATGCCACACAGCTGTTAACTAAAACAGGCGGTTTAAACAAAACATAGTAATTGCAAGTTACAGTCATGAAGCATGTTTCAGTGGGGCTGTGTGACACAACACACTGTGCAAGCATGATTTAAATGTAATGGAAAAAATGAGAGTGCACCTTGGACTCTGGTGCAAGACTACACCACTAGAAAGCCAAATACATAATAATGGATGTAAGTGGGGTCTGTTATGTGATAGCAGGTAAATCTGCCATTTTATCAGAAACAATTAGAAATATACCTGCTAAGACATTAATGTCAAAATACGTGTTCACCTGGGACCCTGATGCAGAAATGCATCCATATAAAGCCATGCACATAGTGATGGATATAAAAAAGTATGTCACAGCCTGTATTTGTGCACTTATATCTTGCAGATACACCAACTGTAGTAGTGACTCAGTAGCTCAGTCTATTAAATGCCTTGCAAACAGTACATTTTACCACACACAATCCTGGGTTCAAATCCAGTGGTGTGTAGCAGTTAAATACATTATTGTGAAGCCAGCAATTAATGAGTGAGTCATGCACTCTTTATCTACACAATGCATTTCAAATGAAATGTCTGCTTTTCACTGATGGAAGTCACATACCTGCAGATAAGAACACACTTCATATATTCTTGTGGTAAAACTATAAGTGTATAAAGTGTCACATCATGCAATAATATGTATTCACACAGAATTTCAACACAGGGAATGCAAATGAGGCACACTAATATCAGAGTGAACCACAAAATCCTTTCAAACTCAGTGCAAATTAGCATGGCTGCACAACTAACATACACATTTGAAGTCCCTGCTTGTAACAACGATTGCTCTCATACATGTTCCAAATTCCTATCAGGCTGTAATATATGGCTTGACAGTTGCCTAAATGGTGGACATATTTTTATATTTATCTCCCATGTTGCTCAAGGACACAACAAGCATGTTGCCTAGTACTCTCTTAGTGATATCATTGCCTAGTATACTTAACTTGCACACATGCCTTAATTGGAGTGGAAAGGGTACCCTCACTCTGCTCTGCATGTTACAACAAGGCTGACACAGCTCCCACAGTTACTCTTACTGCTTGTTGTCCTCCAAAATGTTCACACTCTCTGCCTATGTCTATTACCTACAGCAGCAGCTGCAGCCTGTAGCACACACACACACATATCTCTATATAAAAGTTGCAACTACAGATCTACCCTGTGCGATGATGTAGTCTCCTCTCCCTATTAATGTCCAGCACAACATAACAGAAAGGGCGTCTAACCTACATGAAGGCCTTATATATTGTGCAGTGGCTGCAGGCCATTGGCTGATGAGAGTGCAAATCAGCTGTGTTGGCTGCATTTAGCATTTTAGAACCACAGATTGGTTAAGAGGCAATCACCTGCTGATGAGAAGCATGTTAAAAAGGCAAACAGCTGGTTATGGTGAACCATTCTGTATGAGACTTTCTTCACACAGAAAAACTTAACTATCACCATATATCAGAGGAGTATTGCATTCCATCAGGTATGTAACCTTTTTGTTTACAGCAGGATGCAGATGTGCGAATATAATTATGGGGAATAGGGAATACAGCACTAAGCCTTTTTTAGAACTGTGATAATGACATGTCAGTTATCTCCAGATTTGTTACACATACAGAGGAAGTGCAATGCATCAAGGGCAGAATGTTTATTGTCAATGTGGCACACTGGTCTCATTTGACTCTCTCTTTATTGTGCTTGTAATAGCACACTATCTGTTTAGCACAATTGTTTTGACAGTGTTGGCTGTATGATCATACAGTGGTATCTGTCATGGCACACATAGGAATACCTGACTATTGCTAGTATCTTAGTTGTATCCACACACTTAGTATGTTTGCACACAGTGAACTACGACATGTGTGATCAAGCAGTGGATACTGCCAGCCATTCTGTCCTTGCTGTACCTCTACATACTGTACTTCCACGTATGTGATCCTGACATGTGTTCCCTTATTGTTGTCTTTCAGGAAACATGTATCCTAGACACCCTGCACCTTTCATGGATGCAGAGAATGAGATAATACTGGAAGGCCTCCATCAACACCATTACCTCCTATAGTCCAGGGGAGGCACAACAGGGAACAGCAAGAGGCATTGTGGGCTGACCTTGTCCATGATGTCAATGCCACAGGTCATCAGAGCAGGACATATGAGCAGGTTCATCACCAAGCAATGGACATGATCAATGCTGCATGCAATAGAACAGCAGATGTAGCCAGGGATCGTGGCATAATAGGTGGAGGTCCTGCAGTGGAATAACCACTCTCAACCACTGAGGAATTCCTGGCAAATCTAGGTACACATGACATCTCCCATCCACCCATCACACCCTACATCGTAGATGTTAGTGCCACAATTTCCACTGTAGAGGAGCATGCAGGTAAGCTCAGTTTGATCAGCATTGCAATACTGCAGCATTCAGTGTGCCTTACATGGGTGTCAGGTCTTTCTTCTTTGGGGGGAAGGGTTTAACTGCAGTTTGACTGTCATGCACAGATTTTGAGCAATATAACAATTAACACAGTAGTTACTGTAAATGCGAGCTGTATGGATGTATTACCTCATTGTGGTGGAAAATGTGGTGATACTGACATTACCGCTCTCTCAACTTTTCAAAGTTCCATCAGGTATCAGAGAAGCCTGTGGTCCTGCTCCAAGGAAGCATGACATTGTTTTGTTATAGATGTATGTTTACAGCAATGTAATCCCTAAAGTGTCATCCCAGTCCTGCTGCCTGGATTGCTGCACTGTCAGCATGTTTGCCAGCTGCATATGTATTTTCTGACTGTACACGTTAGACTCATACATATGCCTAGTAGGTGTGACCACATTGATAAATGTGACAGTATTGTCAGGACATTACAGATTGTCATATATGTCAACTGTGCAGAGTCTTCACAAATGTCAACAATGTACCTCACTGTTGCTAATGAGATTGCTGTGTAAAGAACTTTTATTTACAAGTAACTACAGGTGTTAGTGGGAAAAGTAATGTCCTCTTGTCCTACTATTTGAGGTTGGGTGTTCAACAGGTCTGTAATATTGATGACAGTGTATAGAGCTTTACATATAATGCAACATAATACTGCAGAGCATAAAAGTCCAGGTATGAATGTACTGCTTTTTCCTTTTTTATCACAGATGACCGGGAGGGTTGGTGTCTGTCCCCTACACAACCTGATATCAGTGTCTCCTCAGACTCTGACGATAATAGTGGTCACAATGATGCACAGGTGGGGTTTCTGGGGCTGAATCTGTCCCAGAGGTTGACATCACTCTTCTTCCCTCATTGTCACTGCACACAGCCAGCATGCCTATACATACACAGTCCCCAGAGACCATAAATATTGGACAGTCAAAGGGTGGGGACATTGAACAGGAAAGTGTGGCAACTATGGCTCCAGTGAGTGTACACACTGGCCATAGCCAGAAAGCTGGTGAGGTTCCAACCAGTTGGATTGATAGGGGTGCTTGTAGCATGCCTGATGTCTGTCCATCAACTGTTGCAGGTGTCACATCATGGGTTACTTGGCACATGTTATGGGCCATCATGGAAGCACAGGCACATTCTGAATGGAACTCCAGACATATGCGTAGGGTTTGGGATGCAGCACAGTCTGACATCCATGACTGCCCCCACCATATTGATGACAGTCTGGATTGGTTAATTGATGCAGTGGACAGAAGGTAGGCTGAGACAGTGCTTGACTTGGAAACCATAGTGTCTGTGCTGAAGCATGTGACTGGAGATGAGCATCAGACTTGTGGATGTATGTCAGTAACCTCATCTGCTGAGAGTCCACATGGCCATGCAAAATCATGCTCCTGTAGTGGCAGTACATCCAGCACTAGAGAGGGGATTGTGCTGTCCACACCAAGACGTGGCAGGACATGGGCTCATGGTCCTGAGTGTTCCTGTGGAGAACATATTCCCAGCCAACAGCAGCTACTATCAGGTACTAGCACCACTTCTGACCTTAGGCATGGAGGTGCCAATGCAACTCGTGGCAGAGCCAGTTCCATTGTTTGGGGCTGGAGAGGGTGAACTGTCAGCTCTACCATGCACAGTTCAAAGTTGTCCAACATACATATGTAGAGCTAGCACTGAGCTTGACTGTGTACATGCATGCAGTCACACACCACTGTCAAATGCAGTTGACCTACAGACACACACTGTACCTTTTCATGGTCCAGCTTACCTGCTTCCCTTCCTGACTCACACACATGCTGTCAACCTTTTGGGTCAGCCTAGGCCTCCTGCACCCCCACACACACCCTGTGCAAGTGATGATTCCTGTGCCACATCCCTGTCCTCCTCACAATTGATGCAGGGAAATGAAGCTATGTGTCTGATGCACAGTGTGAGTATATATATTAACATATACTTATGTATTGCATTTTCTTTTACCATGTCACTTGTAGTGGTTACTGACAGATACTGTATGCTGACATTTGTCTTGAGTATGCCACATACTTTTGTGTAAATTGTACTGTATGATGTTGTAATGGCTGTATGCTTACACAATGAAAGGTGTGTTACAGAGCTGTTTATGTTTCTGTTACAGGAGTCTGTTGGGAAAACCTATGGATACGCAGCTGCAATAAAGCCACAGACAGCACAGGATGGGATATCAGCACAGAATAAATACGTCTTCAGCAAGGTATAGCACTATAGGTGCATGGCTCCATAGTTTCATATGTGTTAACAAAGACTATGGTGTCATTCAGCATACTAATGCATCCCTAATCTGTGAAAAGGTATGATACCCTTGAAAAGTGTCACCAGGATTTTAGGAGCTAACACATCTACAAGCTGTAGTGATGGAGATGACCCATCTATAAACTTCCTGTGCCCAGTGCAGACATTTGTCTGACACCAGTTATGACTGTCTTGTTTTGCATCCCATTGTGTAACCTGAAAATGATGCGTGTCACAGCAGATGTGTGCTTCACATGCAGACGGAGGGCTGTTTCATATAGGGTGCACTGTCTGTGTTACACACCTGTCTCTCCAGCATGTAATATTTATACCACAGTGATGTTGTACGTGCGTAGAACAGGTAAGGCAAATGTTAGTCCTATCATGGAAACATGTGAGGTACACAGTGGGATCTGACACCTCCCTGTATGGCAGCCATACACATCCCCTCCAAAGCATTTAGGAGACAGACTACACATGTACAGTCTTGGCACGGACTCCATAGGATATGTTATCTACACTGTGTATTGGTATACCATGGAACCGGTGTGGCTGCTACAGCTATAAGATATGCCTGTGCAGTCACATAGCAAGGGTGCCATTACACATAATTATAGGTGTGATGAGTGCCACATTCAGTATAGCAATGACAGTCTGGGATTTGTATCCCATACCTTTCTCTATAGGTTGTAGAAAATTGAATGGATCCCCACATCTTACTGACCAGTGAAAGTCAAAGGCTACATTACTCTCTGTCCATAACTCCATGAATAATGGCTCAACTTTGCGCAGTGTGCGTACACTACAATATTTTCCATGGGTGGATGAATGACCAAAGGATAGTATTGTGCAATTGTTTTCATTTAGTATTTGTCAGTGGCTCAGAAAACAACTGAATGCATGTCTTAGGCCATCCTTGATAACTGTTAGTTCTGTGTGGGATTCGGTGACAGCTCCTAATATATAATTACCTTCTAATGTAGTCAGTCAGAGGTCATTGACAGTAGCTGTGACTGCAGGGAGGGTATGGCTAGAAGGGGAATACCATTAATGATGACTGGTGAAATCCACTGGTGACTGGCATCATTGCATTGTAGGTGTCCCGATGTTATAATCCCAGATTACAACTGTCAGACACTTGCCTATCCACCAGCTGACATAACACTCTGTAGATAACTTACACAGTTTCCAGCAAGGCCTGCTGGCCTAATAGTGTCAAGCATCTTGTCAGGCCATGCTAGGTGGAGTGAGTCATATTTCTTTCATCCATTGAGTAGTGAAATAGTCAATGGGCTATGCCAGTTACGGTTGTTAGCATTATTTGGCCTTCACCAAAATAAACAGTGTGTGATTCAGTGTTAGTAGGTGTATAACAGTGTTACTGGTCATATCCATGCTAACTCCTTTAATGACATTTCATGAGACATGACTCAGAGATCGGGGACACTGCTTGGCACTACTGTGCAAGTAAGTACTGCAGGCACTTCCAGCATTTTCCAAGGAGAGAGTCATCCAAGGTGTCTGTACCGAGCACAGACAAACATGTTAGGAAAGTGTAATATGCATACCCTGTGAAGGTTAAGGTGTGGGTTTTACATAGATATTCTGCAGCAAGACACTACCCAAGCTTTGTGTACTGGAAGGACACAATTACCTTGGGAAGACTGTGTTAAGCATGAGAGTCTACAGAATTGTCATTGCCTGGCAGCTACTGCTGCTGGTCTCACTGACACCTCTCTTACATAGGATAGCATGCTCTTATACATTTTCTGTCATCACATGCAAAATGTTACTAAGAAGCCATGATGACAAGCAGGACATAGCCTGTTTGTTCATCCAAATAGCCGTCCCACATTAAGAAAAGCTCTGTAGGCTGCACATGCCCTTCTCCAGGCAGATGCCTTGATTAGCAACCTAGGCACCCAATTGGCATTTGGGTGTCTTATGGCTTCTGTCCCAGGGTTGGTGGTATGTCACTAGGGAACTGAGCACAGTGGGATTAGGAGTAATGCTGTAGCACCACAATATGCTGTACAATGTCCAGTGACATAGATGTTAAGTCTTCCTGAAACAATCAGCACACTGGTGGTGAACCTTCATAGATGACAATGTCACAGCTAGTCTTGCATCCTGCACTTCAACAGATTACTGGTGGATAATTTCATGACATGGCTGTGAGGCCTAGTGTAGTGGACTGGCCACCTTTGGCCAATGTGTGTCCACCTCTCACATGCCCTAGGCATGTCGTACTGTACAATTATGTACCCGAAGCAGATGTCTGTGTTCCCACATCATGTCACACAAAAAACAGTGTGCTGTCTGGTTGATTGGCAGGCATTGTACACTTGGGACACCAACGTAATGTCAGCAAAGTTGAACAAATCCTCTAGGCAGGCACGGGCATCCACAACTTCACTGTAAGGTGTGTCTACAAGCACTGTATATTAGGCTGTCAACCCCAAGGGTGTGGCAGCATGACCCTAACCTTGCAGGACCTGCTGCTGAGATGTTGATAGTGTCCCCATGCCTCTACTCCTATGACACACAAACATAATGTGTAGCAGATGTGACTGCATTTCAAATCTTGCTGTCATGGTGTCTCCAACAGCAGTCATTACATATGGCAATAACCATTATGCCAACATACACAGCTCATAATCTGTACCACCTACACCCACATCACACACACACCTGCAAGTGAGCAGCTCCTTAACAAACACATTGCCAGACAACACACTCCTCAGAGAATCCTGCCTCTGGAGTGCACAGTACACATAATATTGCATGCACCACTCTCTCACCTGTCAAACACCCAAGGCAAAACAAAACATCACACCTCTTAGTCATAGGTGATTTCCTTGTGAGACACATTGATGTCTGTGTCAAGTGATGACTTATGGGAAAGATCACATATAGCTCTCTGTGGCTTGACACAATAGGCCTTACCACACATTGCCGAAAATCACGGAACATCAACTAACATAATGTTGACATCATAGTTCCTGCAGGTGTATATGACTGGGGACATACATCACTGACCTGTATGCAGATATATGACTGAGCTTAGCCAGTCTGTGTTTGCTGTGGATATGCGCATAGCTTTCAGCATCAAGTGACCCTCACCTAGGATGATGGCTCCATACACACGGACATTGATGGAAGTCAATAATTGTCTTAGCATGTGGTGTCATTGTAAGGGGATCTACTACAAGTCTGCCTGGGATGCCTTGCTCAACAGACATCAGTGCTTCACCAGTGATGGTATTTAACTGTCACCCCTGGAATTTAGCATACCGGTCAAAGCTGTTGACACCCTCACAGTGCATCTTAGATGGACTGCTGAGGGTAATGTTGGCAATGAGAACACAATCTGTATGCAACATCATGGTTATGCTACAACACACTGGGTATGGCAACACTGAACCCCACTCTGTGGAAGATGTCCCTAACCTGGATTATGGGGACATGTGTTCAGTCAAGGATATCTGATTTAAGGCTGTGGACAGCACCACAGCCATACCAAACTATATTTCCATCCACATCTTCAGACCTCAAAATGAAAGTGTTTTAGGTGAGGCAGGTGATGTATACATACTCATTAAGGATAGGCGCACAGTAAGATTTTGTGAAAAGCTGTGATTTCCCAGAGACACTGCAGGTGACATTCAGTACTGGATTGACACATAATGAAGTAATAGCTGGCTACAGGAACAGCTCCATGAATCCAGACACCCATTGTGCATATGTGTATGTATGTATGTATGTGTGTCTATCAAGATATATCACTACACTATGGTTTGGGGTGGAATTAAGTGACTACCAACTCTGTTCTTTAGTCATGCTGCAGCTCACTTGCCCAAAGGTTAGTCAAGGTCTTTAACTACAATGTGCTGGAGCAGTGCCATGACATCCCGACATGGGGAACCAATGTATTGCATCATGTGTTTACCAATATGAGTGACCACTACAGCCCCCCAAAGTGAAGTCCACCCTGGTTGGATCTGGCCACAGATCAGTCTCATTAGAACTACCAGCACTAACCCCCCCCCCCGTTGCATACAATACAGACATATATTTCAACAAAGCCATTTATTACCTCCTGTGGGATGGTTGACATAGCTTGACTGAACCTCCCCCCCTCAGATGGGACAGGAAAGTATGCACAGCTCTACACCCGTGCATTATGCCAGCAGCATTACAACTGCATGAACTTGGCTGTACATGACGGGAGGGACACAGGCTCTTCATGGCACAGCAAATGGCGCAGTGGTGCAGCGATAGTGATCTTTTGAAATTAAGAAGTGAACTCGACCCAAGACATTCCTAAAGCCTATCCCATATGTTCCATATTTACAGGCAGTTCATAACTGTCCTGTCAATGGAGAATACACAGCATTGGGTAAACCTTGCAATCATAATGAAACCATTGGCTGCACCCCAACTGAGTCTATAACAGCAACTGTTACACCCTTACAAAGAGGCAGTGCATGGTGCATCCACTGACCACCAGGACTATATACATCTTTGCCTGAGTATCCATATCTGTATGCCAGTAGAGGCAATCATCATGGAACTGCTTAGCACACATATATGTGATCTACACACTGTTGACTGTACACAGTTTGGATGTGTGACACGGGGATCATTACTGTTACACATGGTGGACATTTCTGAGGCAGTTACCAAGGACCTGGGTAAGGGGACATTAGGGCATGCAACCCTCTAGACTGAGCCAAGCAATCTGACTATATACCCCACTCAGGCAACATTTACAAAGCACCCACTTAGGCATCCATGGTACTGTTATTGTAGGGGCTGCTAAGTGGCCCATTAATGGCACATATAGTCAATATAGGGGCATCCATCTTCAGTAGCTGATCTGCAAGCAGCACTGTTCAACAGGGCTCAGTTCTGGGTCTTCTATTGCTTGGTATCCATTTAACCAAAATACAAGTGACTACTGAATGTCTGTGGCTAACAATGTTGGCTGATGCCTGCAAATTGTGAGCGCTCATAGAGTCTGTGTGTGTTATGTCAATAGCCTGCAAGAGGGTATTACTGAGCACATGCCTGTTGACATATTAATGGCCATAAACTCCATGCAAATATATATGTAGTATCATTTCCACCAGTAAGACCTATGTAACTAGTAAGTAACACCTCAGTCGCAGCATGTGATCTACATACTCAAGGGTGAAAGAACTCGGCACAGAGACCTGCCCAAACAGGTTTACAGCTAATGTGCCTGAGATCACAATGCCTCCACAGTGGTATGGCAGGAATCATGTGGCATAGCTGAGGGCACAGTCACCCGTAAGTGACATACTCATAACCTCCAAGTACTCCTCCCTCAGCATGCCAATATCTGAGGGTAATGACTATTTGGTAATGCACCTTTCCAAGCAGTACTGGCAAATGCACACAACAGTATGGTCTCTCACAAGGTAAGTTCACATCTTCACTATGTGTTCAATGTGGATCATCTGACATGAGTGTCATTGCAGTGTGTGGCATACAGAGTACTCAGATGTCATCTCTGACTTGCATATGGGGCATTGTGTGACCCTGTTTGACTGTAAATGCTGCATATCTCTAGGTGTCATAGTAGATGGATTAATTACTCTAAGGACATTAACCTAGTATGTGATGTTAGTAATACATGTTGGTGGAAGAGATTTGTATAGCAGACTTCAACAGACCTTTGAAACAGAACCCTGTCTAATGCTACACAGAGCACATCAGCACATGCCATCTGTATGATTGGCTGGGTGACTGTCATTTCACTGCAGGGCTTTTGCTTGTGACCTTCTTTGACTGGGTAAATATGTGCTGATCATGTAAATAAGGGTATAAAGTTGTCTAGGATTGTAAGGGCTATATAGGCATTATGCTAGTTAAGTTCAAATGTGCTATGGTTCCATAAGCTTATGTAAAATGCTCTAACAGCCACACATGCAAACATGGGTACACTGAGGATAGTACCATTTCCAATTACTGCTTACATGACACAGAATGCTGCACACATTGTGCAAGTTGAAGGTATGTAGATTAGAATACTTACCTATGTAATGGCACACACTACAGACCACAGTACGTGATGCAAGCAACACACCTCATGTCTGCTAGTACTATTGGTTTAGGACATATTACGCTTGATATAACTAAAAACCAACAACCAAAAGTTCCAAATCTCGGGGTGTAGTACCAGCAAAATCAAACGAATAACAACTGATAAACAACGGTTGCTGGTACACACTATGGCACCAATACAGTACTGTATAGAGTCTCTATTTGGTTTAAAATAAGCTCACCACTTCGAACAATAAGACACAGTCAAGTCGATAAAGTTCACAAACATCCAATGCTGATGTGTAAAAGGCACAAATACAGCTCTCGTTTCTGCGATGAAAAATCACCAAATGCAGCAGTAATAAAAGATAAATTCCTTTTATTCACAGTAAGCGCTTTCGCCTTTCGGCTTCTTCAGACTGTTTAACAATGAGACATGGTTAAAATAAACATTTAAATACTCTAGTACGACTACTCATTGGTTGGAACCATGAGCATGTCATAGATCACACAACAACTAGGACCGGAACTAACCCTGCACTAGCATAAGTGGTTAAAATCACAATACAGAAATTCAAAGCATATTTAGGATTTCAAAAGTTACAAAAAATCTATATCTGTACATCATTCAATGTAAGCGGTGTCTCATACGTTAAAACTGAGTCAATCCATCTGCTTCAAGATCGTTAAAAAACATATATATATGCACATAAACATACCATGAACAAGGCGCTAACGCCAACATATTCAAATAATATATAAAGAAAATGAAATGACAGAGAACAGCTATAATTGTCTTCGATAGTGAGGCCAAAATCAATTAGTATACAATTATAAGTAATGTAAGTATAATATTGATTTTAGCCTCCTATTGAGAGATAATTATGGCCACTTTGACCACCACCCTTTGTTCTCTCTTTCTCTGTCTTTGATTACATATGCATGCAATTTTGAGACTGATTATCATTTATTATTTATTATGTATTGTGTTGACTTAATATATATTTCATTTTCTTTTTATATATTAATGTTAGCCTTTTAATATATCAATGTTAGCTTTTAATCAGTATAAACTGTTACAGTCTTCAATTTTAGGACCATTTAATTGGTTTATGTGGATAGTGAAGCCTTAAAGTGGGAACGGTTTGTACAAGCTCCATTAGGCTAAAGGAGTCTCTTAGGGATAAGGTAAAATAAGTTCCTTACTTTGAGGTGCTATGGTATTAAATCGCTTGCATAAACACCTCACACTAAAATTATACACATGTCTTTTATCAAATGTTTTAATATAAGTTAGTAACATAGGAGTACCTTTGGCATTTTCAGTATACCAACTGGTCTCCTGTTCATGTCATGTACTTGTTCCAGGAATTTTTAAATAGTCGTGTTTTGCACATCCCTGTGAGATGTTATTAGATGAGGGTCGGACAGGCATTTACACTATTCACATGGTTCGTACCTGTCACAGATCTGTTTTATTATTTTTTATTTATTTCTGTTCCCTTCACTCTCAGCATATGTAGTGAATGCGATTCCTGTTTTTTATTGTAAACATTGATAATTCATAACTCTTCATTTGCTGTAATGTAGTTCTTCCTTACCTTGTTCTCACAGTATGATAGGTGAGGATTACACATGCTTAGAGAACGTTTTAGGAAGGTTCACAGATGGTAGACAACGCACTTACAGTTTTTGAATACGTTGTCTTTTTAAATTAACCAATATGTTCTGATGTATTTAATATATATTTTGCACTGTTGTACTTTATGTAGTTAATTATCATATGCTGGTTGTATTAGGAGAGATACGTGCATATATTTTTGTTCTGAAAGTCAGCTGCCTGTTCTTTTGTTGCCGTTGCATTACGTGGTGACGTCATCACCAGGCAAGGATGTACGGCAGTCAGTAATCTTCACTGCAATAGTTGCGATTTTGAGAATGGATATATCTCTAAATGTTATACAAACTAAGTGTTCCTACGACCTCTATATGCATGAATAACATCAGGTATCCATCTAAATATTATTTGAATATGTTGGCGTTAGCGCCTTGTTCATGGTATGTTTATGTGCACATATATATGTTTTTTAACGATCTTGAAGCAGATGGATTGACTCAGTTTTAACGTATGAGACACCGCTTACATTGAATGATGTACAGATATAGATTTTTTGTGACTTTTGAAATCCTACATATGCTTTGAACTTCTGTATTGTGATTTTAACTACTTATGCTAGTGCAGGGTTAGTTCCGGTCCTAGTTGTTGTGTGCTCTATGACATGCTCATGGTTCTAACCAATGAGTAGTCGTACTAGAGTATTTAAATGTTTATTTTAACCATGTCTCATTGTTAAACAGTCTGAAGAAGCCTAAAGTAAAGCTTTACTGTGAATAAAAGGAATTTATCTTTTATTACTGCTGCATTTGGTGATTTTTCATCGCAGAAACGAGAGCTGTATTTGTGCCTTTTACACATCAGCATTGGATGTTTGTGAACTTTACCGACTTGACTGTGTCTTATTGTTTGAAGTGGTGAGCATATTTTGAGCCAAATAGAGACTCTATACAGTACTGTATTGGTGCCATAGTGTGTACCAGCAACCGTTGTTTATCAGATATTACGCTTGATGACATCAGCAGGCCTAGTCGTGTTAATTTGGAGGCCTACATCACATCACCTGCTACAAATAAAATTCTGTAAAACCCTACCTCTTTCTAAGTTACTGACATGACCATATATATGCCATAGTGGCATACACACACACACACACACACACACACACACACACACACACACACACTGGCCTAGAGTGAGATTAGAACCATTACCTATGTAGTTTTACACACTCTAGATTACAATACATATTACATGCACCACAGCTGATGTCTGCTTTGTACGTGATTACAGGCGAACTACATCTGGGTTGCATAAACTAGGCTTGTGTTAAACAGCATCTGTGGCCTGCAGAGTGATATTCCTTCTTACTATTATCTGCATCTAGTATCCTACAGTCAAATAACTGTTAGTATCCTAGCTAAGTGTCTACAGTTACTAGTATGTACATATGGGTCTGTTTCCACTTGGATGGACAAGCCTATGGGCAGGAACAATATCTTCTGCCCATGCATGTGTACACAGCATTATACATTACACCACCTGCTGACCTGTTGCTATCTATGTGGTGACATCCAGCAGGCACAGGGGTCTGTAGGTAAGTGCATTATGTTCTGCTGACCCTTACTTTGGATCATTTGAGAAATATTATAGATGTGTGATAGAGCAGCTTTACTTACCATTATTAGGGTATGTGGGACAATACAGACATCCACACACATGTTTATGCATATAACAGGGATGTATATATAAATGTAGAGATCTATTTGGAAATATAGAGTTAGATATGCTATGTTTATGGGAGAGAGATATTGACAGACAGATATGTATACACATATGTATGTATGTATAGACATATCTATACATAACAGATCACTTTGATGATGGGACAACACAACTGTGCTCATTTTATCTAAGCATATGGGCATGCCCATTGGGACTGTCAATACTTATAAAGTGACTCTAGCTCAAAGTCACCTGTACTTCAGTCTGGAATTTTGTGTGTGACAGACAATGACATCAATTCCTGTTTTTGCAGTACTGCACTTTACTCAAAATGTCAATTTCATTCTCCAGTTGTCTGATGTAATTAATATGTGACAGAGGTTCTTAATGTTACACCACACACAGACTGAGATTCTGTGAAAACAGCAACATAATACTATCTTACATGCAAAAGATGTGGATATTTTCAGATGTGAACCATCAACACCATTACCCATGATAACTTCCCAAGTCCACTGAGCCACACAAGCTGCCAGAGAGGAGTCATTCATCACACAGTCACCAGCATACATATGTAAGTTGTTATTCCTATGTTCTGTGAGGCATACAATCCCCCAGATTCACTATCCTTCTGTGCAGGACTAGCTTATTCCTGCATGGAAGCGGCTGTTTAGGAGCAGGACCACAGCATGCCATGCATATCAATGAAAGTGCTCTGCCTGAGGTCCTAAATGGATACAGAGCATGTATGAGTGCAGGGGGCATGTCTGAGAGCAGAGCCCTCAGAATATACACACCCCTGCAATCAAGAACATCAGTTTAGGAATAAGAATGAGCGAGACCACTCATAGGTGTTGGCATACCCAGAGCAACACCCCCCAAGTTTAAAAAAGCAATAGTTAAAACATTAAATATAAAGTTTTTTTTTATGAAACAGATTAAATTTAACTGTAGGCATGAAGGTTTGCTCATCACTAAGCTACAGTTAATGCAGTGTAAATGACACAAGAGGATAAAAAGCAACATATATGCAAATAAAGTAGTGCACCAATAGTGTAGTGGGCAGAGCATTTGCCTTACGAGTAGTCATTCCCGGTTTGAGTCCCACTCCAATACATTCCATTTTCCATGTCAAATCACTTTATGACCAATTTTTTGTTGCATACCCTACTAAATAACATATATTTGTGAAATGGAGTACTGCATTAAGTGCAGATGTGAGGTGTCATTGTCATAATTGTGTAAAGTCCACAGATACTCACAAGTGCCCCATGCAGTATATGTACACAGGAATTAGGGATACAAATGGAAGGTAATATGTGTAATGAATGATAAATCTATACAGTTTCCAAATCCACCACCTTCCCAAGAACCATTTGACATTACTGTCTAAATTAGTGTAGTGGTAAGCAGAAGTAAACAATAGTAAGCAAGAGTAAGCATATTTAATGAGTAGTAAGCAAGCTTAAGCTCATTTGTGTGGGGGTAAGCAATGCGCACACAGATTAAGCTATATTGAAGCTAACTCTCTGTAAGCATATTTAACTGAAGGTTAACATTGCTTCCCCTCGTGCAAATCTGCTTACAATTGCTTAAAATGCCTTAATCACTCTGTATGCAACTGCCGTGTCCTGGCTAGAAACAAAATAAACAGCCTTTGCAGGTCTTGAACCCAGGACCCTGTACCCTACAGTCACAGCAGTTAATCAATAATCCATCACTGTAGTATATAAGAGTGAGATATCACCAAACAGATCCTCACTATAGAAAAATCAAACTGAACATGTGAAAGGAATATATATATATATATATATATATATATATATATATATATATATATATATATATATATATATATATATATATATATAGTTTTATGTTGTATAATGTACAACATAACATAAATATGTGAACTGGAGTACTGCTGTAATCCCAGATGTGAGGTGTCACTGTTGAAATCCCCTAATAAACACAATAAACCCATACAGTGTACGTACACATGAATCATGGACACCAAACACACATATATAACATGTAATGAATAATAAATCAATGCCAAAAAACAAATATAATGCAAATTAAATATTAAGCAAAACTAAGCATTCCACAGCCCAGCTTAGTAGGTGTAAGCAATGTGTAGGCCAACTAACTCAGTCTGCCCATTGGTATACCCCTTTAAGCAATGCCAACCTTAGGTTAGCAGTTTTGCCCATAGCTTAGCATTTTCAAAACCGTCCAATCATGGCAAGTGTGGGAAACTGGCCCTATTTAAACCCAACAGGCAGGAATACAACTAATAACTGGTTGCAGCTTACTCCTGTAGGCACTATGTCTGGTATGGGAGGGGGTGTGCACTTTCGGGTGCAGCACTGGGGTATCCAGGATTCCAGAGTCATGGCAGGACTCTTTGTGAAAGACCATGACCAGAGACTGCTGCAGCACAAGTACCAGGGTTCCCAATATAAAGCAGATGCTTGGGACCGTCTCGCCTGTGACCTCACCACTGCCACTGGCATACCCTGAACTGGTGAGCAGGTCAGGCATCACTATGCTGACCTGAAGTGGAGAAAGGGGTAATCTCTTGGATCAGTGGATCCAAGAGGCCACGAGGACAAGGGATGTCCCAGCCGTGTGTAAGTATCAGTTGACTACCTGTTTAATAATTGCCAGCTCATGTATATTATGGATAGGTATGGCTAAATATTCCTCTAATGTCTTTCACAGTATCAGATGAGTGGGATGCGAACCAGGAAGCCCATGCCTGTAGACTGCAGTGGTTGTGATGTGAGGGATGTTATTAATACTCTTGCATGTACTGTCATAGGAAATATATCTAAATGTAGTAGTAAGTTAATTTCCTGTATAAAACCTGTATTGTTTAAGGCATGTACTGCATACACCAGAAAATATGGCAGGAAGAATAAAAGCATAATAGCCTGACAATACAGGTCTAACTGCTAGACTGCATGTGTTTACTCTGGTATCATATGGTAATGTAGAGTTGCAATCACTTAATAGTACTGTTGTATTAAGCACTGTTACCCACACTGTGCTACATAAATAAAATGTGTAGGAATGTCTGTATATGACTGGTGTAATCCCAAGAGGTCATATAGTACAACAGAGAGAGACTTAGACAGAAAACGGTGAAAATACAAACAACAAAATCCAAATAACACACTCAGCTGTGATGTTAACTGTTGTATTTTTTGCACACACAGCCATGGTTTGAATCCTGGGTGTGGAAGTAGGCTGTATGCAGAATCATAACCCACAACTGTACAGATATGTCCAGAATGTCCAGTAAATCAGCCCATACCTGTTGCCTGTCACCCTGTCCCCCTGGCAAATCAGTGGGATGATCCCAGATATTTAGGCAGCAAACAAGACATACAACTAATTGTCAGACATCTATAAGAACAAACCGGTCACTCTATCAACTCCCCAAAATGATATGAGAGAAATTAGCCAATTATGTCCCATCTCCACCCCCATTTTGTCAAGCTGTGACCAGAGTGTGTACAGTAACAGAGTAAGACGTATGTGCATAATACTAATGTGGAATCTGGTAATTTGAGTGGCAACATTCAGATAGTGCTAACAAACATTGCTCCCACAGGTCTGTCAGATAAGAACAGTGTGCCTAGAAATAAAAGATTGATATCCTGTACTGGTACTGTTTACTCTGGTATTGCATGGCATTGTTAGTGTTGCAGTTGCTCTGAATAGTAAGGTATTACTCATCACTGTTACCCACACTGTACTACATAATACAACTGTCTAGGAAATCCTATATAATAGTGTAATTGCAAGGTAAGAATGTAAAACCACAGGAGAATTATAGACAGAAATCAGGCAAGAGATATACAGCAATATCTATATAGCACACTCAACTGTGATGGACAGTGTTTTAATTTTAGCAGTCACAGCCATGGTTCAAATCCTGGGAGTGGTAGTAAGCTGTATGCAGAATCATACCCCACAAGTGTCCAGAATTGTCCAAAATGTCCAGTTAATCAGCCCATATCTGCCAGCTGTTACCCTGTCCCCCTGCCATATCAAGTGTGCTAATCTCTGACATTTAGGGAGCATTTCATGTCATATAACTGACTGTCAGACCTGTACATATTTGGAAAATGTCAATGAAAACAAACCTATCATTGTACAATTCACTAAAGGTTTAAGAGGGCAATAATCGAAATATGTCAGGTTCACCTGCATGTGGTGAAGACGTGCCCAGAGTGTGTGCAATAAGAGATGGACAGGTATGTGCATAACATCAACCTGGAATCTGGGAATTTGTAGAAACAGTTAGGTAGTGTTAATAAACAATACCTCCACAGGTATACCAGGTAAGAGGTGTATACTGCAGGTAAAACTCAGTTCATGTATATAGTTGTCAACATCCATACCACTGTCCAAACTAAGATGATAGGGTACTGTACTAATACCTGTAAGGTACAGATCACTGCACTGACTAGGAAAGTAATGCAAACTACAGGAATATACTAGTTGTTAATTGACAACTTTCTCCCCACCATATCTGCAACAATAAACTAGATACACAACTCAATTGGTATGTGCTGCATTAAAAAAAAAACTGTTGGGACATATGTCCTATTGTCTGATAATTATTTAGATTTGTTTCTATGCATGTGCCATCAATGTACCTGATGCTGTTGCAATGACCACTGTGGTTCCATATATGCATGTGTTCTGTTTGCTATGCAACTGTTCTATATCTGGCATTTGGGTTAATGGGAATATCTGCGCATGCTGTTATACCTAATCCTGGAATGTGTTGACTATTACTAACCTATGTATATTGATAAAATTTAAACACCATAGCATGTTTGGGAATACTGGTCCCAGTGGACCCACATGTCTCACCTCAGCTGGCTGTGGCACCTGGCACTAGCACATCTGGGACCCAACCTGAGATCTCCTCGTCCGTTGGTCCTGTGCCACCTTTGGTTGGAACCACCTCAGGGGATGGGGCTCACCCCCCCCCCGGGAGCGGGTCTGGACAGGAGACTGTCACCCATTGCCAGGTCCGAGTCTTGGTGCATAGCAAGCTCCTCAGGGAGTTTGGAGATCTGCTACTCCAGCTTGCGGGCTGTGTGTCATAACTAGAGAGTCAGCCTAGCCCTCCTACTCAGCCCTTAGCACAGCCATCTTCGGGCCTGTGAAGGTGCAGTGGTGACTGCCTATGGATGGGGACCTCAGTCCCACTGTTTCCACTATGGGGCTCATGGGCTTCCAATTTCCAAACAACCCTCCGCATCAAGGTGTTTACCCCCCACATGTGTTATATACTGCCCCTGTATGCATCTTGTTTGTCTTGTCTGTTATCCAACCAAACCTACCTCCCCAAATATACTTACTATCCCTCCCCAACATAACACTTTTATCTGAAAAAAAAGGGCAATCTGTTCCCCCCAAAAAATCTTGCTACATACATAGCTGTCCATTTTGCACATGTGTCCACTGGACACATGCAATCTGGCCTAACTGACTTAACATATTATTGTTGTCCTCACCTCTATCTCAGTGGTATGAGTGTCCACATCTATCTCCAAATTCAGTGTATATGCATGGATGTTGCTGTAGAAAAAATGGGTAGCTATGGACCTTCCCTACACCCTTCCTACACATCCCTAGTTATTTTCCCTACTGTCTTTTCCTCTTTCTGCCCTTTTTCACCAGTTTCCTATCAACCATTTTTCATTTAGTTTAAAGAAATTAGCACGGGGGTAAGCAGAAGTAAGCACTTTTAAGCAGCAGTAAGTGGGCTTAAGCCTGTTTGCGCAGGGATAAGCAATGCCTACACAGGTTAAGTAATTGAGAAGCTAAATCAGTATAAAACTGTAACCGGAAGTTGGCATTGCTTACCTCTGCGCAAACCCGATTTCAACTGCTTAAAAGTACCTTAATCACTCTGTATCCAATGACCCTTGTTCTGCCCAGCAACAAAATACACACCCTCTGCAACGCTCAAGTCCAGGACCCTGCACAGCATAGCCAAAGTGATTTACCACTAAAGCATGTCAGATATACATAACCCTCATAGTATCACAAACATATCATCCAGCACAGTCATTCAACAGTACAGACAATATATTTAAACATGTAGATGTATGCGTGTGTATATATATTTATATCTAAATATATATATATATATATATATATATATATATATATATATATATATATGGATTCACTTTAGAAACTCGAAATACTGAAATATCGAATATCTACATATATATATATATATATATATATATATATATATAAAACACCCAGCCACTGGGGATGCACAAGCCAGTGCATTTATTTTGTGCCGGTCCCAAGTCTGGATAAATGGGGAGGGTTGCGTCAGGAAGGGCATCCGGCGTAAAACCTCTGCCAAAAATTACTGATGCGGAGAACTTTTCATAATTACATACCAGATTGGTCGAGGCCCGGGTTAACAACGACCGCCACCAGTGCTGTTAGCCAACAGGGTGCTGGCGGAAATTGGGTTACTGTTGGCCAAAGAAGAAGAGGAGGAAGGCATGCCCGAAGGCAGGAAGAGAGGAGGAAGGTTAGGAGTGTAGTACTGAGGGTAGGAACTTTGAATGTTGGCAGTATGACTGGTATAGGGAGAGAGCTAGCTGATATGATGGAGAGAAGGAAAGTAGGTATATTGTGCGTGCAAGAGACCAGATGGAAGGGAAGTAAGGCCAAGTGTATAGGAGGCAGGTTCAAATTGTTCTATCATGGTGTGGATGGCAGAAGAAATGGGGTAGGGGTTATCCTAATGGAACAGTATGTCAAGAGTGTTTTGGAGGTGAAGAGAGTGTCTGATATAGTGACGTTTATGAAGTTTGAAATTGATGGTGTAATGATGAATGTTGTTAGTGCATATGCTCCACAAGTTTGGTGTGCGATGGATGAGAAAGAAAAATTTTGGAGTGAGTTGGATGAAGTGGTGGTGAGTGTACCCAAGGGTGAGAGACTAGTGATTGGAGCGGACTTCAATGGGCATGTTGGTGAAGTGAACAGAGAGGATGATGAAGTGATGGGTAGGTATGGTGTTAAGGAGAGGAATGCAGAAGGTCAGATGATTGTGGATTTTGCGAAAAGGATGGACATGGCTGTGGTGAATACATATTTTAAGAAGAGAGAGGAGCATAGGGTGACATACAAGAGTGGAGGAAGATGCACACAGGTGGATTATATTCTATGTAGGAGGGCCAGTCTGAAGGAGATTGGAGACTGTAAAGTGGTGACTGGGGAAAGTGTAGTTAAGCAGCATAGAATGGTGGTCTGCAGGATGATGTTGGTGATCAAGAAGCAGAGGAGGAGTGTGAAAGCAGTGCCAAGGATTAAATGGTGGAAGTTACAAAAGGATGATTGTGAGGTGGAGTTCAGGGAAGAGTTAAAACAGGCACTGGGAGGCAATGAAGAGTTACCGAATAGCTGGGTAACTACAGCAGAGCTAGTAAGGGAGACTGCTAGGAAGGTGCTTGGTGTGACATCTGGACAGAGAAAGGAGGACAAGGAGATATGGTGGTGGAATGAGGAAGTACAGGAGAGTATACAGAGGAAGAGGCTGGTGAAGAAGTGGGATTGTCAAAGAGATGAAGAAAGTAGACATGAGTATAAGGAGATGAGGCACATGGCAAAGAAAGAGGTGGCGAAGGCTAAGGATAAGGCATATAGAGAGTTGTATGAGAGATTGGACACTAAAGAGGGAGAAATGGACCTGTACCAATTGGCTAGACAGAGGGACAGAGCTGGGAAAGATATGCAGTGGGTAAGGGTGATAAAGGACTGTGAGGGAAACGTACTCACAAGTGAGGAGAGTGTGTTGAGTGGATGGAAAGTGTACTTTGAAGGGCTGATGAATGAAGAGAATGAGAGAGAGAGAGAAGGTTGGATGATGCGGGGATAGTGAATCAGGAAGTGAAGCAGATTAGCAAGGAGGAAGAAAGGACAGCTATGAAGAGGATGAAGAATGGAAAGGCTGTTGGCCCACATGACATACCAGTGGAAGCATGGATGTGATTAGGAGAAATGGCAGTGGAATTTTTAACCAGATTGTTTAATGAAATTTTGGAAAGTCAGAGGATGCCTGAGGAGTGGAGAAAAAGTGTTTTGGTACCTATCTTTAAGAATAAGGGTGATGTGCAGAGCTGCAGTAACTACAGAGGGATAAAATTGATCAGTCACAGTTTGAAGTTATTGGAAAGAGTAGTGGAAGCTAGGTTAAGAAGGGAGGTGATGATTAGTGATCAGCAGTATGGTTTCCTGCCAGGAAAGAGATTACAGATGCAATATTTGCTCTGAGAGTGTTGTTGGAGAAATACAGAGAAGGTCAGAAGGAGTTGCATTGTGTCTTTGTGGACTTAGAGAAAGCATATGACAGGGTGCCTAGAGAGGAGTTGTGGTATTGTATGAGGAAGTCGGGAGTGGCAGAGAAGTATGCAAGAGTGGTACAGGATATGTACAAGGGTAGTGTGACATTGGAGAGGACTGCGATGGGAGTGACAGATACATTTAAGGTGGAAGTGGGTTTACATCGAGGATCAGCTCTGAGCCCTTTCTTATTTGCAGTGGTGATGGACAGGTTGACAGGTGAGATTAGACAGGAGGCCCTGTGGACTATGATGTTTGCAGATGACATTGTGATATGTAGTGAGAGTAGGGACCAGGTTGAGGAGACCCTGGAGAGGTGGAGATATGCTTTAGAGAGGAGAGGAATGAAGGTCAGCAGGGCTAAACAGAATATATATGTGTAAATGAGAGGGACGGTAGAGGAATGGTGAGGATGCAGGGAGTAGAGTTGGTAAAGGTGGATGAGTTTAAGTACTTGGGATCAACAGTTCAGAGTAATGGTGAGTGTGGAATGGGTGGAGAAGAGTGTCAGGAGTGATTTGTGACAGACGGGTACCAATAAGAGTGAAAGGGAAGGTCTACAAGAGAGTAGTGAGACCAGCTATGTTATATGGGTTGGAGACGGTAGCATTGTCGAAAAGGCAGAAGTCAGAGCTGGATGTGGCAGAGTTAAAGATGTTAAGATTTGCACTGGGTGTGACTAGGATGGACAGGATTAGGAATCAGTATATTAGAGGGTCAGCTCAGGTTGGACAGTTTGGAGACAAAACAAGAGCAGCGAGATTGCGTTGGTTTGGACATGTGCTGAGGAGGGATGCTGGGTATATTGGAAAAGGATGCTAAGGATGGAGCTGCCAGGTAAGAGGAAAAGAGGAAGGCCTAAGATGAGGTTTATGGATGTGGTGAGAGAGGACATGCAGGTGGTTGGTGTGAAAGAGCATGATGCAGAGGACAGGAAGAAATGGAAACAGATGATCCGCTGTGGCGACCCCTAACGGGAACAGCTGAAAGAAGATGATGATGATATATATATATATATATATATATATATATATATATATATATATATATACACACACACACACACACACACACACACACACATATATATATATATATATATATATATATATATATATATATAGGTCTAATTGAAATAACCAAAAGACCACAACACCGATACCCAGAAGAGCGAGACCAGAATCACGAAACCTCAGAACACCGAAAAGTGCAAAATTTAAAATCCCAACATTACGGGAGTTTGATTTAGCACTTTTGGTGTCCTGCAGTAGGTAAGTATGTATGTGTATGTGTAGTTGTGAGGGGTATTGCTGTGTGTAAGTATGTGCTGTGACTTTGATTTGTGTGTGTGACGGATTGTAATGTGTGGGTGTGAGTTTGCCTTGTGTGTCTGTTTGTGTGATCTTGGAGTTAGAATATTAACGTTGGGGGGTGTGGGGGGTGCAGGTTGGTGTGTTTGCTAGTTTTGGGCAGTTGTGTGTCTCTGTGTGTTATGTGTGTGGTTTACAGTTTTGTGATTTTCGGTATTTTGGGGTTTCGTGATTCTGGTTTCAGTTATTTGAGTTTCGGTATTGTGGTCTTTCGGTTATTTCAAGTAGACCCATATATATATATATATATATATATATATATATATATATATATATATATATACACACACATGTATGTCTACAGATATACAGACACCTATATGTATACATATATATAAACACATATATACAACATAAAATATATCTACACACACACACACACACACACACACACACACACACACACACACACACACACACACACACACACACACACATGTATATATATATATATATATATATATATATATATATATATATATATATATATATTTATACATATTTATATACATATGTGTATGTCTACATATATACAAACACACACACAGATGCACACATATATGTATATAAATACATGTCCCCTATATTTCCATCATAGTGCTGCATTCTATATGTGAGGGAGCATCACACATAACAACACAAACAGATATATACAGCTGTAAGTGTGTGCAACATGGATGGCTATGTCACATGTGAATCCTTTTTTGGGACCACATTGCCCTTGTCTGTGAAGTTGGGAATGGGAATTTGGGGAGGGATAGCAGGTATATTTGTGGAGGTGGTTTGGGTAGTAGATATAGAGGACAGCTTACAGGGGTGGTATATGACACATGTGGTGGGTAAACACCCTGGATGGTGGGTGTTGTCTGTGATGTGGAAGCCCCATATGGAAACAATGGGAACAAGGCCCCCACCCACTGCTAGTCACAACTGCAGCTTCATGGCCCTGAAAGTGCCTGGTCTGGAGGAAGAGCAGGAGGAGCTTGTGGACCCAGTGATTGTGTACTGAGGGCCTTACAAGTCTCTGTGGAGCCCTCTATGCAACAGACCCTGGACCTGACCTCGGGTGACAGGATCATGTCTGTGTGTGCATCCAGGGGAGGACACCATCCCCTGAGGTGGTTCCAACTGAAGGTAGTGCTGGACCAGTAGATGAAGAGGACCCTGGTAGGGCCCCACATGTGATGTGGCCTGGTAACATGGCCAGATGAGGTGGAAGAGGTGGCTCTGCTGGAAATTATTCCCTAAACATGCTATTGTGTCACTGTTATAGAACATATGTGGGTAGTAATAGTTCACACAATCCTGGAACATGTCCAACGGCATGCATAGATATCCCCAATAACACATAATAACAGATGTGCAGCAATCACATAGCACATAGACCACATGCATGTCTGGAACCATAGTTGCCCTAACATTGGCATACAGGTGAAACAGTCCATAGCAGGCCAGAAATGATAGTGTCCCCACAGACAACATGGCTACAAACACATAGCATAAGGTGTGGTACAATACGATATATGCCCCAATGAAAGTTAAGCTGTAGCCATACCTATTGAGTTGTGTGAACAGTTTGTTGTCACAGATATGGTAGGGGGGAGAAAGAGATGTGTATTAAGAACTATGGTAACCTTGCTGTATGAGTTGCTCAGACCTGTTTCCATCTTTATGTCTTTCAGGCAAGATGTCCCATGGCAGGTTGCAGGTGTATTCAGTGGATGAAAATGAGGTAATTCTTAACCACCTGGTACAGCACTACCAGGTGCTCTTTGGCAGGACAGCCCATGAGCAGTAGGAGCGGACCACCCTGTGGAACGATCTAGTCCCCAGGGTCAATTATACTGGCCTGCATAACAGCAGTTATGAGCAGGTCCAGCATCATTGTAGTGACCTGCTTTGCAACGCCAGTCGGCATGCTGCTGCAGTCCAGGGGGATCACCTCGCAACATGGGGGGGTCATGCCATCCATCCCCCCTGAAACGTACTGAGGAGCTCCTCGCCAGCCATGTGACACCTGCCCGCCTCCACATGCAACAACTGGCAGACACCATAGTGGAGGTGGGTGCTACCCACACAATGGCTAAGGAGCATGCAGGTAAGGTCACAGGGCACATCAGGAGACAACTGCTGCATATGCATCCACATCTGCACATATAGATCATGCATATGTGAGATGTCATATATATATATAGTTTGTAGCTGCATAGTAGTAATAAACAGATGTGCATAAGCTGTAGCTTTGTGGACTTGTACTGTTGATGTACTATAATGCTGCACCCACCCTGTAGCAATGCACAGCTGTGGCTACTGACATCACATCTCTCACGCACTTATGTAGGTTCCTCTGGTATACCAGCAAGGCAGCAGCCTGTAGCTGGTGAGTATGGTTTATGTTCATCCTTGCCAATACACCGGTCATGTGATGGCTATGGTATATTCCATACACACATCTAACACACCTAACCATAATGCATGCCATACATGTTCACGTATTGTTGCTGTTAACTGCACTGCATCACAGTGGTGACAATGGTGGGGTATCTGAAGGGTACGTCAGGCACCTGCAAGATAACTAACATCCTGTCATTGAGAAATGTGTCCACAGGGATGAACATAATGGTGGGACACATGGCCTACAGTAGGGACATGTGTGAAACATCACCCTTATACAGAGCTACAACAGTGTATATACAAGTATTACAATGGCAACTGTTACAGATCTACACTATGGCTACACTATGGCATATAATAATACTGTGGTCCACAACTCTTAACACCTGCAATGTGGTCCCAACATGAGCACTGAATGTGTAATTTGGAATTGTAGGTTAGGGCACCAAATATGGGGAATACATACCTTCACAAACGCTGGAAGCATATGTCTGCACACACTCCAGATAAAATACACTGGAGGCAGCTGTTGAGGTACTGCCTACATGCATTTGTCATGGAAATGCACCTTTCAGCAAGTACACGTCTCCAATGTCACACCATGTATTGGTCTGCTGTCCAAGATACTTGGTCATCAAATGTGCACACTTACCTGCAACAGAGGCAGGCTTGCACACATCTTACATGACATGGCATGGGCTCGATATCCAATAGGTAGCACCCATGAGCTGCACATGTAGCCATACCTCACTATTTCATATGCCATGGCAAAGAGTGCAGAAAGTCATGTACGTGGCAAGGATGTATAGGACAAGAATGGTGTAGGAAATAAACAGATGGCCATCCAAGACAAATGATGTCACATGTAGCAAACTGGTCATGCAGGCTGCCCACTAACATGCCACAACACTGAGGGGGTATCAGGAATGTCCAGCAAGTACTGGCTGTGCGGTACCCATGTCAGCAATTGCCTGGACTCTGCAAGCACATGGCCTATGGGTTAGGGTAATCAGATGTGACAGTTGTACCACAGGAAACATCAGCCAGGCCACTCTACAGGTAATGTATGCATAACAGAAGAGGTGCCCAACAGTCATGCATTGCAAAATGTACTAGAGTACCATGACCACGTTGGAAACCTAGAGACAGTATCATGTAAGATACAGGTGCTGCACAACCAATGCCTCACCCCACCTCAGGCCCACCATCCCCATCTGTACTGTGCTGGTGCCAGTGTACATCTGTATGTTTGCCAGTCATTAGCTGGGACTAGGCTGTAATATGTGGTGTTCAGTGTTTGGGACACTGCAAACTGACACACATGTGTAGGCCATAGATGTCAAGCATCTGCAAAAAGGCTGAAGGTTGGGAGGGTGTGTCATCATGACACATCAGTGCACTGCAGCAGGGATCCTATGAATGCTATGAACGGCTGTATCTGCACACAGTCAGGTTCAAGAACTGTGGCAGACATAACCCTGACTCCACAGCAATAATGATGGCAGTGTGCGAACGCTAAGGAATATGCACATGAGTTAACCTTGCAATCATGCAGAGTTAGGGGACATGTGTAAGGCAGACTGAACATATACTGGCAAATACAGATGGCCCATGCTAGTATACCCCTGCCAGGAATAGTGACTGCTGTAGTACACATAACAATAGGTACAAGAAACCATCATGATAAGGGTGTGCACACATATGCATCTACGAAGTGTATGCATCATGGTCAGCATCTGCACATCTAACACATTTGTCAGACACTGCATATGAATGTACAGGACATATGTCACATATCGGGCTAATGTAATGTTAACATATGTGGTGATGTGGTCCCATGGCATATCAAAGAACAGTGCGTCATATCAATAAGGGTTTGACGGTTGTCAGTGTAATAGTATCATATTGGTCATCCATGTACCACTGATGTTGAGATCTGTAAACCAGACATCAGGCATTCACAAATGACATCTGTCCACATATCATCCCAGGTATGTGTTGGGCAAATACACAGGGGCTGTGAGCATTAGAGCAGACATAACTGACACAGTAATACAGATTCAGCAATGGTTTGTACAT
Organism: Protopterus annectens; assembly: GCF_019279795.1. NCBI lineage: Eukaryota > Metazoa > Chordata > Ceratodontiformes > Protopteridae > Protopterus > Protopterus annectens. Next base: position 1,731,996,870 of record NC_056743.1, read on the forward strand.
CTGTGAAGTATGGTGCACAGTACATGACAGGGTATAGAACAGGTGCACAGCAATACTGTGTACATGTGTGCAGTATTTTCCAGGGGAAGGGGCATCACCTACTAACACAGCCCATGCATCACACACATGTATACAGTTGCTAGCATGGATTGACTATAGCCGCACTGCATGCTGTTGAGTACCATATGTTATGCATTTTGACAGCTGGGTAATGGGAGGACTGTGTGTACTTTGTGCAACCTCACATGTAGGTGTGTGTGTGTGTGTGTGTGTGTGTGTGTGTGTGTGTGAGTGTGTGTGGGGGGGGTTATTTTGTCTGTAGTGCAATCTGGTGGAGTGGAGGTGGTTGATTCTTGTAGGACGTGCGTGTGCATGTGTGTGTGTTTGTGTGGGTGTCCATGTATGCACATGCATGATTGTGGGGTTATTTATATGGCAGTACTTCCCTTTGGAATTGTGCAGTACATGGACATGGACTAACACATGAGACACCAGGAATACTTGTCTGATATGTAATCACAGGACAGCTGATAGTATAATAAGGTCTGTAGCATGGAATGTGCATTTGGAGGGAAACTAGACACCAGGTATACCCTTAAAATTGCAATCACAGAAAGGTGAATGACTACCCACATATGTAGCACTACGGATGCATTGGGAAATTACTAGACAACACCAGGCAGTGTATCCATATATTACTGATCCACATGATAAGTTTATTTGAGCAGCAGATCTGGCATGTACTGAGCAATAGTTATGTATGACACTCCAGTGCTTGACATTATGGAGTGAACGTAGTAGCCCCTAACATATGGGAGCCATGCTCACGATGTCCGGACAAACCCAGGGTGAACACTGGATGACAGCAGTGAGGCCTTGTAAAGCCTACTCTACTCAAGTCAAGGAGGTAATGGAGTAACAGGTCTTGTGTTGTGATTGCTTGTCTAGGCATTTAGAGGAATGATATCTTAATGAGTGGTATTAATGAGTGTATGTTACCAAGTGTGATGCAGGATGGGGAACTTACATGAATAAACGGTGGACTGTCTGTAAACTCAGGGACAGATAGGTATTATGGTGGAATTTTATGGTGTGTGTGTGTGTGTGTGTGTGTGTGTGTGTGTGTGTGTGTGTGTGTGTGTGTGCGTGTGTGTGTCTGTATGTGTGTACTGTTATTCAATGCTGTATAGGTCTTAAAGTGCATTTCTTGTTTTCCCTACAGGTGGCGAGGTGGGTCAGGGTCCCTCCTGCATGCAATCTGATGTTGGTGTCCATATAGACACCGAAGATGATGATAGGACTGTTGAGGCACAGGTGGGGTTGTCAGAGGCCAAAACTGCACCATCGTTTGACATCCCCATTAGCCACCCCAACCCCGCGCATAGTTACAGTGCCTATGGATACCCCATAACCAGTGGCCATAGCAGAAGGACAGTTGGTGGTTGGTGGCAGTGCACAGGAGAGTGTGGTATCTATGCCTAATGTGTTTGGACACAGCAGGCATAGCCAGATGTCTGGCAGGGCATCACATAGGCAGATGTACCATGGTGCTCATGGGAGGGCTGCTGGTCATCATTCCCCTGGCAGACGTGCCACAACTGGTACCACCAGGTGCATGTTTAAGACTATCATGGGGGTGCAGGCATGTATGGAACTGTACATCAGACAGGGCCTGAGGCTTCAGAGGGCTGCTCTCTCATCTGTAAGTGACAACTTCCATTAACTTGCAGGTGCCCTCCATGATTATACCGTGGTCATGGATAGATGGATGGGTGAGATGGTTGGCCTCATCGATCGTGGATTGTCCGTGCTCAAACATGTGGTGAGAGTGGGGTGACGACTATATGGATGTAGGCCAGCAACACCAACAGCTGGTGGTTGACGTGGACATGCTAGGACACCAAGGTGCTCCCGTAGTGGCAGTACTAGCCCCAGCACTGCAGGAAGGGTGCTGTCCACACCACACCACAGCAGATCATGGGGACATGGCCCTGGCCAGTCCCAGGAGGGACCTGGTTCCAGCAGACATCTGTCATCATCAGGGGAGAATAGTACATCGAGGCCTGCACCTGGATGTGCCCATGGAACTCTGGGTAGGCACAGTCCACGTATCTGTGGCCAGAGGCAGTGAACTGCACACCCTGCCAGGTATGGTCTGCAGCTGTCCAAGAAACACCTGTATAGGGCAGCCACATGGCAGAACTGTGTGCGTGCATACCCACACACTATACAAACACACCTAGGGCAACCCCATACCTACACACACACCATCACCACACCCATATCAGCTAATTACACCCCTCACCCACACACATGGTGCCAAACTTATTCCCACCCTCAGTCTCTAGCAAACCAACAACACACCCTGTGCATATGATGATACCTGTGCCAACTCTCTGTCATCAATAACACTGATTCAGAGACAGGCTAATATGCTTCTGATGCACATGGTGACTGTACTACAGTGTACCAATATACTGCTGTATAACATGTTGTCAGCAGTAATGTTTGATGCTTACATGTCAGGTAGTGTAGCTGTCCAGCCATGATGCATTATAGCTGGTAGTATCACTGAGTGATTGTGGTCTCCATAATGTTATCCATTTGTGTTGCAGGTGTACATGTGTCAGCAGGAGGATAGCCTGCAGTCATATTCCACAAGGGGCAATGGCACTGTGGTGACACCATGGCTGTGACATATACTGATTACAGTTGAACACATGACACATGTCTGTAAGACACTTACTGCCTGTGCCACATAGACAGGTGACCCGCTGGGACATGTATAATCAGCAACCTGATGTAGATCCATCCACATACATGCACACTCTTACTTGGCAACACTGGGACTAGACCTCTACTTAGGTATGTAGTACTACTGATGTGTGTGGCTTTCATTGCACACAACACACAGCATTTAGGATGAGGTGTGTTCCAGGTTATGTGTTACATGCAGAACATCCACAGACATGTACAGTATGGTAATGGGGGATGTAATGGTTGTATGTGGACAATACATAGTGTGACATGCCATCATATACACATTAACAGACACATAACAGGCAGACCAACATCTGAGAGACTTGGCCTATCAGTGCTAACTAACGTGTCAGTGTGTCCAATGTGTTACAGGTAGGCTGCACACAGCACATGCATAACGGGGCTGGCTTGTGTTATCAGTTACCTGTATGGGTGATGGTGACAGTGGTCACCATACAGTGGTACATGGGACATGTACTGTTGGTACCATGGTGTAATGACAATGTACACAGCACCCACACACTGGAACCCATGATGACACTCTGACATACCCACCATCACACATTGCCCATGATTACGATACAACCCATTGTCCATCCCAACAGTGGTACTACACGGATATGCATCTAATTCACATGCCACTGGCATAGTATGGTGATGCATTGTCATGCCTCACCTATGGGCAGCAGCATCACTATCTGTAATACTGTGTGTCAATGCATTTGGTAATAGGAGTATGTGGCCTTGGAATGCTGTACCCTACAGATATACACACATGCACACATACTCACAATTGCCAGAACTCAATGGGTATCTCATGCCTATCAACCCATTTGTACAACACTGTTGTGCTGGTACTGCAAGGCTCAGGTAGCTGTTAGGGAGAGGAGCATAACAGGTTACATGTAATGTCCGGTACAGCAGCAGCCACATCTAACTATAGCAATGGGTGTTGCAGTGGGAGTGAAGGCCCTCATGGTATTCCCAACAACAGGTGTACTAACACACAGACACTGATATCCTCAGTAATGCACACATCCACATTTGTCAGTACTGGGGTGCATCACTGCAGGTGGTCATAGGTGTGTACCTGGCTATTGTCCATGGAGAGATGGGAAGTGTAGGGGATGTGTGTACAGTGGTATCATGCCACCTGCCATGTGCCAGGAGGCAATCTATTGACAGATACTACTCTGGTGACCCTCAGAGTGAGAGTGACATGCATCAGAAAATCATCTGGGTGCCTCCTGCAAATGGCCACTGAGGTGATACAGTTGACAGGTATGCAACATGTATTACAACACATAGTTAGTGTCTGTGATGGAGACCTGTGCCCAAGCATGTTCTGCTGACTGTGGTAGTGTAGTGGAGGTTCCCGTGGCATGTGGTGCATACAGGGTGTTGTGTCCTGTCTGTGCCAGTTATAACACAGCTGGGCAGACATGTCAGTGTCAGTCAAGCATAGGTTGCCTGTACGTATCCAAGCTGGATTGCTGCCATCTGCACATCTGTACAGGGACTGACTGACATCATCTTGGCAACTAGCTATGCAGTAGGATGAATGCGTCAACAGACAGACAACTGACACCAGTATGTATGCCATTACTACATGTTGGAAGCCTTCACTGGCATGTGCTGTACAGACAGTAGTCTACAGTTACTTTCCACATGTCAGATCATTATCCAGTAGGGGATATATACTACGACACAGCTCACACACCAGGAACACGACAGTGAAGTTTCAGAGTCCAGCTATGCCTGCAAGGGTGCTTGTTGCCAGTACTACATTTAGCAATCTACTCTTGCCTGAGAAAGCATAGTCAACAGTAGTAATGACATGATACACTACATACCACTGTGACGGCATGTAACCTGGGTTACTACCCGTGTATGTAACACATTCACATGGATAAGAGTGATGTACAGGTCTTATATACTCTAGTGTCAAAGACATGACACTCACACCCCTTGCTACTGTAACGATGGTACATAGACGCATGTTTTGTACATGGCATTACATACACTTATTACAGGTGTCATTACCCTGCTATGTTATCAGACTGGGATGTGAGCACTGGTTACCAGGGCTGAGCCATGCTTCGCAGATGTAATATAACAGCTGCAATATAACAGCTGAGCACATTTATGCACTGGTAAGCGGAGCCTAAATGGTGTAAGCACCCTTACGTTTAACCTACATTAGCACCAGTTAGCTTCATGCAAACCTGCACAAACATGCTTAAAGCTGCTCAAAACTGCCTTAACCACTCTGTATCCAACAGTCCTTGTTCTGCCCACCAACAAAATAAACAGCCCTTGGTCTTGAACCCAGGACCCTGTGCACTATAGTCACAACAGTTAACCACTACACCATGACAGCTGTGAAGACAGTTGCTGTTTTCCCAATATATCTGTCAGTACACATATTGAAAAGTATTGAGCAATTGCTGTGACTTCCACAATTGTGTAGTAGTTTATGGTATTACTATTGCATCACATATGTTGTTATATCTAAATATACACATATCGGATACATACGGTGTGATACATCTGGGAAGGTATACACTTCAGCAATGTTTACACATGACAAGGATATGGATATATACATATACATATGTAGATATATGTCTCCATGTACATACACATACATATTCATATATATGTATTTCTACACATCTGTATAGTGCAACATATATATGGCCATTTATAGAACTCTCTGTATGTGTTTGTGTGTATATATATATATATATATATATATATATATATATATATATATATATATGTGTGTGTGTGTGTGTGTGTGTGTACATCCTATATGTACAGATACCTATTTATGTCGATATATGTGTATATATCTATAACTATATGTGCATATGTATCTAAACAGATATACCTATTTATGTTGATATATATGTAGATATCCATAACTATATGTGCATATATATCCATATAGCTGAATATGTGTAGCCATGTATAGCTGTGTGTGTGTGTGTGTATGTATATATATATATATATATATATATATATATATATATATATATATATATATATATATATATATATACACATGCATATATCCCGTCAAATCTATATATATATATATATATATATATATATATATATATATATATATATTATATTTATACACACACATATATATATATATATATATATATATATATATATATATACATATATATATATATATATATATATATATATATATATATATATATATATATATATATATATATATATATATATATATATATATATATATATATATATATATATATATATATATATACATTTACATACTATCTATATATTTTATATATATATATATATATGCTCCATATATATATATATATATATATATATATATATATATATATATATATATATATATATATATATATATATATATATATATAAATACCAACAAACAGCACAATAAACACGGCCAGGATAAATCAACAAATCCAATGCGCTGTTCAAACTTTTACTTGTTTCAAAATGCATTCAAATCACAAGCAGCTATACAGTCCTTGGTATATACACTCAAACTGCAAGCAGCTGACGATAAGCGATGAACAGCAAAGGTGTTTAACTTTCTAGAGCACAGCTTAGTAGCTCCGTAGTAGTAGCTCTGTAGTTCCGTATCACTCAGACATGCCATACGCAATATATTTTCTGTTGAAGCATATACTCGAGCCAAGCACTAAATGCTTCCTTCTTTTAAAATAGCAGGTTTACACCAATAAGACAGACTATTGCATAGTTACACCTACTCAGGCAGTTGTGTCATAAGTGAATCTTCAGTCTCCGCCTTTTCAAGGCGGGTTTCATAGGGAATGCTGTATTAAGTCCTGGTTTCTGATGTGCTCTAAGCTTTCCAATCCAAAACATTTCTTCCTGCTCAAGTCTGGTGTTAATGTCACCCCCCCCCTCCTTTTTGAGGCAAATACAATTTTCAAGACTCTAAACATAAAGTTGTGTCTCACATTGTCTCTAACATGTTTTGCAAGTGGCTTTTTATAATCCCTTAACCTTATGTCACTAACATGTTTGGACATTCTTTCTTTCATTTGTCTCACAGTTTTTCCAACGTAAAAATTGCTGCATGCAGAACATGTAGCCATACATATATGTTTACCATATGTTTACCATATGTCCAGAACATGGAGTGGAGTCCTACCTCAGCACTAATAGTTTTAACCTCTTAGTGCAAGGGGATGTCATGTATGTATTGCACGTATATATGTAGCCTGTTGCTACTGTAACAGGGGTTGTCTTAACAGACAAGTTGTGTGTGGGAGGTCACATCTGCTTTTGACATGTACACCATTGGTTACTGACAGACTTCCTAAGGACATCATAGTACAGTACCACTGAAGCACAGTAATGATCATGTGGAATACAGCAGAGATATGACGGATATATGTGGACAGTCAGGCACTCTGTGGTCAGTCCTGAAGTGCACACAGATCCCCTTTCTGCGAGACATGTGGACCAAGCCTGACAATGTGGATGTTAACAGCCATGTACATGGGCATATCACGCAAATACTGGACTACATATGTCCACACAGTTTATGCATTTTCACATGCCTGTCTGATCTGACACATAATACCTGGTGGTGCAGAGGTCACATGGCCAAATACTACCCTGTAGTTAGTGACATACATCTGTACAGAATCCCACTGCAATGTCAGAAAAACACAAGAGTTATGGTGGCCTGGCAGCAGTATATCTTGCAAATATCTGGACATAACAGCACATTGGGTAATTACACTAACCTGCTAGGCATGTAACAAAGCACTGTGCAGACTACAGGCAGACTGCCACAACACTGGACTATATTTTGTATGTGGGAATACACATGTACCTGCAAATATAGCAGGCTCCACAGGCATGTCACAGCACAGAGTAACAGACACCTGTGAGAAAGTGCATACCCACAACCAATGTAAACACAGCCACAGCCACACTTAATATGACACTATATGGACTGTCTGATAAACACCATCCTCATATATGCCACTCACACACTAACCCTACATAAACTGGGTCACAACATAGTGTGGTCTGATGCCTGTCTCTGGTATGGGACACGTGTGTGTTTGGCCCTACAGACATATGAACCGATAGGGTACCATACACTGGAGCAGCATGTAACATCAGATAGAACAGGACCAACAACAATGTCATCTACCACAGTCTGTGCACAGGCCAAGGTACATATTCACAATACACATACTGTCAACAATCACCATAAGTACACAGACCCCAGTACTATACACACAACTGAAGAATGCCCAGGTTATGTCCTCAGAAATAACCCCTACTACACATAACATGTCTAGCAGTCTGATATCTGACTGGCTTGGTATCAGGTATGATGTCAATAAATAATGGTGTACAGAACATATACACCTCTTACTGCATGAAATATGTACAGAGGTTGACAGACTTGTGGCTGGAGCCACATACACTGGGCTAATATTGGCATATTGCTGTGATACCCTCATACATTTACTGCCGTAACAGCCTTTGTTGTGACATATGTCCTATGAGGGATATGAAGTCAGTAACTTTAATGGCTGTCACCATGTACTGACTGCAATCCTCAGACTATGCTTCTGCTGTTCTAAATAGGTGATCTGTGAGTAACCCAAGAAACATAAGACTACAAACACTGCCCAGTCTGCAGATAACCCTACAGGTGGGAGTTTCCTCAAACACATAACACTGTCATGACAGGTATTAAATCATGTAGACCAGCCATATCCACACACACCCTGTTAAACCAACAGTACTCCAAATGCAGAAGAGCAACACTTACATTCTGTAGTCATGTCTGGCACATCCCATTCATGTGTGTTGCCCTGTCTCTACAGTGTATGTTTTTAGAGGTAAATCCCAATACCATCTGTGATGCTGCTTGCCATACACCAACATGAGGTCCTGCTCACAGTGAATCAAAAGGCCCAACGCCCAAATGATGTTCCTAAATATTGGAGTGTGTTTCCATGCAATTGGCCTTGGGAAGTTTACCACAGCTGTTCCACATGCAATCAGCTAGAGGTGAACTGCAATTCATGCAGAGGCCATCAGCTGATCATGAGCATCACTTACAAAACACAAGCTGCTGCCTAAGCAAAGAAGGTGTACTTCTCCACATCTGCCAGAGAGGGAGCGAGAGAGACAGACAGAGAGAAAGTAAATCAGGGAGGGGGTGGGAAAGTAAAACCTAAGAATGTTTGTGTCACACACTTACCAGTACAGTGTCTCAAGCCCCTGACTGACTATGTATTGCTATCACATGTTTATTCAGTTATTGCATGTGCTACATAGTCTACATGCTGGGGAGCTGTCCAAAGGTATATCTGATGGTGAGTGACATCTGCACCAGTGATATCGGAGTGATAAGGTAGATGTAGTACACATGCCTGATCACATGAACAGGTGTCAAAATGGACACAGCCACACTCTCTCAGAGAATCATGCACATTAACACAGTTGGCAGGGTCAGGAATAGACTTCCTAACTAGCTAGTTTTCCACAATACAGTAATATGCAGGTATCACATTCACTACAGGGGTTATCCAGATGATATATGGACAAAAGGTATGTGAAGGTGTCTGACATCAGATGACATGCTTCAGTAGGACAATGGGAGTTGTAGTGAGTGTGAATGGAGTCAAAAGTATTATACACCACACACACAGACACAGGGTGCCAGTACTGACATGCATGGGTGCATTGCTTCACAGGTGTGTAGTGGTTGACTGTGCTAGAAAGCTGTACAAGGCTAGTTGAAGGGTATACCTTGGCATCAGGCCACATGACAATGGTCTGCAGTGTGGCTCAGGGGTATAGTGTCTGGATTGGCCCATACAGGTGGATACTGTATTCACCATCCAGTCATATGGGATACTATTGTGGGTGGCCAGTGCTATGCAATGCTTGCCATGTATGTGTTCTATAGACCATGACATGGATGGTGTCTGGGATGTGAACACATCCCACATGCATGTTCTCTGACATGTGGAACTGTACCTGGGGTTTCTGGGCCATGTTGTGTACACAGACTGTTATCATCAAATGTGCCAGTCCTGGCCTCATGTGGTTGGAACTGGCAATGGACACCAGGTTGACCCTGCACCTACATTGACAGCATGATACAGGTATTCCCCGGTGTCAGTGGCATCTGTCCATACAGGGCATGTGTTTAAGGCATGGTATGTCCTTTGTGGATCACATTTGATGGCACTATAGTTGTTGCAGGCATCCAGTGGGGAACACAGTGAAGGTGCACTTTCTGCAATTATGTGCCTATTGCAGTGATGGGACAGGGTGCCATACCCTCTGTAGTCTGCTCCAATCACACCATGGTTACTATCTGTGGGCAATATGCAGGGAACTACCAACAAAGCGGTTGCTGCCTAGCCGAGTGTGTTTGTGTATGAGACATGGGTTGAGTGTGTTCTCTGGGTAATACAAGGGTTGCCTAATTTGTTCACCAGGCCTTGATGTCACATTTAGGGGTATGGATTGGCAACCCCAGCCTCTCTGCTGTTTGACATCTATTATCCTTGTAAGGTGGACATTGTGACATATAATAGGCCCACCATATAAGACATTGGTAAAATCCACTCCACAATGAGTCCAGTTGTTACATACTCACAGCCATCTCCACAGAGGATACAGATGACAAACACAGATACACACACACTCTCACACAAACCAAGTCTCACAGTTGCCATGTCTCGGATTGGAACTCCTACTTAACTAGTACATCACACTACAGCAATATGAAGTTATAGCACGCTCCATGGAAATTACTGGTTTGCTCTTTCCCCAGAGGTGTATTTCAAGGTGAATGACATCAGCAGGCTTGCCAAAGAAGGGCAATGGAGGGTGTATTGACTGTGAATGGCCTAAAAAGCATTGTTTCCTACACAGGCGAACAAACACACAAACATCCACACTTGCCATGTCTGGGAATAGAACTCCTACCTAACTAGTTTATCATACTACAGCATTACACAGTTATAGGACACGCCACAACAATTACTGGGCTACCCCTTCCTCAAATGTGTATTTTAAAGTGAATGACATCAGCAGGCTTGCCAGAGTAGGGCAATGGAGGTTGTAATGACTGTGAATGGCCTCAAAAGCATTACTCCCTACACAGAAAAACAAGAGAGAATTTTGCAGCATGGAAAGTCCCCCATTTCTCCAAGAGTTTCCTCCTTTTGTTGTACAGTATGTTTATGGCAGGGGGCCACCACATTGGCATACCTTTCTTGGATGGGGACCATCTTGGTTCACTATTGGATGGCACGATTCATGCGTGAGTGGATGTGCTCATACAGGGCCTTCGTGTATGATTCAGCAGTTGTCCTTCCAGTTCCCTTCTACATGGGTGCTATGAATTTAGTCACATAAGACATGTGTAGCATGACATTGGCTTTGGAGATGTTTGTTACAGAGGTGTCCTTACTGGGGTGTAGGGAGGGATGTTGATATTAAATTTGATTAACTCATGGGCATACCTGACCACCAATGGGGTGACCATAGGTTTAGAGCATTGATGTCCCATGTTGGTAATGACCAGGTCTAGGATATTTGAGCCCCTGGTGGGATTATGGGTTACATGATCCAGGTCATTGGGAATTATGACTTCCAAGAACCATTGGGCACACATGTTGGTACACACGTAGTTTTCCCAGTTAATGGCAGTGTAGTGTAACTCACCCAGTATTAGAGTGTTTCTTGTATTATGATATTTCACAATATGTTTCAAAGGATGTAGTGGGTATCGTGGGACACGGTGGGGATCTGTAGCAAGCTATACAAAATGGAATGCAGTCTAACCTACTGTTAGTTGCACCAGGGGTATTTCAGACACATTCTGTTGGGCAAGTAGCCAGGTGGTGTGAATATCCTTGGTGAATATGGACACTCATCCACCTTTATTGTTTTGGTCCTGGTTTGGTGGCCAACAAGTGTGGTGAGAGCTGTACCTGGTATTGCAGGGGTGCTCTTGGGAGGTTTGGACCAGGTCTCTGTTACTGCACAGTTATCAATGTTCTCCATTTGTAGGCATGCGTAATGACTGTGAATGGCCAAAAAAATTGCTCCTTACATACACACTACCAAACACACACACAGAATTTCACACTTGCCATGTCTGGGAATTGAACTCCTACCTACCTAGTTTATCACACTACAGCATCACACAGTTATAGGATGTACCACAGAGATTAATGGGCTATGCCTTCCCCAAAGGTGTATTTCAAAGTGAATGTCATCAGCAGGCTTGCCAAAGAAGGGGACTCGAGGTTGCAGTGACTGTGAATGGCCTCAAAAGCATTGCTCCCTACACAGACAAACAAACACACAAACATCTACACTTGCCATATCTGGGAATAGAACTCCTATCTACCTAGTTCATCACACTACAGCATTACGCAGTTATAGTACATGCCATGGGGGTTACAGGGCCCCTACATACCAAAAGGTGTATTTCAAAGTGAAGGACATCAGCAGGCATGCCAAAGTAAGGCATTTGAAATTGTAGTGAGTGTGACTAGCCTAAAAAGCATTGATTCCTCCACAGACAAACACACAGTTGTCACATTTTGGATTAGAACTCCTACCTAAGTAGTACATCACACTACAGAATTACACAGTTATAGGACATGCCACAGAGATTATTGGGCTTCTATGTCCACAAAGGTGTACTTCAAGGTGAAGACATCAGCAGGCTTGCCATAGTAGGGCAATGGTGAGGACAGTGTGTGTGTGCAAGGGCCATAACCCATTCATCTAGAGACAGACACACCACACTCAGGCACACACAGGTTTATATTCCACAGGTACGTGTATACAACTACTAGATGACTACTGACTTGTGCAGTCATGTTGCACAATTAGCACTAGCACCGCAGACTCTATAATGCTGAGGGATTCCAGAGGCAAATGTCTATGGTGAGTGACATGTACACATCATGTGGTTGGAGCCAATTGGCTGTGTTCTGGGTGGGACAGGCCTCATGATGGAAGGCTATTTGTCACTGTCACTCTCTTCCACACATCTATGTGTACTTTTGGCATATTATAGTGTGTTGTCCTTGGATATATGTGTGTATTCCTGTCCAATGTGTGTGCAAAGCATGACTGGTGCGTACTGAGGAGTGTAGGCACTAACATCTGCAAATAAGTGTGTGAGCATGCCCGGTATGACCTTTCAGTATTTTGTTGCCTGACATTGCCTTTATTCTCTAAGCATGGGAGCATACTCAGTATGACCTTCTGTATTGAATGTGTGAATCCATTCCAGGTAGATTGTACTCCCGTGCAGAATTTTGTGTTCTACACCTACACCTAGAAAACTGTTTCTGCAGGATATCTGTAGATCAGTTGACAATATGGGGTCAAAATGGGCAAAGGATAGTGGGTTACTGTAGGTAATTGTGCCTGTGCTGCTTCTGCTACATGGTCCTAGTGTTAGCAAAGATATTCAGACATGTGTAGTGTTATACACTGTGATGTTTTATGTCATCAAGTACTGTCAGGTAGACATATTTGCTTGCAGTGATGTCCTGGGGAACACAGGGTGAATGCAGCTGTGCCCAGTATTGTGGTCAAACGCCTACATATTCTTGCACACTCATGTGATTCTGGAGGGAGAGCTGCAGACACTTGCTGCTGTGTCTGTGCAACTGGTTCGGCACCTTGGTACAGTGGTGGCAGAGGATCCCATAATTGTACATCCATTGACGTGACAGTATGGCCTTATCTTGCTGTGGCGATACCTCACAACTGTACAGATTCACACAGGTTACCCAGAGGCAGGGGTCATAATTTAGGACATTATCCCTACACACTGTGGTTTATGAGAAGGTTTGTAGCCACCCATTCTTGTGTTTGCAGCCAAGGTTAGTATGTTCACACTGCTGATTTTCGGACATCACACACTCCATGCTGCCCATGCTCCCACCCCCTGTCTATTATTCTATTCTCTCCGATACATTATGTAAACATTCTCTGATATTTTCCCTATAGTTATCACCTCATTACAGCAGTATATTGGTGTTGGTTCACAGTTCATGCAGTAGGACATGGTGGACATGTTACTGAGATTTGTCCACATGGCTTTGCATATGGGTTCTGAGGACTGTTATGTTGTTATTTGGGAGTCAATGACATAACATACATTGGCAGTATGGGTAAGACACACACCTTTGGCAGCGGAGTGTAGGCCATTTAGTAGTGATGCAGGCCAGCTGTAGTAGGCCATTGCATTCTGTCAGTCCTACAGTCCCAGATTGCAATACAGTATACTCCCCTGGGGTGACAGGGTAGGTGTGCTAGGTGTTCATGCCAATACTTTCTGTCAGTTTTGATCCAGTGGTGTGGATGCTGGCAGAGCTGCTTACAATTAGGGACACACCTGCATGGGACAGCTGCTCTGCCTGCTGCATTCTTTCACTATTGCCATACACAGGTGGGGGTCATATTGTACTCATTCCCAACAGCAGGGATAAGACAAGAGAGGTACCTGTTGGTGGTGGTTGGGTGAGCTGGGTGCATCTGTGCTATGGACACTACTTGCATCTGACTCACAGATATGCATGGGGCATTCCACTTATGCTGGTTTGTGCAGGGACATCAGCTGTTTCTCAATACATTATTCCTATGACCTTGGTCGTCTGCCAGTGTTTGGCCAGATGACATCGATATTCCCTAGTACAAGCCCAAATAATGTGCTGCAAACCTGTATGCACAATTCCAAGGGTGTGTCTATTTTACAGTTACATATTATACACTGTCTGTCTGGGGTACTTCCCCCTGTGTACTGCTTGTATATCTGGCCCGACAGTCATGCCATGTCCATCTTTTTAAAGGTGACACATATTACTTCCAAACATTTACAATGGCTTACTGCTAGAATTTGTTATACTGGGAAGCATTGTGTTTGGCACTGCAGTTGTGAGGACTTGGCACTGTCATCATCAGTACTAGGCAATGGCCACCAGGACAAACCTCACTGTGTATACATACTGACCACTCTCACACAATAACCTGCATATTGTACACATGCTACTATCTATCCTGATACCTTGGCCGGCATAGGAAATCTGTGCTCCACTGTTATTATACCTACACATATATGTTACTACATTTCTACATAGTACTGGGGGGCACACCTGTGTGTTACCATGTGTCTACATAGGAATGGGGGGCACACCTGACTGTTACTACAGTTCTACATAAGATTGGGGGGCACACCTGACTGTTACTACATTTCTACATTGGATGGGGGGGCACAACTGACTGTTACCTCATTTCTACATTGGATTGGGGGGGGGCACACCTGACACTTGTACACATTTGCTATGACTGTACTGGTATGTCAGTTACTCCATTTCATTCTGTCTTCTAACTTATCATGCTGACTAGAGGCATATCAGTGTACTACATGTCTTAGGTTTGATTGACCTACATTTCAGTTTCTAACGTCTTACCCTTCAGAACTAACATCCCACTGCCTGACCTGTTGTAGTCTGTCTGTGTAGGTCTGGGGGGAGGTTACCCATAGCCATCAATCAGAGGCCTTAGCACAGCCTTTATTTGTGTTTGTCTACACCTGTCCTGCTGGCTGAGACTGTTGTTGGGTATGTGAGCCTCCCTGACTGGCATGTGTGTGTCCTATGGACACACATTTGACCCAGCCCATTTACTGCAGTGAGTTTTGTCACCATGTGTAGTACTGGCTACTATGGTGACAACAGTATTTGTTACAGATCTCATGCTGCCACTATAGGTGTCTACTATTTGCTGGCATCCCATTCAGCCACCCGATTCCCTTGCATGCTCACATCCATACCATGGATACAAGTAACAACACATACTACTCCATTCGGCAGTTGGTTGGAAGAGTGACTTACCTTGTGGCTGTGCCAGTATTGAGGATGGTGCTGGAAAGCTGCCTATGTTGGATGCACATAGTACACTCCCTATACATGGCTGAGCACAGGTAGTGTCATGTTTGGCATCCCATTTACTGTATGTGCGAGTCAGAGAGAGGTGTCATTCCCTGGGTCCCTACTGTGTCATTGTATGTGCTGTGTGTTGCCTCTTTGCCAAGGCCAGGGCATACTGGGCATGCCTCCTTCTGCCTACTGGGGCAGGCTCAGGTTGTTCCTCCTCTGAGTCACTCTGTGCATCTGCAGGCCTTGGCAATGTTGGGGGGCTGTGTGGCCCTGCCCCATGCTGTTCCTGCTGCAACTGTTTCTGCAGGATCATATTGTGTAGCATGGCACATGTGATGAAAATTTGAGTACATGTAGCTGGTGAGTACTGCAAGGCTCCACTGGATGTGTCCAAGCACCAGAACTGTGACTTTAGCATCCCAAACACACTCTATTATAATTTGAGTCTGTGCATGTGCCTCATTATGGAGTTCTTGTTCGGATGAGTGTATGTTTCTGATGGGTGTCATCAGCCATGGCTCCAGTACGTAACCAACATCCCCCACTAGGTGACCATGAGGAATGTCCCCAGTGGCCAATCTCTGGTACAGCTGCATCAGATGCCAGATGTGGGAGTCGTGATAGCTTCCAGGGCAGCCAGCACACACATTCATTATAATGCCCTGGGCATCACACATGACCTGGCAGTTGAAGCCCTTGCAGTTGATGTAGACCCTATCCTGCTCACTGGGTGATGCTTTGATGTGTATGTGCATTTAGTCTATGGCACCCACTACCTCAGGGTATTCTGCTTTTTGGTGCAAGAGACTCATATTGCTGGCCAACGCCTCACAGGTGTTGGGAAAATATACATGCTTACCAGCATGTGCTGACATGGCATCCAGGAACTGGTGGAGTACCCTGGATGCTGATGCCTGTGAGATCCCCATGATATCCCTAGTTGGCCTTTGGAAGGTACCTGTGGTTAGTATTCTTAGGCCTACACATACCTTGGTATCCATTGGGATTGGTTCCCCTCTGTTAGTACTGTGTGTCAGGTGTGGCCTGCACAGCTCAATAATTTGCTTTAGGATGTCCCTGTCCACCCTATAGTGCTCCTCTATCTTTAGCTCATGTAGCCCTTGGTAGGTTACCCTGGGTCTGTACAATCTTATCTGTCTCCTTACTAAGTGTTGGTCGACAGCATTCTCATCCTCACCACCCTCAGCCTCTTCCACATGTTGATGTATGATAGCTGCTGAAGCCCCTATCATTTTGTTGTTTTTGTTTGTTACAATTTCCCCACTTGTATACACCATTGGTGTAGAGTATGTGGGAAAAAACAGAGGGATAGGTGTTTGCATAGTTTATATTACTCTTCTATGCTGGGCTGCTGCCTGTGTAATTGTCTGATTCTGATACATTTCACCTGCCAGCTATGCTAGTTCTCCTTGATTACCTTCCTACTGCTGTTTTCCCTTCCCATTGCCTTCCTGTTTAAGCCCAGGGGCGCGCCTCCTAAACACAGTGCTCAAATGTGCACAGAGCTACTATTTCCTGGTTTACTTTTTTTTCCCCTTTAAAATACGGTGTGCAGTGTACACACTCACTTAGGCAATGTAAAGAGTGCAAGGCAGCCTCAGACACATCCCTTTGCTTAGCTCTGCTAAGTTAAGGGCAAACCTGAGCCACAGGGCTCCAATACACTTACTGTATGCCTGACACACCCTCCTATGATGTCAGCTAACTCTTAGGCTTGAATCATGCTATTTCTACACTTACACTGTTGGGTGCTGGATAGCATTGAATGGAAATCTGGGATTCAGTATCAGCATCATTCCCCTCATTTACATAGGATTGCCTGCTAATACATAGTTACAGGTTCCACATTGAGCCTTCCCCCTTAGCAACCACTATTCAGTGGCCTTGTTGTCTTCTGCCTGCCATTGAGTATAATGGCAAAAATAGCGATTTTAGTTAGAATGCTTATTTCAGGTTATTTTTTTATACTTTCATCCCGATCCCGTTTACGCCACAGCCCTATGCTTAAACAGCCAAAATCGGCTAAAAAAATAAGTTTTTTTTTTTTATTTTTGCAACTGTTTTCCAAGCCAATGGCCATATATTTGTCCATTGGCATGGTTTCCACATAATATAAACCACCAACGACCAGCAAAAAACGATAGTGAACACGCAGTAATGAAGAAATAATTATTATTTATTTATAATTCCTCCAAATCCAGACCGGTTTCAGCTATTCAGCCTTTATCAATGAATACAATAAAGTTTTTTGAATGAAATGTAGCAGCCTGCATTTATACTAGTCTGTAATTACCTGGAAGCAAAATTACAGCACCACCCAGTGGCTGGAGTAACAAAGTGCATATTCCTTCTTGATTAAAGCATATGACCAGTGACATAAAAATGCCAGAGGTATAAATATTAAGTCATATTTTTAAAGATAAAAATCAAAGCTCTGGAAGTAAGCCATTATATGAACATACATATTACAAGGTAATAGACCAATACCATAGTCAATACTTGTGAATGCCTATCATAGTATAAAAAAGCAGAAAATATATACCACTAGTATATATATATATATATTGAAGGGTGATAACCAAAAGTTCAAAAGAACTAAATAATAATGAACCAAGTACTGATCATATAATATATTACAAAATAAGGCCAAAAGAATATAGTAGCCTCATTCTCAGCTATATTATAGATTATAAAAAATTGAAATAATATGCTTGTAGATAATACAAGTTCAACACTGTAATTGTACAATACTCAATGTTTAATGCCATCATACCAGATACGAATACCAAACCGTACATATACATATTTGTATCATGAACAATTTTTTATCATGCTTTATAGAGTATAATATGAGCGTTGGTAGGCCTAACCACCATTGAATGGTTCGTACTGATTCTTGATCTATATAAATGTTTGTTGTTGTAACCATGATTATGAAATCCTCCAGTGTTCTGTGAAACTCACAGATGGTCATTAAGACCTGGGGGGAATAAACATCCAAGGTTGGTTATCCAGTATTGTTCCTTGTGGTTTAAAATGGTGTGCCAACCCTGTTGGTTGTTCCTATCTCCCTGAATTTTGTCAATGATCATGAACATAAACTGGGCATTGGGATGTTGTATCGTGTGTCTGTATAAAGCATTTGTTTCTTTTTTGTTCCTCATGTCACTACGATGTTCTGTCATCCTTATTCTAAGAGACCTAGAGGTTTGACCAACATAAAAGCTTTACATTGGCAGGTAGCTAAGTAAATAACCCATGTACTGCTGCAATTACCAAACACCCTGGTTTTAAATACCCAATTGGTGTTGGCACTGGTGAATTCTTTTAGTGTACTGACTTGTAAACAGGAGCAGCAGTGACCACGTGGAAAAGTACCAATTAGTTTATCACCACTGATAGTGGTCTGATGATATATCACACCTCCCCCTTCTCTGTTTTTGTAATGTGAAAATAGCCCTCCCAAATTCTTGCCTCTTCTGTATGACATCTGACATTGAGGGCTTAGTATTGACCTTAAAGTGTCATTAGCCAAAAGAATTTTTCAGTTCCAATTAAGTATATCCCTGACAATAGGTTGGTTCCTGCCATATGAGATGACAAATCTCAAGATAGAATCCTGATGAGCATGCTCTGATTTTTTGTATTGTAACAATGTTCTCCTGTCTATAGTTTTGCTCCATGAACTAGCTTGATATATATCTATGCCTCTATATCCTCTGTCCTGAAATCAATGGTATAAGTCTAGTCTGGCATGTTCAAATTCATCATGAGATGAGCAAATGCGTCTAATACGCATAAATTGAGACTTAGGGATGTTGCGGATGGTGTGGTTCGGGTGCATACTGGAGGCGTGTAACAAGGTATTGTATTGAGGGTATTTTCTAAATGTTTTGGTACTTAGAGTGTCATATGCGTTACGGTAAACAGTAACATCCAAAAAATTTATGGTACTCCTGTTACATGTAACCGTAAACTCAATACCCCAAATGTTACCATTCAGGTACTCCATGAATTCCTTTAGATATGCTTCATCCGTCTTCCACACCATCCAGCAATCATCCAAATATCGTCGCCAGATATTGATTTCCACCATGTAAATATTGTGTGATTTGTCATATATCATACATTCTTTAAAATAGGCCATGAATAAGTCAGCATAAATGGGTGCAAAGGAAGCTCCCATTGCTGTCCTTTGTAGCTGCCAAAAGCATTCTCCATGGAAATAAAAGACATTTTTGTTTAATACATGTTCCGCCATGCAGACAAGTAAGGTGTTGAAGCCCGGAGGATATAAGTTTGTTCTCTCAAGCCAGTATTGCAGGGATTGTAATCCCGCCCAGTGTGGAATACTTGTGTATAAAGATTTAACATCCAACATGCACATAAACCAGTCTAGTTCTAGCTGTGTGTCCTGCAAAATTTGTAAAAAGTGCGTGGTGTCCTGTAGTCGGGCCCTAACTGATGTTAAAAGGGGTTTGAGATACTGTGTTAGAAATGCTGACAGTGGTTCCATCAAGGACCCTATCCCTGATACAATGGGTCTACCTGGGGGTTTTGAAATGGACTTATGTATTTTTGGGAGAAGATACAAGATTTGTTTCTGTGGGTCTTTTACAGTAAGATGTTTAACAGTATTTTTTGTTATGATACCCTCATCCTCAGCTAGTTTCAGAAAAGAGTCTATTTCTTTTTTAAAGACCCCAGTCGGGTCAATGTACATTTGCATATAACATCTAGTATCAGCTAACTGTCTTTTCCCCTCATCAAGGTATTCCCCAATGTTCATAACCACCACAGCATCACCCTTGTCTGCAGGTAGAATGGCAATGTTGCGATTATGCTTTAATTCCTCCAAGGCTGCCTTTTCCATGGGTGACATATTCTGGCCCAGAATGTATGATTCATTATGATGAAAATGTAAATCCCTGAGAACAGATTGTTGGAAAATAGAGACATGTTTGTTCATGGGTGGTTGAAAGTCTGATTTCAAAAATTTGAAATCAAGTGATCTTTGAGAGGTGTTATCTGAAAAGAATAATTTCAAATTCAGGTTACGACAGAAAGACAAAACATCCTTAACAATGCTATGTTCATTAATAAAAAAAACAAAAAACACAAAAAAAACAAGAAAAAAAAAACTAGGAATAAAACCAAGTCCTTTATTAAGTAGTTTAGTTTGTACATCTGTCAGTTGAACATTAGAAAGGTTCAAAACATTATGAAACTCAAATTCCGTCAAATCAACATTGTTTGTAACAGCCCTTCCATGGAATTGGATCTTATTCCTATATTTGTGCTTGTGACCCCCTCGTCACTTGTTTGTATGGCTAAAGGGTACTGAACATTAGTTTTTTTGCTTCTGGGTGATTCTCGATAGTTATTACAGTCATTGTCTGTGCAAGATGAGTCATCCCCTGAGGTACTAGCTAAAGTCTTGTCAGAGGATTTTAGAATAGACCTAGGCCTTTTCTTGGGTTTATTTCCTGGTGTTTTTTGACCAAAATCATAGAATCTCACAGTTTTTAATGTATCAAAAGGATGGCCTCTTTGGTAATCAGTGCAGTCCCTATTGAACTTACGTATTTCCTATCTTTAGTTAGTTGGTCAAAATTAGCCAGATCTTTGGATAATTTACTAACCAAAGTGGCATATGTTGGTTGTGATTCATATTTCTTGCATTCTTCACATGAAGCTTTTACTTCCATTAAACAAATGTCCACCATTCTCTCATAATAGGATGCAAGGATCTTGACAAAAGTCATTGATGATTGTTGGAGAGCTTGGTTCCATTCTTAGGTCAGCCTGTCCTCCGACCTACTGACCAAAGGCTGTAACTTAACTCTAAGTCCTCTTGGTGTGATATCCTTATTAATATATGCCTTAAAAAGTCTGAGGTGCCATATATTGGAATGTAAGTTTTTAAGATCCTTGTTGAATTTGTTGAAGGCCATTTCGCAGCCATTGTTAATGTTAATATTTGAGCCACTTGGATTACTGCTTGACATGTTATTCATACCAAACACTCCAATATCATGTCGATCAGCACATAATCCCATTAGTAGTTGCTCCAAATCCATTTTTCCAATGTATTTATGAATTTTGACCAACTAGAAACCAAATCTGTTTCAATCAATATGTCCAAATTAGTAATAGTTCAACAGGGACTGCACTGAGAACCTAGGTGTCGATAAAAAATATATAAATATTTTTCAACAGTTATACTATAATATATTTGGTCAAAGAACACCACTTAGAAAAAAACCTTGCTCATGAATCCTGAATATCCACACTTGTCTATATATGTGTCTATCAGTATATCTGCATTATGCTTGGCACATATATGTTTGTGAACACAATATATACTCTATATTCAAAATGCAATGCTGAATAGGCTTGTTGTTCTTGTTAAATAATATACAAGAATGTATTATTATTTGTCACATGATATCCGGCAATAAAACTTTTGATACCCCTTAGCACATATTGCCTTTGCCAAAGATTTCAACACTGAGTTGCCCTCGTAGTACATGTAGCAACCTAATCCAACTGTAAACTGACAATACAATTTTCAAGCAGTGGTTTTGCACACATAAAACAATTATAACACATATAGTTGTTCATACACAAGATAAAAATAAAAATAAAGGTGTTATTCCCTCCTACACTTTCATTAAGCTGTTATAGATATGATTCACTTATCATTGACCCAAGTATACTGTACTGTTATGGATCAATTCATGTTGTTATATATCCCAGACCAACTATGGAATAAATAGTTTGTCAATATACATGCATACTAAGTAACTGTGGTAAATGGGACACTTCAATTATGATATCAAATTCTGTAAAAAAGAATGTATCCCACTTGGTGGACAAAGCTATCCCAACATATAGCTGATGTTATTGTATGTATATCAGATATTTAAAGAATATAGCATTTAGAGTCAACCATTCACTAATACATTTCGAGATCAAATAAATCTCAAAAGTTAAAGTCAATATGATGTTTTCACCAGTTCTAATCCATCAACGATAATCCAAATGCCTTCCATTAATTTCCGATTTATCAGCCTGTAATCCACCAGTATTGCCGACCTCTATTAGCACAAATGCAAAAAAGATCGCGAAATGTACAAAAATGGTTAATATATAATGAAGCTGAAAATTTAGATTTATGTCCTGCCAATAGTCACAGTACCTGAGTTATTCCTGTTGTTCCTGGGTTTATAGGCTTCTGATCCATAAAATGTTGAATGCCATGGATGAATCTCTGAACACCAATTTGCACAGAAAGGAGTTGTTAAACAGATGCCACAAAGTAGTAGAATGAACCACCGTACATGATTTTAGGCCCCCAAGCTTATCCGCATGTAAACCAAAGCAATTCCAAGGTAATTCTTCCCTGGTCAAAATGTTAATTCCCCATCCACTTTGAACTAAACAATTCACCAACGTGGTAAGTGCTTGACAAGAAATATGACATCCACTGCTTCATGAACAGAAAACGACTAAAAAATACCAAAATGTTGCAAAAAGAAAGCTGCCAACACAGAAATGCTGTGTCACTATCGAGAACCACCAGCGAAGCCAAAAACATCAGCAAACAACCATACGCTCCGCAAGGATGGCGTGCAGGGTCAAACCAACAATGTAAACCACCAACGACCAGCAAAAAACGATAGTGAACACACAGTAATGAAGAAATAATGATTATTTATTTATAATTCCTCCAAATCCAGACTGGTTTCGGCTAGTCAGCCTTTATCAATGAATACAATAAAGTTTTTTTGAATGAAATGTAGCAGCCTGCATTTATACTAGTCTCTAATTACCTGGAAGCAATATTACAGCACCACCCAGTGGCTGGAGTAACAAAGTGCATATTCCTTCTTGATTAAAGCATATGACCAGTGACATAAAAATGCCAGAGGTGTAAATATTAAGTCATATTTTTAAAGATAAAAATCAAAGCTCTGGAAGTAAGCCATTATATGAACATACATATTACAAGGTAATAGACCAATACCATAGTCAATACTTGTGAATGCCTATCATAGTATAAAAAAGCAGAAAATATATACCACTAGTATATATATATTTTGAAGGGTGATAACCACAAGTTCAAAAGAACTAAATAATAATGAACCAAGTACTGATCATATAATATATTACAAAATAAGGCCAAAAGAATATAGTAGCCTCATTCTCAGCTATATTATAGATTATAATAAATTGAAATAATATGCTCGTAGATAATACAAGTTCAACATTGTAATTGTACAATACTCAATGTTTAACGCCAACATACCAGATACGAATACCAAACCGCACATATACATATTCGTATCCTGAACAATTTTTATCATGCTTTATAGAGTATAATATGAGCGTTGGTAGGCCTAACCACCATTGAATGGTTCGTACTGATTCTTGATCTATATAAATGTTTGTTGTTGTAACCATGATTATGAAATCCTCCAGTGTTCAGTGAAACTCACAGATGGTCATTAAGACCTGGGGGGAATAAACATCCAAGGTTGGTTATCCAGTATTGTTCCTTGTGGTTTAAAATGGTGTGCCAACCCTGTTGGTTGTTCCTATCTCCCTGAATTTTGTCAATGATCATGAACATAAACTGGGCATTGGGATGTTGTATCATGTGTCTGTATAAAGCATTTGTTTCTTTTTTGTTCCTCATGTCACTACGATGTTCTGTCATCCTTATTCTAAGAGACCTAGAGGTTTGACCAACATAAAAAGCTTTACATTGGCAGGTAGCTAAGTAAATAACCCATGTACTGCTGCAATTACCAAACACCCTGGTTTTAAATACCCAATTGGTGTTGGCACTGGTGAATTCTTTTAGTGTACTGACTTGTAAACAGGAGCAGCAGTGACCACGTGGAAAAGTACCAATTAGTTTATCACCACTGATAGTGGTCTGATGATATATCACACCTCCCCCTTCTCTGTTTTTGTAATGTGAAAATAGCCCTCCCAAATTCTTGCCTCTTCTGTATGACATCTGACATTGAGGGCCTAGTATTGACTTTAAAGTGTCATTAGCCAAAAGAATTTTTCAGTTCCAATTAAGTATATCCCTGACAATAGGTTGGTTCCTGCCATATGAGATGACAAATCTCAAGATAGAATCCTGATGAGCATGCTCTGATTTTTTGTATTGTAACAATGTTCTCCTGTCTATAGTTTTGCTCCATGAACTAGCTTGATATATATCTATGCCTCTATATCCTCTGTCCTGAAATCAATGGTATAAGTCTAGTCTGGCATGTTCAAATTCATCATGAGATGAGCAAATGCGTCTAATACGCATAAATTGAGACTGAGGGATGTTGTGGATGGTGTGGTTAGTGTGCATACTGGAGGCGTGTAACAAGGTATTGTATTGAGGGTATTTTCTAAATGTTTTGGTACTTAGAGTGTCATCTGCATTACGGTAAACAGTAACATCCAAAAAATCTATGGTACTCCTGTTACATGTAACCGTAAACTCAATACCCCAAATGTTACCATTCAGGTACTCCATGAATTCCTTTAGATATGCTTCATCCGTCTTCCACACCATCCAGCAATCATCCAAATATCGTCGCCAGATATTGATTTCCACCATGTAAATATTGTGTGATTTGTCATATATCATACATTCTTTAAAATAGGCCATGAATAAGTCAGCATAAATGGGTGCAAAGGAAGCTCCCATTGCTGTCCTTTGTAGCTGCCAAAAGCATTCTCCATGGAAATAAAAGACATTTTTGTTTAATACATGTTCCGCCATGCAGACAAGAAAGGTGTTGAAGCCCGGAGGATATAAGTTTGTTCTCTCAAGCCAGTATTGCAGGGATTGTAATCCCGCCCAGTGTGGAATACTTGTGTATAAAGATTTAACATCCAACATGCACATAAACCAGTCTAGTTCTAGCTGTGTGTCCTGCAAAATTTGTAAAAAGTGCGTGGTGTCCTGTAGTCGGGCCCTAACTGATGTTAAAAGGGGTTTGAGATACTGTGTTAGAAATGCTGATAGTGGTTCCATCAAGGACCCTATCCCTGATACAATGGGTCTACCTGGGGGTTTTGAAATGGACTTATGTATTTTTGGGAGAAGATACAAGATTTGTTTCTGTGGGTCTTTTACAGTAAGATGTTTAACAGTATTTTTTGTTATGATACCCTCATCCTCAGCTAGTTTCAGAAAAGAGTCTATTTCTTTTTTAAAGACCCCAGTCGGGTCAATGTACATTTGCATATAACATCTAGTATCAGCTAACTGTCTTTTCCCCTCATCAAGGTATTCCCCAATGTTCATAACCACCACAGCATCACCCTTGTCTGCAGGTAGAATGGCAATGTCGCGATTATGCTTTAATTCCTCCAAGGCTGCCTTTTCCATGGGTGACATATTCTGGCCCAGAATGTATGATTCATTATGATGAAAATGTAAATCCCTGAGAACAGATTGTTGGAAAATAGAGACATGTTTGTTCATGGGTGGTTGAAAGTCTGATTTCAAAAATTTGAAATCAAGTGATCTTTGAGAGGTGTTATCTGAAAGGAATAATTTCAAATTCAGGTTACGACAGAAAGACAAAACATCCTTAACAATGCTATGTTCATTAATAAAAAAACAAAAACAAAAAAAAACTAGGAATAAAACCAAGTCCTTTATTAAGTAGTTTAGTTTGTACAACTGTCAGTTGAACATTAGAAAGGTTCAAAACATTATGAAACTCAAATTCCGTCAAATCAACATTGTTTGTAACAGCCCTTCCATGGAATTGGATCTTATTCCTATATTTGTGCTTGTGACCCCCTCGTCACTTGTTTGTATGGCTAAAGGGTACTGAACATTAGTTTTTTTGCTTCTGGGTGATTCTCGATAGTTATTACAGTCATTGTCTGTGCAAGATGAGTCATCCCCTGAGGTACTAGCTAAAGTCTTGTCAGAGGATTTTAGAATAGACCTAGGCCTTTTCTTGGGTTTATTTCCTGGTGTTTTTTGACCAAAATCATAGAATCTCACAGTTTTTAATGTATCAAAAGGACGGCCTCTTTGGTAATCAGTGCAGTCCCTATTGAACTTACGTATTTCCTATCTTTAGTTAGTTGGTCAAAATTAGCCAGATCTTTGGATAATTTACTAACCAAAGTGGCATATGTTGGTTGTGATTCATATTTCTTGCATTCTTCACATGAAGCTTTTACTTCCATTAAACAAATGTCCACCATTCTCTCATAATAGGATGCAAGGATCTTGACAAAAGTCATTGATGATTGTTGGAGAGCTTGGTTCCATTCTTAGGTCAGCCTGTCCTCCGACCTACTGACCAAAGGCTGTAACTTAACTCTAAGTCCTCTTGGTGTGATATCCTTATTAATATATGCCTTAAAAAGTCTGAGGTGCCATATATTGGAATGTAAGTTTTTAAGATCCTTGTTGAATTTGTTGAAGGCCATTTCGCAGCCATTGTTAATGTTAATATTTGAGCCACTTGGATTACTGCTTGACATGTTATTCATACCAAACACCCCAATATCATGTCGATCAGCACATAATCCCATTAGTAGTTGTTCCAAATCCATTTTTCCAATGTATTTATGAATTTTGACCAACTAGAAACCAAATCTGTTTCAATCAATATGTCCAAATTAGTAATAGTTCAACAGGGACTGCACTGAGAACCTAGGTGTCGATAAAAAATATATAAATATTTTTCAACAGTTATATTATAATATATTTGGTCAAAGAACACCACTTAGAAAAAAACCTTGCTCATGAATCCTGAACATCCACACTTGTCCATATATGTGTCTATCAGTATATCTGCATTATGCTTGGCACATATATGTTTGTGAACACAATATATACTCTATATTCAAAATGCAATGCTGAATAGGCTTGTTGTTCTTGTTAAATAATGTACAAGAATGTATTATTATTTGTCACATGATATCCGGCAATAAAACTTTTGATACCCCTTAGCACATATTGCCTTTGCCAAAGATTTCAACACTGAGTTGCCCTCGTAGTACATGTAGCAACCTAATCCAACTGTAAACTGACAATACAATTTTCAAGCAGTGGTTTTGCACACATAAAACAATTATAACACATATAGTTGTTCATACACAAGATAAAAATAAAGGTGTTATTCCCTCCTACACTTTCATTAAGCTGTTATAGATATGATTCACTTATCATTGACCCAAGTATACTGTACTGTTATGGATCAATTCATGTTGTTATATATCCCAGACCAACTATGGAATAAATAGTTTGTCAATATACATGCATACTAAGTAACTGTGGTAAATGGGACACTTCAATTATGATATCAAATTCTGTAAAAAAGAATGTATCCCACTTGGTGGACAAACCTATCCCAACATATAGCTGATGTTATTGTATGTATATCAGATATTTAAAGAATATAGCATTTAGAGTCAACCATTCACTAATACATTTCGAGATCAAATAAATCTCAAAAGTTAAAGTCAATATGATGTTTTCACCAGTTCTAATCCATCAACGATAATCCAAATGCCTTCCATTAATTTCCGATTTATCAGCCTGTAATCCCACCAGTATTGCCGACCTCTATTAGCACAAATGCAAAAAAGATTGCGAAATGTACAAAAATGGTTAATATATAATGAAGCTGAAAATTTAGATTTATGTCCTGCCAATAGTCACAGTACCTGAGTTATTCCTGTTGTTCCTGGGTTTATAGGCTTCTGATCCATAAAATGTTGAATGCCATGGATGAATCTCTGAACACCAATTTGCACAGAAAGGAGTTGTTAAACAGATGCCACAAAGTAGTAGAATGAACCACCGTACATGATTTTAGGCCCCCAAGCTTATCCGCATGTAAACCAAAGCAATTCCAAGGTAATTCTTCCCTGGTCAAAATGTTAATTCCCCATCCACTTTGAACTAAACAATTCACCAACGTGGTAAGTGCTTGACAAGAAATATGACATCCACTGCTTCACGAACAGAAAATGACTAAAAAATACCAAAATGTTGCAAAAAGAAAGCTGCCAACACAGAAATGCTGTGTCACTATTGAGAACCACCAGCGAAGCCAAAAACGTCAGCAAACAACCATACGGTCCGCAAGGATGGCATGCAGGGTCAAACCAACAATGTAAACCACCAACGACCAGCAAAAAACGATAGTGAACATGCAGTAATGAAGAAATAATGATTATTTATTTATAATTCCTCCAAATCCAGACCGGTTTCGGCTATTCAGCCTTTATCAATGAATACAATAAAGTTTTTTTGAATGAAATGTAGCAGCCTGCATTTATACTAGTCTCTAATTACCTGGAAGCAATATTACAGCACCACCCAGTGGCTGGAGTAACAAAGTGCATATTCCTTCTTGATTAAAGCATATGACCAGTGACATAAAAATGCCAGAGGTGTAAATATTAAGTCATATTTTTAAAGATAAAAATCAAAGCTCTGGAAGTAAGCCATTATATGAACATACATATTACAAGGTAATAGACCAATACCATAGTCAATATTTGTGAATGCATATCATAGTATAAAAAAGCAGAAAATATATACCACTAGTATATATATATTTTGAAGGGTGATAACCACAAGTTCAAAAGAACTAAATAATAATGAACCAAGTACTGATCATATAATATATTACAAAATAAGGCCAAAAGAATATAGTGGCCTCATTCTCAGCTATATTATAGATTATAATAAATTGAAATAATATGCTTGTAGATAATACAAGTTCAACATAGTAATTGTACAATACTCAATGTTTAACGCCATCATACCAGATACGAATACCAAACCGTACATATACATATTCGTATCCTGAACAATTTTTTATCATGCTTTATAGAGTATAATATGAGCGTTGGTAGGCCTAACCACCATTGAATGGTTCGTACTGATTCTTGATCTATATAAATGTTTGTTGTTGTAACCATGATTATGAAATCCTCCAGTGTTCTGTGAAACTCACAGATGGCGGAACATGTATTAAACAAAAATGTCTTTTATTTCCATGGAGAATGCTTTTGGCAGCTACAAGGGACAGCAATGGGAGCTTCCTTTGCACCCATTTATGCTGACTTATTCATGGCCTATTTTGAAGAATGTATGATATATGACAAATCACACAATATTTACATGGTGAAAATCGATATCTGGCGATGATATTTGGATGATTGCTGGATGGTGTGGAAGACGGATGAAGCATATCTAAAGGAATTCATGGAGTACCTGAATGGTAACATTTGGGGTATTGAGTTTACGGTTACATGTATCGGGTATTTAAAACCAGGGTGTTTGGTAATTGCAGCAGTACATGGGTTATTTACTTAGCTACCTGCCAATGTAAAGCTTTTTATGTTGATCAAACCTCTAGGTCTCTTAGAATAAGGATGACAGAACATCGTAGTGACATGAGGAACAAAAAAGAAACAAATGCTTTATACAGACACATGATACAACATCCCAATGCCCAGTTTATGTTCATGATCATTGACAAAATTCAGGGAGATAGGAACAACCAACAGGGTTGGCACACCATTTTAAACCAAAAGGAACAATATTGGATAACCAACCTTGGATGTTTATTCCCCCCAGGTCTTAATGACCATCTGTGAGTTTCACAGAACACTGGAGGATTTCATAATCATGGTTACAGCAACAAACATTTATATAGATCAAGAATCAGTACGAACCATTCAATGGTGGTTAGGCCTACCAACACTCATATTATACTCTATAAACCATGATACAAAATTGTTCAGGATACGAATATGTATATGTACGGTTTGGTATTCGTATCTGGTATGATGGCGTTAAACATTGAGTATTGTACAATTACAATGTTGAACTTGTATTATCTACAAGCATATTATTTCAATTTATTATAATCTATAATATAGCTGAGAATGAGGCCACTATATTCTTTTGGCCTTATTTTGTAATATATTATATGATCAGTACTTGGTTCATTATTATTTAGTTCTTTTGAACTTATGGTTATCGCCCTTCAAAATATATATATATTAGTGGTATATATTTTCTGCATTTTTATACTATGATATGCATTCACAAATATTGACGATGGTATTGGTCTATTACCTTGTAATATGTATGTTCATATAATGGCTTACTTCCAGAGCTTTGATTTTTATCTTTAAAAATATGACTTAATATTTACACCTCTGGCATTTTTATGTCACTGGTCATATGCTTTAATCAAGAAGGAATATGCACTTTGTTACTCCAGCCACTGGGTGGTGCTGTAATATTGCTTCCAGGTAATTAGAGACTAGTATAAATGCAAGCTGCTACATTTCATTCAAAAAAACTTTATTGTATTCATTGATAAAGGCTGAATAGCCAAAACCGGTCTGGATTTGGAGGAATTATAAATAAATAATCATTATTTCTTCATTACTGCGTGTTCACTATCGTTTTTTGCTGGTCGTTGGTGGTTTACATTGTTGGTATGGTTGTTTGCTTCCACATAATATACACACTTTATTTGGAGCTGTCATGGTTCCATTTTGTAGTTTGCAGAAATGTATTTTGTTACTAACCGAGTACATTTCTGCACACTACACTAATCCTGCATGGCCGGCTGACAGCCTCCTTGATCACAAATTCACCTCATTTGCATGGTTTTCACCTGCAAATGGGGTAATTTGCATACAGGAGCTGTGACTGTACAGGAATAGTGTAGGAGTACTTGTGCATGTCCCTGTAGCTTATTGCTGGATTGCACGGTGGCCATATTGCCTCCAGGAGCTTCTGCACTCTTCCTGCACACTGTGCAGGCCTTGCTGAATCCAAGAGAATGTGTGATCAATTTCTGTTAATATCCTGAGCTTTCTTGGCCTGCTAATATACCATTGATGACTTAGTGTTAAAGCAGTTATATATGCAAACTGCTGTGATGGGTGTGGGGGAAACAACACCACATGTTCTGCTGTGATGGACAGTGGTTTAAATATCATGTGACCCCACTATTTAACATCTCCCTTGACTGATGTAGTGAATATTCCAACCATGATGCCTAGTGAATATTAAGGAACACATACAAGTGGACTGGGTATCTGTAGTCCCATGTGGATGCTACATCTGTTCAAATAGCCCACTATATTTCCTTGTATACTTACAGCATATCAGTTCATACAATACCATATTATAGTAATACTTACAAGTAGTATGTAGGTTATAGACTTACCTTGCAAATGCAGCAAGTGACAGAACTGTAGTTCAGGGATGACTCTGTCTGATGCAAGCAGTACACAGCCAATACATTGATAGGTACAAGTTGTGTGGGTTGCCTGGCATCACTTTTAGTATATATATCTAAGTATGAGTAAGGTCAGTCCCTGGGGCCCTAGGTTGTCAGTGAATGTGCTATGTGTTGTCTCTTTGCGAAAGCTAGGGTGTACTGGGCACACCTACATCTGCCTACAGGGACATCATCAGGGCATTTCTCCTCTGAGTCTTCCTGTGACTGTGGTGACCTAGGCACTAGTGGGGGACTGTGTATCCTTTCCCTGTGCTGATCCTGCTGCAGCTGTTTCGGCAGGATTATATTTGTTGCATAGCACAACATATGTGCACATGTGGCTGGACAGTACTGCAGGGCTACACCAAATATATCAAAGCACAAGAACCATGACTTTAGAAGCCTAAACACACACTCTATGATGTTCCTAATTTGTTAGTGTGCCTCATTATGGCATTCTTCCATGAGTGTGTGTGCATTTCTGATGGGTGTCATCATCCATGGTTTCAGTGCATAGCCAGCATCCCCCAGAAAATGGCCATATGGGATGTCCCACCTAGCAAACATCTGATACAGCTGTGATGCATGGGAGCTGTAATAACTGCCAGGGCTGCCGGCACACACATTCATGGTAATACTCTGGGCATTGCACATGACTTTGCAGTTGATGGAGAGGTATTCCTTGCGGTTCACATAGATTCTACCCTCATTACTGGTGCCGTGATATGTACATGAGTGCAATCTATGGCACCCATTACTTCAGGGTAATGTGCTACATGGTAGAAGTGTTGCATATTGCTGGCCCTTGCCTTAGCAGTGAGGGAAAAAGAAATGTGCTCACTGGCATGTGGTTGCATGGCATCCAGGAAATGGTGGAGTACCCTGGATGCTGATGCCTATCAGACCCCATCATGTCCCCAGTTTGTCTTTGGAAAGTAACTGTAGCTATTATCCTAAGGGCTACACATACCTTTGTTTCTACTTTGATGGGTTCCCCTCTGTTGGCTCTGGGTCTGAGTTGAGGACAGCAGAGCTCAGTGAGTTCTTGTAGAATGTCCCTGTCCAACCTGTAGTGCACTACAATCTCCAGCTCATCTAGCTACTGGAAGGTTATCCTGGGTCTGAACACTCTTCTCCTTCTCTGCCTAGCCCTATTGTCAGCAGAACCAGCGGCATTGACTTCAGCGTCTAGCATATACAGATGTAGCAGACCTGGAACAGTCCCTAGCATTATCTCAGTTAAGTTATGGGGCTGTAGGTGCATAATGTGTGATTGGCTAGCTATGATGCATTCCACCTGCTTACAATGTAATTAACATCATTTATGGCTCTATTTTACCTTAAACAAGGGTCAAAAGTAATTGAATACACTTTTGTTTTCAGAGAAGCTCAGCAAGGAGGCATGCTGTGCAAACACATGCACTGAAGGTAAACAGAGCTTAGAAGTTATCTGACACCCCCCCTGAAAGGATATGCTCAGCATAGTGGCATGCCACACAAACGGCCACAGCTAAGCTAAACTGTGCTTAGAAGTCAGTGGACACCCCCCCAATGTCAACTACATAGGTTCCTAGGTTCATAGGTAGGTACTAGGCTATCTGCTCGAAGGCATTTATAATCCTAGCCAGAATGTCTTGGCTTTCGCCACCCCCTTAGATTAGTTCCCTTTGCTTCTGTCCAGCAGAGCCACTGAAGTGATCCCCTGGGTAAACTTTCTGTTTCCCATCCACTCATCAAGGTTTCTTTTGAAGAGTGTTAGTGGGAGCTCTGCCTAATGCAGATTGGAATCTTGTTCCAAAGCATGGGAAGTCTCTGGGACAGGAATCTATCCCTCCAGCATGTCCTATTTATTGTTGTGGTGAGGTTTAGATCCTGTGTAAACAGCAACAGGGGTCTAAGCTTTTTCTGCTATTCAGAAAGTCAATCTTATTTGCATAGGTATCCATGCTCACAGCCTGGAAACTACATGCTTCATAGCCCTACTATGTAAGCAACAGCACCAGTGCACCATTGTAGGTCCTGTACTAAATTTATGTCACATAATATTTTTTTTTCCAAATTTTTTCTATAAAATATGTTCACGCACTGAGGCATGCTGTGTAAACATGCCTAGATTATTAAAAAAATAATTTAAATTATTTCCTTTAACTTTTCTGACATACAGGATAATAGTTTTGGTCATATGTGTATGTGGTATGACATTTCTGTCCATATATCTACATTTTTACAACCCCTTTTGTCTGTGTACACTCCTGTACACATAATTGTTCTATGTACTCTACAGACACTGACATGGGGTCTGGAGAGATGCCTATTTACTTATCGGATCACTCTAACTGCCACATTTGCGTGAGACTCACCTGCTTATGAGGTGATTTGTATGCCACAGAAGTTTCCATGTTGGTGCATGCATGTAGCTCAGAAGCACTTACTGTATCAAAAACTCTTCTCAGTCATGTAAGCAGTGCAGCGTGATGCCTACAAGGAAAAAAATGTGTAGGCTTTATTAAATTCCCCCCATAATTGATTATATTTAGATTACATAAATGTCCAATACTCAGTTATATATTCACTGATTGTCCATATATAAAGCAACATTACAACTGCTGTCTACTTTTTAGTACAGGTTTTAAGCTAACTACGTCATGTAATCTTAGTCACATGTCAGCTCTTAGAGCTGTAATCCACCTATAGTCCACACATTCAGTCCTGTTCTATAGTTTGTTTATCTCTCTTACTTAACAATACCAATTTAAGTGTCATTACCTTAAAAAACATGTTTAGAATCTGACTACAAAATGTGTTTCCATAATGCATTGGTGTTTATTTGGCATTTTATGTCAGAAAGGTGCTCACAGATATGCTCTTTAAACTTTCCATTTGTCTTGCCCACATAAAGTGCAGTGCACACTTGACAAAGACCTATATATGCTATATTAGTAGAATCACAGTCTACATAGCTGTTATATTTATATACTTTACCAGTAACTGGATATGTAAAATTATTAGGGCATAAAATATGTTTTTCAAAATTTGCACTTTCATCATGCAAAATTTCCTTTCTTCTCACTAAATGTATTGTTGATTGTAGGGTCCTGCTTCTAATAACATAATAATTACATAACCTTTTTATATAGGAAGCGCATATATACCCAGAGCAATGTGCCCTATAAACATATCATTAATAAAAAAACTTCCCCACCACTTTTAGCCACCTACTCAAACAATGCGAGTGGTCTCCAGTAGGACACCTACATTTAGATGAAGCTGTGCAGTATTTCAACACCACTTTCTTCACTATTCTTAACCTTGCCTCCACCAGGAAAGTGGGCATTACAGCTAAGCCCCTTCTGTGGCTGGCCAAAGAGACCAAAATACTAATGGAGTGCAGAGATAAAGCCTGGGCAGATTACCTTACATCCAAAAGCAAAACTGTCCTCTTATCTTATCAACAACTAAGAAACCTAACACAGAAACTGATCAAAAAAGACAAACCAACCTATTCCTGTCCTGTCAACAGAAACACCTAAACAATCCCCAAAAAATCTGGCAATCCATCAACCACTTCCTCAACCCGGTCATACCCCAACCCCTCCCCAAGCCACCACAAACAACTCAGACCCTATCTTGACACAATTCAACTCACACTTCATAAATACTTTCACCTCCTTACTAAACAAACTACCCATCAACTCACAGTTCTAACCTCCAACCCAGAAAACCTTAACCCCCTCACTTTCTCACCCATACAAACTAACTAGATAAAAAATCTATTAACTAAACTTAAACCCTGCTGTGTCACTGCAGACAAACTTCCAAATTAATTTCTAAAACTTGCCACCCCATCAATTACCTACCCAATACTGATTCTGATTAAGTGCTCTGTTACTGAGCAATATGTTCCACTTCTATGGAAAATATCCCACATCATATCTCTCCACAAAAGCAGACCCTCTACAGAGCTAAGTAACTATCCCCCATACCCATCCTTTCCCCCTGGGGAAAAATCCTAGAAAAATGCATCCACAGGCATCTCATTAACTATCTGCTAAGCAATAATCTACTTTCCAGTTCCCAACATGGATTTAGACCTAAACATAGTACCAGCACTGCTCTACTAACCTTTACTAACATCAATCATCATCACATTAATGAAGTCCAGCTTGTCTCATCCAGACATGTCCAAGGCCTTTGACTCCGTATCCCAGCAGCTGCTATTTAATAAACTGTCCTCTCATGGCCTCAGCCCATCAGTTCTAACTTGGTTCCACGGCTATCTTTCCAATCATCAAGAGGTTACTAAATGGGAAAGCTCACTTTCCCCCCTACTCCCCATCTCCATAGGTGTACCCCAAGGTTCTATAATTGGTCCACTTCTCTTTATCATATTTACTACTGATCTCAGCTCTGATACTCAACTAACATTCATAGTTCAGTACGCAGATGATGCCACACTTACCTGTTCAGCCATCTCACCCCAAGAACTCCAACTAAAAATACAATCAGCGTTTCAGGACACTGAAAAATTCTCCGCCCAATAACTCATTCTGAACCCCAACAAAACTAAGATTATAGTTTTCAAAAATAAAAAAAAAAACTAAAACCGTCCCATCCTCCACTCTCAATCATCTCTGCAAATGGCGCCAAAATAGTACCCACTAGCCACACTAAACTTTTAGGCATTACCATATAGGATAGTCTGAAATTTGACAATCATGTTGCACTTATAATCATTAAAGTTCACATCAAACTAGGCATCCAATCCATAGCCAAACCATTCTTAACTCCAACAGCCAGACTCTCTACAGCCCACTCTCACCTGGTATCATCCCTCCTGTATGGCTTCCTCATATTCACAAACCTCCAAAAATCAGACCTTAACAACCTAGAGTCATGCTACAACAAGATTGCAAAATATGCTACTAACCAACCACATAGTTTTCACCAGTGCTCTGCTCTCACTCAGTTGAACTGGCTAGAACTCCCCAACCTTCTATCACTACATCAGCTAACCTTAACTCACAAAATAGAAAAACAACCTAACAACTGCCCTGCTATTTCCAACTTAGTCCAGCCCAATACTACTCTTAAATCACTCAAATCTATTAAACCCCTGCTAAAGGTTTCTAACTCCCACAACCTAAATGGTGACTCCCTCTATTTGCACAAAATGTCCATACTCTGGAACACTCTTCCCAATACCATAACTAGAATCCCTAACCACCATCAGTTCAAGGTCCGCTTAAAGAAACAGCTTGCTAATCACTGGCTGCGCTCATGCCACTCTCCTGGCTAATTTCTTTCCCATAACCTACTTCATACAACTTATTATTCTCTGCAACCCCTGTACCCGCCTCACCCTAACTGCAATTCTTATTCAACCACTCTTCTGGACTCTACCATCTGCTATCTAGTATCAGCAGAATGCAAGACATCACCTACTTTATACAACCTATTATTCTCTGCAACCCCTGTACCCGCCTCACCTTAACTGAAATTCTTATTCAACCACTCTTCTGGACTCTACTATCTGCTATCTAGTATCAGCAGAATGCAAGACATTTCAGCTACAGACACATCGTTCTAGCTTACAACACTCATTACTGTTACTTCATATGATATTTGACACTTTTGCTGAGTTCTCTTATTTTTCACTGCTCAATTGCATTCTTTATCATCACTGTTGAAATGAATTTTGAATTTGTTTTCCTATGTATATAAATATCAAGTTACTTTTGTATATAACTCACTCCTGAATGTGTTATTATTATGTATTATTCTGTATTATATTTGTATTGTACAATGTGGAGCTTTTCTCCACAGATCTCCACTGAAAACTGGTCTCTGGCCCAGGTAGACACTACCCGGTTAACAAACAAAATAAATTAAATAAATAAATAAATTGGTTTAATTTATATCCTCTTTTATAGCCAAAATCAGAACATTCTTCAATAATTCCTGCTGGCAAATCTAATAACTGTAGAATATACATGTTTATGGAGATACTCTTATTTATATCCTGTGTATATTTGGCATATGTTGTTGTAAATCTTAACCTAAAATTGTTAAGATGATTAGACTATTTATTAAGGAAAAAAAGGGCTTAGCCACAGATGTCTGTGCACCTATGGACAGCAGGTGTTCCTTCCCTAGTTGAGTATAGTTATATTCCCTCTCAGAAAATTCGTGTACCAATTGATCTAATTGTTCAGATACTTGTTTATCACTTTTAAGAAATACAGAATAGTGTATCATCTGTCCCTTGACAATTTTTTTAACATGTGGGGATGCATACTTGTCCAATGTAGAAATGTATTCACACTTGTCTGTTTCCTAAATACACTTGTGCCTAATTTGCCATCTCATATATTTTCTATCCTGTTATGAAGAAAGCTAATAATACAAATAAAATAAGATATCTTGAATTTTAATAAAAATGTGTGATATTGTTTAAGTATTCTACAGTTTTGCAGAAATCATCAGTATTAGAACTTTGCAAAAATAAAATATCATCAACAAATTTCTTAGAAAAAAGGATACTACTCTGAAAAATGTTGCCCTTATTAAAAAACATTGTTGTCTTCCCATACTGCTAGTCGCAAGTGAACGCTTGTTAAAGCTAGCCGCTTATTTGATAAAACTGTTCAGAATTAAAGTGGTTGAATTTTATAGTGTTTTACTGTGTTTGGAGTCTTAATACAGTCTAGAAATGCTTTTTTGGCTTTCTTCTCCTTGGTGGGTTGTGCTCTTTCTAGAGAAGAAAGCAAGGCCTTAGCATTGAACAGCATTTCACCCTCACTAACAATGATGCCTTTTAAGGATAAAATAATTGGCTTCACTGACTGGCTAGCAAACTGGTATCAGTTTGAGGAACCTCAGTGTGTCTGTTTGCATAGGATGAAATTGTCAGGGAAATGAAGCAACTTTTATTTGTCTTGCTATCATAAAATGCAGTGCACACTTGAAAAAGAGCAAGTATGCATAGACACTCCCCTGCAGTAGCTAATGGATCAAATGCATGATAGGTATTATGCCCTGGCATAGAGGGAGCATTATCTCTCCAATGGAACCGTGTTTCTGTAATTTCATACTGGCTAAAACATTTCCTTCACCATAGTGCCTTTCTTAGGCATAGAAGTCTTATGACATACATCCCAACATAGCAAATTTAAAATGAGATATATCACAATAGCACTGTGGAATGTCAGGAGCCTAAGTAACAAGATCTTTGAATATGAGACCTTCTTGACTCTTGAAGATATCAGTATTTGTGCAAATACAGAAACATGGTTCCATTGTAGAGGTAATGCTCTTTCTACTCCAGGGCACAATAACCTCCCATGCATTAAGATGCATTAGCTACTGGAGGGGAGTGGCTATGCATCTTTGCAACTCTCAAGGGATCTCTTCAGATTCAACATTACAGGTACAGAACTGGTAGAAGTCATAGCTAATCTTAATAATATTAATTATCATATTACAGTCAATTATTGAACCCCATCTACAACCCCTTAACAGCATGAAGACTACTTTAACCAGATAGAAAAGCCAACCAAACCAAATACTTTTCTTATGGGTGACTTCAAATATCCATGCAAAAACTATCAAACATGTACTGCCCACTACAAATATGCCTAAAAGATTTCTGTACGTTTTTAATGCCAATATACTTAACCAAATATCCCCATAACCACTGGAAGCATTGATTTTTCCTCATTTGTGTCCGTAAACATTTCCACCACTTCTGCCATCCAACTTGTTGTCTCTTCCTTGGTCAAATCTGAGCATGTTGCAGTGATCTTCTCCATGGTGTCTTCTTGTTTGGCTCCTAATAACTACTGTACATTCAGGGCTTGATCAAAAGCAATTACTTACTATTTACTGATCTTATTGATAACCGCAAATGGTACAGCCCTGCAGCAAACCTTGTAACTGAGGCTGCCTCCTCTTCCTCTGAATTTTACTCCCTTGAATAGATGTATTGGTGCATTTGTACCATCCTATTTGAATTGTATTAGCAAGTTTATAAACTAAACTCATTTGATGAAACTATCCCAAAAAATTGTATAAGAAAAAAATGAATCCCTTGGTCATCTCTAAAAAATAACCACTTCGTCATTATAAAAGGGATTTAAAATGGTAACTAATTCTCTCAAAGTCACCATTAGCAAATGCTAGTCAACTATGAACTAAGGGCAGCAATTAATTCAGTCTGTAATGGTACGATCGTCTCTGTCTCCTCACACAGCACCTCCTAAAATCAGTTTGCCCCAAGTCATTTTGCACTCGATGTCTGCACTCAATTTGTCTGAACAATGCTGAGTGTCATTTTGTAGTCTCCTAATATAACCTTTTTTCAAATATAATATTTTATTCCTTTTTAAATCATAGTAATACATATTTACATATAGACAATACATTTAAAAATAGTACACAGAAAAAAACTAAAATGTGTCAGTGTACATACAATACAGTGTTAGATTATTGAAACGTAGGTTTATTTCAATTGCATGTTTATAAAACTATCTTGGAGAGGAAAATTTTGTTCGCACACTTATAAATTAAAAGTTGTAGTAACTAAGCTAGTTACAACCATTTACAACATAGTGCGAAAATAAATGCATTCATTCACTGTTTGCTATGGTAGAAGAAAAACAGAAAATCATTAAGCATTATTTAGGCCTCAGATTAATTCCTGTTTACTTATACTTTATGGGATTATGCATTTACTACTTTCTGCATCTGAAAACATTTCTTTTGACTTAATCTTGTAGTATATTATTTAGTAGGAGATTCCAGTATTTCTAGAAGAAAGAGAGTTTGTTAATATGTTTTGCTATTAATTTATGTGAGGATATATATTTTATTGCCATATTTTTGAAGCCATTGTATGATAATTTAGTTTGGTCAAAACAGTTTTGGGTCACATACAACTTAACTAATGCAAATATAATAATTAATACATGCTTATATATCTTAGATAAGTTTTGTGTTGTTATGTGAGGAATCGTGAATTCCCATGAAAACGATGATTTTTTTTTTTCTAATTTAACTTTCAATGCACACCACAGTTTATATGTATGTTTACATCTCCAAAACACATGTGGTATATCTGCAATCCTAGATGGACAATATGGATAATATGGTAACATTTTTGAATTAAATATATTAATTGACATAGGAGTAAGGTACACATTATTGTTTATCATACGTTTTGTATAGATTAAGTTTTAAAAAGGAGTAAGCTTTAT
This sequence comes from Protopterus annectens, assembly GCF_019279795.1. Classification (NCBI taxonomy): domain Eukaryota; kingdom Metazoa; phylum Chordata; order Ceratodontiformes; family Protopteridae; genus Protopterus; species Protopterus annectens. The sequence goes on from NC_056743.1 coordinate 1,732,038,219, forward strand.
CATACTCTCTATTGCTTTTAATTTTTGTTTAAGTGTAATGCTTTGGTTTTCTCTATTCCAGTAGTTTGAGTATAGTATGGGGGATTGATATTTGATTGAGGAGATTAACTTATAAACATTTGACAGCATTTTATCCACACACAGTAAGCTTTTCAGAATCAACTCTGTCATAGTAGTGCTTGGCTCACTTCCTTTTTCTTTTGTGTTATTGTATTGATGAGATTTTTAATTTGTGTTAGTATAGTATCGTATTTCTTTTGTAGCTTCAGTATTTTCCTAATGCCCACAATTGGGTATTCCTTTAACTTATACAAGTGCCATATTGTACTATTTCTTATCAAGGGATAGAGGTTTAAATTTATCAGATTGTTGTTAATTTTAAGATTTGGGTTTAGATGTAACCATTGTAATAGTTCAAGGGTGTAGTCTAGAGTTAGAGATGTCAATAGCTTTTGAAAAATGTTGATTTTATATTTGATCAATTTGTGAAGTTTAATTTTTTTCAATATTTTATTTTTTAATATAAGGGAGCGACTTTGGATTAATATTTTGAGTTCTAGCATGTTGAAACCACATCTTAACCAACACTGATGACCAGTCTGTTTCATTTGTGTTATAATTAGCTATTTGTGTAATTTTATTTGTGCAACTTATTTCATAGTATAACTTGAAGTCTGGTAGGCCAAGTCCACCTTTCCCTATGGGCAGGATCAATTTATTGTAGTTGATTCTGATTGATTTTGTGTACCAGATTAATTTAGATAGTTCTTCATTCATTTTATAGAAGAATTTCTTTGGTATATTTAAATTAATTGTATTGAAATAGTATAGGATTATGGGAAGGTTATTCATTTTAATAATGGCTGCTGTAGATAGGCAAGAGAGTTTTATATTTTTCCATCTATTAATGTCCTGCTCTATATTTGCCCATTTTTTTGCAAATTTTCTTTCATTAGTGCTTTTTGAGAATGTTTGAATTTTATTCTCAGATATATGAGCAAATATTTTATTTTAATTTCAGATTCTGGGAAATAATATTCTTTATGGTCTATAGGGTTGATCAGGAAAATACATGATTAGATGGATTAATTTCAAGTTTGTTATATTTGAAAAATCGTCAATGTTTTTTAATATTTTATGTAAATCCATATTAAGAAGTTGAAAGTAGATGTTTAAGTCATCTGCAAATGCAGTAAATTTTAAACTTGTATTCTGGATTGTTGGTATATGATGCAAAGTTTTTTCACCTATATAGAGAAGGAGTGGTTCAATATAAAGGTTGAAAAGGTAGGAGAATAGGGGGTAATGCTTTCTGATACCATTAATAATTCTTCTTGGATTTGAGATTATTTTATTTATTGAAAGAGTTGTACACGAGCTTCCTTAAAATATTTTGATAATATCAATGAATTCTTATGGTATACTGAAGTAGTCTAGTGTTTTAAACAAGAAAACTAAATTTACTATGTCAGATGCTTTACTCACAGCTAGTGACAAAGCATAACTTAGAGTTCATTCTTTTTCTAGGATTTGGATGGTAACATCCAACATGAGTGTATTATCACATACTTGCCTCTTATTCATAAACCAAGAATGTTCAGGTGTATAATATTTGGTAGTACTTTTTAAGTGTATTTGCTAAGACTAGGGTTAATATCTTTATGTCTGCATTTATAATTGCAATAGTTCTGCAGTTATAAGGATTTGTCTTTTTGGGTTAGGTTTTCCAATAAGGATAGTTTTGGAATTATTAAGGTATACATCTGTGATACCATATTTCCTAATATAGTTATATATTTTAAGTAAAATATTCAATATTTACATATTAAAAACTTTGTAAAATTCAGCCATAAACCCATCAGGTCTAGGGACTTTATTTGATTTTATTTTATCTATTGCTGATTTAATTTCCTCTTTTGGAAATTTGCATTATTACCCTGACATGGCCTAGCTTTTGAGTGAAGTATTTTGATAGAGATTTTAGAGTGGTCAGAAATAGATCTAGGTTTTATTTTATATGTGACTTCAGACTCCAGTAAAAATTCAAATATTAAAAAGAAATCTATTCTTGACCAGGATTTATAATGGGAGAATAATAGGTGCAATTATTTGTTGTATTATTGTCTTGATTAAGACTCTATGGGTCAACTAAATTAAAGTAATTTATTAGATATTCTATGGCTAATAAAGTTTGGGATACTTGTCTATTATTTCTGGATGTTCTATCTACAATGGGATTTAACATATTACAGTTACCTCCCAAAATATAATGATGGTTCAGAAAATTTTAAAGCAAATTATAAATTGTGTAAGCAAACTCTAGCTGACTTACACATGGATCATACACATTTAAGAATAAAAAAGGTGTGGTGTATGAGTGGATCAAACATGTAAAATGACACCATTGCCCTCTGTCATCTGATGTATGGTTAATGATTTTACCTTTAAAGGATTTTTTTAATGATAATTGCTACTCCTTTTGACTTAGTATTATTTCCAGCTGTTATAATTTTGTTTATCCAGTTTTTACCTTTACCTTTATCTTTCTCCCACTATTCAGTAGATAAATATGTTTTCTGCAGAAAAGTTGTTTTTGCATGTGATTGATATGTTAGATGCATGAGCAGATTTTTTTCTTTTTATCTTGAAGATCATTGACATGCCACAATTCTATTTCTATCATTTAGTTTTAAAGATGTCTAAATATATATATTTCTATATATGTAATTTTAAAATTTGTTATAGTATTATTACAATTCTTTTTATTTAATTGGCTAGAAATATTGTTTATTAATAGTAGAATGTTTATTACCATGGCGACACTAAACTCTTTCATACCTTTCCCATTGCCTTCCCACCTAACCACTGGAACTAAAAGAGAACAACAAACGTTTATAGAAAACTTTTCAAGATTAGAATTCAAAAATGTAGTTGAATAAAATAGCAAACTATAATACAACATTATTTGCATCACAAGATTGAGCAATCCGACTCAACACAGCACTCACTAACCTCACTCCTGAGATGTAGTGTTTAGCTAATTTGTTGTTTTATTTATTTTTGTTATTGTAAATTTTGGGATGCAAAAAACTTCCTTACCGGCCTCAGTAAGAAACTGATATCCCTCATAAAATCCTCCAAAGCTAGTTATGAAAATAAAATTGCCAAAGATTCCAAAGACAACAACAAGGCATTCTATAACTATGTCAAGAATCTAAATGACAATGCTCAGATCTGCTCTGAGCTAAAACAGAATAGCATTAAATATACTGATCCCAAGGATATTGCCAGTATCCTGGCAGATCGATTCAGTGCCAACTTCACCCCCCTCTCACCCCCTAAATGGCCCATCTCAATACCGGAAGATTGCCAAATTCCGATAATAATGGCCACACAGGTAAAAAATGCACTTTCCAAAGCTAAGAATACAGCATCCATGGGACCAGATGACATCCTGGGCTGTGTACTACATGAACTACAATATGAACTGGCACCTCACCTAAGTGTCATGTTTAATCATAGCCTTACTTCAGGTTTCGTGCCCACTGAGTGGCGCACAGCTACAGTTATCCCACTCCACAAGGGGGGATCCACCTTGGATCCCGGAAACTACCGTCCCATCAGTCTGACAAGACTTATCTGCAAGGCCATGGAGCGTATTATCATGGAACTTATAAACAAAGACATTGGCAAACTTCAAACACTGGACCCCACCCAGTTTGGGTTCGTGAAGGGCCAATCTTGTCTCCTGAACTTGATTGACTTCTTTGAATCAGTCTCCAGAGCCATGGACAAGGGTAAGGTGGTCCACACAGCCTATCTAGACCTTGCCAAGGCCTTTGACACTATCCCCCACTCTGGAATCATAGATAAACTTACTAAGCTGGGCATTAATCCCTACATCACCCAATGGGTTGCTAACTGGCTTACTGATAGAACCCACACTGTAAAAGTAGCAGACTCCAAATCCAGCTCCAGACAAGTGACAGGTGGAGTACCTCAGGGTTCAGTCCTGGGACCGCTCTTGTTTGGCATCTACTTCTCTGAAGTACAAGCCAACACTAAGGGAGTCTGGATAACAAAGTTTGCAGATGACTGCAAACTGGGAGCCATTATTGAATCCCCAAATGATGTGGATACTCTACAAAAGGGCCTTACAGAAACAGATGCTTGGTGCCAGAGCCATGGGCTCAAGCTCAATGCCAAGAAATGTATAGTTATCCCCTTTGGGAAAAAACATGTATTCATGAATTACCATATAGGTGGCAATACACTAAACTCTGAAAGTTTGATAAGAGATTTAGGGACACAGGTGGACAGTGGTCTCACCTTCGATAACCACATCGCCACAACAGTCAGGAAATCCTTCTATGTGGCACACCTCATCACTAAGGGCTTTTCATCCAGAAAAAAGGAGGTCATTGTCCCACTATACTCATCCCTCACTAGACCCTTTATAGAATACAATGCCCCGTTTGGTATGTACCTCTCAAGACATCTGCAACAACTGGAAAGGCCACAGAAATACCTCACTAAAAGAATCACAGGCCTAAAGCAGGTGCCCTACGCTGACCGCCTTAAAAAACTCCAGCTATACTCTGTCGCATATCGTCTACTCAGAGGCGATCTTTGCTTAACATACAAGGCCATGTCAAACCCAGAGCTGTTGGACATGCTACACTTAAAGAAATCCCAATCCCTCACAGCCACACACTCCAGGGATCTAAACCTTGTCATCACAATAAACAAAACATGCTGGAGGGATAGGTTTCTGACCCAGAGACTCCCTAGACTCTGGAATAGATTGCCCATACATGTCAAGCAGAGTGCCTCTTTGGCCCTCTTCAAAAGGAACCTTGATGATTGGATGGGAGAAAGGAAATTCACCCCGGGGATCACGTCAGTCGCCCTGCTAGACAGGGGTCCAGGGAAGTAAATAGTGTGGGAAGAAATAGCCAGGGAATTGTTATGGCTAGGCTTGTATAGGCCCTAGGGCTGATAGCCTAGTACCAACCTATGAACCTATTATATATCGATAGAGGTCCAGTCATTATACACTTGATGTTAACCTTGTGACATTTAAGATAAGAGTTGAAACAAGTTTCACATTGTATAATATATTTATCATACATGTAAACATGTTTACAATTATAGAAAAGAAAAGTATTACTATGTTATAAGATGACCTTTTGATAATTCCCAACTTAAAATTACGTAAAGGTCTATTTATCACTGATACATTTACACTTTGCATCAACAAGTCTCGAACAGATTCTGTATACAAATAGTTTAACCATAACAGTTATGTTTCCAACACACATTTTGTAAATGATTATATCCTTGCAGTTTTAAAGAAAGAAAGGATAGCCTCACTTAGACCATTATAACATATAATCTCTTTTTGTCCTGATACCATTTGGTTTAGAAAAAAAAAAACAAATCTGAGTTGTTGCTTCCTTAATCTACACACTTGCATAGATTTGTTTACAGCTTCCTAACTGAAATGAAAGTATGGGTTTTTACTCAATATGTTTTCCTAGATATGTACAATTAAAGCATTGCCCAAAGTTCTAAAGCTAGAAAAAAGTTTAAGCTGCAGTGTTATTTATCAGTTCTATACTTTATAATAGAAGCATAAGCTAGCTTAATCAAAAGATTTAAGCAAATAATGGAGTACAGTTATCAAAAGAGTTTCTACATGAAAAAAAAAAACAACTCTGGATATGTCTAACGTGTAAGAACTTAGAACTCTAGGCTTTAGAGCTGATGACAACTTTTGTGTAACACATAGCTAAAAATTACTTATTTCTTGTCTCTCATTAACTTTGCTCGCTACCAACAGATGATTTTAAAGTCATTATGTTTTGAAAGTTTACAGGATGCACTATTTAAAGTTCCTTCTTCATTTTCAATTAACAGTGTCACCTCCTTATATAGTTATTGCCTTCTGCATTAAGTCACTGTCTGTTTCATAGGCAGCAGATTTCTTTTTTGATTATGTGAAATAAACCTTAGGATTATATTATAGTTAATGTCCACAGAAAAAAGAGCATTTTCTACTGCTGCAGTTGCAATTCAATCTTCGGCGTGAAGCCATCGCAGGGCCTTAAACTCAGAAAGTAGTAGTTGTGTTACTCAAAAATATACACTGTTGGCAATATCAGTACAGAGTTTATGGTCCACTCATCAACTCCCTGCATTGCTGCAGAGTTCCAGTTCCTTTAGAACATTGCAACTGAGTTATTTTTTGCAGGGTTCCTCTATTTTAATTCAAGTATGACTATTAACATTTATTTTGAAGTTTTTAAATTATCAAGTGATTATTTTAAGCACAGAGGGAAAAAAGATTCTTACTTCAGTTTTACAGAGACAGAACTTCATTGAAAGCCTGAAGGAAAGCAGATTTAGCCTCTGCAGGTGAGCTTACATGGTATTTTTGGTCTTTTATTTGGAAGGCCAGTGTTGCATGGTATTTCATCTAGAATTTTATATCTGTATTAATAATGTACAATAGACAATAGAGAGAGTGTAGTTGCCTCTTTTGTTTTATTTGCATTGGAAGGTCTTGGGCAAAGGTTATTTTGCAACCTTTCCATTGAATGGACTTTTTTGATTTGGCTACTGTAATTAATTTTTGCATATGTAAAAAGTGTAATTGCTTCTGAGGGTTTCGCTATTATGGGCTTTCAGCTTTATGATTGAGATTCTGACATTCAATATTTCAGAATTTTGAGATTATAAAGTGAACTTGTGTGTGTGTGTGTGTGTGTGTGTGTGTGTGTGTGTGTGTGTGTGTGTGTGTGTGTATATATATATATATATATATATATATATATATATATATATATATATAGGTATAGGTATTATTTATATTATATTTGTTTACAAGGATAGTCTGACTGAATCATTAGCCCCTTTTCAGCAGTGGTTCTGGGGGGAAATCCCCAAGTTACATTCATACAGTTTCATACATACATACTGTGGCATATACAAAATGTAGCCATTTGAAATACAATAGTAGTAAAATATATAAAAACATAGCAAATTACAATCATAGGTTAATGCAAAACATAGGCTGTACATACAAAGAAAATAATTCACATTTAGTACATTTTATTGGAGCCATTCAAATATAGGGAGATTTGTCAATATTACATAAGGTAACAGTCAGTATATTCTATGAAGTTAATGTTAGAATATTTGGTTGAGAAGTAGACAAAGAATGTCTTAAAATATATTTTCTTAAGTAGTGACAGTTGAAAGTGAATATGTTGTTAATTAGATAGTACCATTATATATATATATATATATATATATATATATATATATATATATATATATACATATATATGTGTGTGTGTGTGTGTGTGTATATGTATATGTATATATATATATATATATATATATATATATATATATATATATATATATATATATGTCCAGGAAGACCTCTCTGTTTACCATCCATTCCTGAGGGTCTTCCACTGATCTGCATAGTGACTCTGCAAGAACGTACTCAGATGGAATGCAAACATCCTGCAGGGACAGATTTGCTTTTATACCTTGGTCCCATGCCAGACCAGCTAGCCTGCACAGCTGTTTAGACTTGACCCCTCCCCAACTCATTCATGTACCACATGACTGTAGTCTCTGAAAATTCTAAGGGGTCCTAGGTTCTTTAGGTGGGAGAACACCTGATGGGCTACAAAAAGGTTAATTCCCTTATCTCTTTGGGGGACCACTGACCTTGAACTCCCGTGAGGCCTGTCCATGCTACCCAAGCCTGAGTTGATACAGCTGTGTGTAGACCCTGGGTGTGAGTGGGTAGACTGAAGAGCAGGCTGAGTCTGAGTTAAATTAAACCCATCATTGCAAATCCTTTTTCAGAAAAGGGCATGAAAGGGATTTGGAAGTCAGTAGGTGATAGCATTGAGACCAACAGCAAGGCTATGGGTATTAAAAAAAAAAAATCAAATCTCAGATGTTTGAAGCACAAGTGGGGAAGGAAATGAGATGATCAAAATTGCTTGTCTTCATGAAATCAAAAAATTCAGTCTATTAATTATCCCAGTCTACTTGAAAAAAGTTTATGTCTACTAGAATTCAACTATTCCTCATCTGTCAGAAAATATACTTTAAAAAAGAGGAATAATTTAATGAAAAACACTGATTCATCATTGACCTGAATTTTTAAGTCACTGTTAACTGGTAAGTGAAGGTAGTATCATCAAGAGACAAGAAGGAAATTGGTCAGCATGTTTAGGAATCTGCTCATATGGCCAGGAAAGTGGCAAATGAAATGGAGCCTACAGTTTGTTCCTGCTTCTATTGCATACTCAAAGGCTTTATGTGCTGCTGTTCAGGAAACTGGATCACAGTAAATTCACTTTAAATTCACTTAAGAAGAATGTCTGGAAAAAAAAACTCTGAAAACATTGGTACTGACTAAGACAGTTGTGGTATTTTGTGAAAGCATATATTGCAGTGGGATAGGTTCAAAATTACACTAGAGTCAAGTATTCATAAATTAAATTATTTACAGATGGATTTACCTGAAACAGGATTTCAAGTAGCCCTTAAATGAATTAAATGTACCTTTGTAAATGCAGGTTTGATGTCACTTATAAACAAAAGGAGGATTCCTTATAACAATTGTTAAGTCATAGGCTTTATGGGCTGATGGGGATATTGCCCTCTCCAGTGGATTTTAGATAAACTTCTCATTTTTAAAATGTTGTTTGATTCAGTCCTGCCAAAGACAATTTAAGACACCTTGCAGTTTTACTGTTCATCAGCCAACAGCTTTGAAAACCTCTTTGGCAGAAACAAATCATTATTTCATATAATTTTCTATCTTCTATTTTGCTCTGCTGTTGAGCCTAAAGAACTTATCATTTTATTATGCTAGCATAAAAATCAAAATACTGCACTCTAGTCAGATTTTTAATACAGTTGTTACTGTTTTATTCTACTGCACTGTTTCTTTTTGACCAAATATGATGCATTAATGCACATTATTGGTTTATTTGCTGCACATAGGCACAAATCAGTATTTGAATTTTGGTACTTCTGCACACATTTTAAAATACCAAATGAGATTTGGTAGTTTATACATTTTTTTGTTTTATATAAAATTTCATGCACTGTGTACAGTTGCTGCTGTTTTAGACATCAGCCCTCGAAAGTGTATTTCTTCTGACGCCACCTGAGTGAACTTTTAACTATGATGTCTTAACTGAATCAATCTATGTGCAAGTGTATTAGATGCACAAGTCACAGAAGTCTAAATGTTGTCAGTACTAAGAGGTATAAGAAGCACCAACATCCACTTATATTCACACAAAAAAATCAGCAGAGTCTGAGTGTTCATTCACTCCATAAAACTCACTGCCTACTTCAATCACAGTATAACTTTTTACAGTCTTATGAAACTCTAACTGCTTATGGAAATTATAGACTTATTGCATTAATATCTATGGTTAACTATGTTTTATTATCTGTATATATATATATATATATATATATATATATTTTTTTTTATATAAAATCTTGTTTTTCCATATTTGCTTATACGGTATTTTTTCATATTGTTTTTTATGTATTTCTTCATATTGTTTTTTTTTTTTTTTCCTCATATTTGCTTCTTCAAAATTGTTAATCATATTGTTTAATTTTGGTACTTACTATGGAGCTTTTCTCCCCAGGCCTCCGCTGAAAATGGACCTGTGTTCAGTCGGACTATCCCAGTAAACAAATGTAAAATAAAAAAATAAAAATAAAATAAAGTCTGAGTGCATTCAAGCCACATTGCATCTAAGAAAGGTTGACATCAGCTGTGTCATGCAAATGAGATGTGTCCAAACATGACTGCTACAGATGTGGGTATTCTATATGTTATCAATACTAAGAGGTATAAGAAACACCAGCATCCATTTACATTCACACACAAAATCATCAGTCTTACTGCTATATTTCAGTTCCATATCTATGAACTGACACACTCCACACACAAGTATATTATTTGCATGCACCACAGAAGAAGTCTGATTGCATGTGAACCACACTGCATCTATGAAAGTGTGACATCAGGTATGTCATGCAAAGGAGATGTATGTGCAAAAATGACTTCTACAGCTGTGGGGATTCTAAATGTTGTCAATACTAAGTGGTGTAAGATACTCCTGCATCCATTTACATTCAGACACACACACACACACACACACACACACACACACACACACACACACACACACACACACACACACACACACACACACACCAAGGAGTGCCTCACTGGTGTATTTGAACTCCATACATATTGATTGACACAATCTTTGTACAAGTACATTATACTCATGTGTCGCAGAAGACGGCTGCCTTTAGTGGTGTGAGAGTGTACTACTGAAATGATGACCTCATCAGTAAGTTGCAGACATAATGTATTTTCTGGACAGAGTGAAACAGGAATGTGTGTGATTGATATAAGCATATAAATGTCTCTCATGAGTGGGAGTCAAATGAGTACGTCCAGTGATGCTATGGTCCTAACATCAAACATGCAAGTCAATTGCTGTGAGATTGGATTCCCCTATCTATCTAATTATACAATCCAGAACACACAGCAATGAGCACAAGAACCACTGCAGATGTCTGACTTCCATGGTATTAGAGTGCATTTTATGGAAAATGATACCAGCAATGTGTTTCAGAGAAGATGATGTTGGGAGAGGGGTTTGACCCCTACATTAATAAAGAAGAAGGACAAACAAACCACTTATAGTCAAAGGCTGGTTAAACAACAAAAAACAGTAACTAAAGCATAAATAACCAGCCAACCACAGCCAATAAAATAAACATTTTTATTAGTAAATAACAGTAAGCACCATCATGCAACCATGCACTTCTTCAGACCAATAAAAAACACAAAATGCATTCTAAATAAAAAAATAAACACGATTACATCAATGAGCGCAGGTCTTAAAGGTACATTACTGTTCAAACCAGGAACTCTATAGTCTTGTAGCATAATAATCTAATTCATTTCAGCGTCTTCCACCTTATTCACCAAATCTCCCCCTCTCAAATTATTAACAAGCAATTGCAAAAAACAAAAAAGAAAAACTAGGTATAGGATATAAATCAACATGTTTAGTCAAGGCATTATTTAAATCCCTACACCTAATATCCCTTATATGCTCCAACATACATTCCTTGATGGGGTGATTTGTCTTACCAACATAAAGACTTGTACAGCCATTACAAACAGCTAAACAAATTAAATCTTTGGAAGTGCAATCAGAATAGAACTTAAAAACTTTAAGGGGACTAGGGTGATGCTTAATTACACTAATGATATAAATATGATTTGTAATATAATTAAGAAGAACTGACCAATTCTTTTGACCGATGATGGCATTAGAGTTGTTGTTGGTGATAGTGAATTTTAGTTTTAGAAATTGTCCTTCTCTAAAAATGACAGCTTTGTTATAATTTAATGACACTTAGCTCTAAGAAACCTTTAGTATCTGATAGGTTGGGCACATATCCTTGTAGATCTTGTAAAACTTGTAAATATATTTCTAGTAAATGATCTTTCATACAACTGGTGACAGGTCAGGATTTTAAGTTCTATTCTGATTGCACTTCCAAAGATTTACTCCAGAATTTAATAAAATCCGTGTAGGCTCTGGGTAGAGCCTACATAGAATTTGCCCATGTACACAGCCATGGTTCCTCCTCGGCAACACGCCATGCATATTAATGATGGCATGTTGCCAAGGGAGAGCATAGGAACATGGATATTGAATCTTATAGGGAGAAGTGTAGAGGCTATCTGTGGTTGTCGATGCCTGGTCAGATATTATGTACAGGGTGAGGCTCCCTGTAATGCTCCCCAGTACAGCTGAAGTGCTGTAAATTTTTTTTTATGTATTTTTTATGTATTTTTCCTCTGTATGTTTGCATGGCATGGTGCAGAGCTCAGCAATGCCAAGCTGTGCTCACAAATAGACAGTTGACACCTGCTACACATCTAAAAATAGAAACTGGATATAATTAATTATTTATTTCTGGGTCTGCTTAAGCATGTTTATTGAGGCATGGTGCAGTGCTCAGCAGTAGTAACAGGTAGCGTAGTAGTATATGTGAAGGTATACTAGCTTTTATAATATACAAGTAGCTAAATGGGTCAAGTTGCAGCCTAATGCTTAGAAGGTCCTGGGTTCAAGTCTGTAGCAGTCAAAAGGTGTCTATAATTTAATTTAGTATTTGTGTTTAATTTTAAAAACAATTTTGTTTTGTTAACTATGGCACTGCTGTGCTGTGCTGAGCACTTCTTAAACATGCTAATGGCTACTACTGCTTGTGCAGTGCAAAGCTTCTCTAAAGCCTCAGTTGTGCAAGATTTTGTGCTGCTTAGCCCTGTTTAGCTGGTTTGTGCACTGCTAAGTGATGAGGTGCTTTTTTGAATGTTGCTCAATGATGTGTAAGGGTGGGAAAAAAGCCTATATTAGTCACAATAGGTGGGAATTCTGCACCATTCTTTGGAGTCTGCTCATCTGCTGATATGCCAGGTGGTGTTGGAGTCAGTGCAAGCATTTGGGTGCAGAGATGGGGTGTGCAGGAATCCAGGGTCGTTGCTGAGATCCTGGCATGCAATTATGAACCCAGACTGATCAGGGTAGTTTCCAGGGCTCAGAATGTAAGGCAGAGGCCTGGGACCAGTTGTCCAGGGTACTTGCCAGTGCTACTGGTATCCCACACACTGATGATCAGTGTCATCACTATTTTGACAACCTGAGGAGGAGAAAGAGGAGAACCTTGGACAACTGGGTCCAATATGCAAGAGATTGGCATGACTCAAAAATGTCTAAGTATGTTTTCCACTGTTTTACCAGAATGCAAGCTGAATGTCTGCAAAACATGTATGCATAATGGTGTGTTTCTCTCCCAACAGCTGCAGCTGCAAGGGCATGCAATGTTCATTCCCACTCTGGGTACCTGGCCAGGTTTCACAGTGAGTGTGGTAAGTATGGATTTATTACGCTAACTGTTGTGCAATAAGCAATAAAGACTAAAACATTTACTGCAATAAAGTATACACAACAAAACTGTAGTGCAATAAATGACCAGTAAGAGCTGTAGTGCAATAAACGAACAGTAGCATCTGTATTGAAATAAACAATGCCAATAACAGTAAGCAAAATGGTGTACAGCAGGATTGTGTTGTCATAACCATTGTGGTAGAGCTGTGTGAATTGCTTGTGTATGGTATGGTTGCTGCATTCAAGTGTAACATTGTAATAGCTGTAGAATGCAAAACTAATGGCCTCCAAACTGTATTGCTCAACAAATAGTATAGCTCAAGGCTACCTCCAGGCCAATATCGGGCACATAATGCTCCCTGTTCCTCCTACTCCAGGTACTACAGGTATATGAGGTGAGGTAGTCCACTCTTTGGGCAGATATTGTGTGTGTACTTCTCCAAAATGTATCAGCAATACCAATAAAGTGTTAAGCAGCTTTGTTGATTCCTAAATAAATCTGTCTTGATATATCCAGTATGGCTGTATTCCATGCATATGTGCTTTACTGTCACTGCAGTCAAGTATAACACTGTAACAGTTCTAGAATGCAAAACAAGTGTCCTGTTAACATGTATTGCTCAACTCATAGTATGATACAAGGATGTCTCCAGGCCAGTTTCAGTTACATAATGCTCTTATTTTCTTCCACTCCAGGAACAAAAGGTATATGGTTGAGGTAGCCCATGTTATGAGCAGATATTGTGTGTAGATTTCACAGAGAATTATCAGCAATACTAATAAAGTGTTAAGCAGCATTATGTTTTCCTATATAAATCTGTTTGAATATTTGAAGTAAGGCTGTATCCCTAGCATGTCTGTACTAAGTTGCTGTAGTTAATTGTTACATTATTTGCAGATGTCCCTTGCAGTCACAGCTATTTGGTTCTATTCCCATGTCTGCCAACTAAGGCACAACAGCTGTCTCGTTTACTTACTGTACACAAAAATGCCTCTCAAGGATCATAATTTCTCGTAATGTAATTAAAACTGCATAATCCGTCTGTCACGATTATCAGAAAAATGATTACCTGGAATGCAATGTATTATAAGTCCACATTATGTGAAACTCTTAAGTGTAGTTGTGTACCTGCATTTGTCATTGTTTCACTCATACTGACCCATGCTATCAGCTTAGAGGTATGTACGTGCTACACCAACTATAGGAGGATTGCACTCACTGAACTGAAAACTGACACTACACACCTGCAGAAGTATTTATTACCAGTGTTTTCAGGAATATAACCTGAAATGTCACTAATGGAATTTTTTTTCTCTCTCTCCCCACCCCTTATCTTCATTTATTTATTATTGTTATTTATTATTATGATCTAATATTAACATATTTTGTTCAACTAACTATATTTTGGTAAAAATGTAATTTATTAATAGCTATGTTTTATTATGATTCAATATTAACATATTTTGTTAAACTGCTTTTTTGGCCTTATGGTATAATTCTTACTAGCATGCTGTTACCATACTGACTATTATGTTATTTAATGCTGCACAACACCCTCTTTATCCAAGGTGTTCACCCCCTCATGTGTTACACACCGCCCCTGTCTGTTGTTTTGTCTGTCTGCAAATACATCCTCACCTACCCAATTTACTGCCCCCACACGTACCTATGTCCCTTCCCCAACATTCCACTCTCACCTTACAAAAAAAAAAAAAAAAAGGGCACCTCTCCCAAAAAAATATATCATCCCATACATAGCTTTCCATTTCACACATAATTTGGTCCAATTTGCATAACAATGTAGTTATGTTGTCCTCACCCCTCTCTCTGGGGTTGAGAGCTCAAAGTTATGTACAATTCTGTCAAAGTGCACAGTTGTTGCTGTACAAGAAATGGATAGCTATGGTGCTTTCCTATACCATTCCTGCACATACCTACCTTACTTTCACTATGTTTTCCCCCTGCTTGCACCCCATTTCACTACTGTCCTATCTCCCCATTTTTCTTTTCTTTGTATTTTTTAGCATGACTCAGCTGAGCTAAATGAAGCTATACTGACTATATGTCTTTTTAAAATTGCTATAAACATGTACAAAATAAACACTTGTCACATATTTGAACGCAAGAGGATTGCACCTGCAGACCACTGCATTATCCTGCCACATCACACAACTCTTAATTAAAACAGGTGGTTTAAAAAAATAGTAATTGCCAGTTGAACTCATTAAGTGTGTTTCAGTGGTGCTGCACGGCATGCTGTCCTGTGCAAACTTGATCAAAAAGTAATGGAAAAACTGGGAATGTAACTTGGTCTCTGGTGCAAGAGTACACCACTTGAAAGCCAAACATGTAATAATGGATGTAAGTGAGGCCTGTGATAGCAGATAAAGGTGCCCTTTTATCAGAACCTGTAGACAGACACCTGCTAAGGCATTATTGGCAAAATACATGTTCAACTGGGACACTGGTAGCAGAAATACAGCCATATAAAGCCATGCATATACTGATGGGTGTAAAAAAACATTTGTCACAGCCTGTATGTGTGCACATATATCATGCAAATACACCTACTATAGCAATAACACAGTAGCTCAGTCTGTTAAATGCCTTGTAAATAGTACATTTTGCCACACACAGGTCTGGGTTCAAATCCACTGATGTGTTGCAGTGAAATTGCACTGTTGTGAAGCCAGCAATTAATGAGTGAGTCATGCACTCTTTATCTACACAATGCATTTCAAATGAAATGTCTGCTTTTCTCTGATGGAAGTCACAGGCCTGCAGATAGAAACACACTTCACATATCCCTATACCAAAACAATAACTGCATAAAGTGTCACATCATGCATTAACAGGCATTCACAGAGAAATTCAACTCAGGTACTGTAAATGAGGGCCACTAATATCAGAGTGCACCACACAATCCTTTCAACCTCCCAGTGCTAATTAGCACAGCTGCACAACTAACATACACATTTGACGTACCTGCTTGTAACAGGGACTGTCCTCAGGCACATTCCAAATTACTATCAGACTGTGACACATGACCTGACAGTAACCCAAATGGTGGACATATTCTTATATTTATCCCCCATATTACTCAAGTACACAACAAACACGTGGCCTAGTAGTCTGTTAGTGACACAGCTGCCTAACACTTACTTTAATTACATCCCTTAATTGGACTGGAAAGAGTACTCTCATTCTGGCTCTGCCTCAACAGTAAGGCTAACAAAGCTCCCACAATTACTCCTACAGATTGCTGTTCTCCAAGCTGTTTACACTGTCTGCCTCTTCCTATTATCTACAGCAGCAGCTGTATCCTGTAGCACACATATCTCTATGCAAAAGTTGTTGCTACAGAGCTACCTTCTGCGATGTAATAGTCTCCTCACCCCAGTAATGTCCAGCACAACATATCAAAAAGGGCCCCTAATCTACATGAAGGCCATATATATTGCACAGTGGTTGCATGTGATTGGCTGATGATAGTGCACATCAGCTATGTTGGCTGCAATTAGCATTTCAGAACCACAGACTGGTTAAGAGGCAATCATCTGCTGATGAGAAGCATGTCAAAAAGGCAAGCAGTTTGCTATGGGGAACCATTCTGCATGAAACTTTCCTAACACAGAACATCCATATGCAAAATATTAATTATGACCACATAATCAGCACAGGAGTACAGCACTCCATTAGGTATGTAAACATTTTGTTTACATCAGGATGCAGATGTATGAATATACTTACAGGAATAGGAATTATAGCATTACACCTTTCTTAGAACTGTGATAATGACTTGTCAATACTCTGGATTGCAAAACCAAACAAAATAAGTATCACAGATGAACATACCTCTCAACCTGGAAACATCAAAAATCTGGACAAGGACCATGAAAAATAGGTACAAATCTATGCTGATTAACATATAATTTGCATACATAATTATGTAACCCCACCCACTCCAATGGAATTGTGGGATAAACAAGCATAAACTGAACAGAACTAAAATATGGCGTCAGAGCCCCTGCAGCCATTCCAATATCTCATTACTTAGTTATTTTGCCTATTTACCATAAACACTATAATGTGCATACTGCTTTACTTCTACAATGTTTATTTGGATTCATTTAAACATTTTATTTTATATTTTATAGCATAAACACTATTCGACCTCTGCTAAACAAAGCAATACAGTCTCACAATGAAAATAGACTTGGCAGCATTAACTTCTCTGCGAAACTCACATTCATTGAAACAGCATTGATACCCACATTCAAAGAAAATGCATCTGGCCAGTGGTGGATAAAGACTAGCTTTGCGGTGTTTTTAAATCATAGCCCCCCTTGCACACAAAACATACATGTGTTCTTTGATACATCCTCCTGACAGTATTGAGTTATATTCCTTGTATAATACAGCACACTTGTTACAGCGCATTTTAGAAGTAAAAATCACATAATTCCACATTAAGGAGATATATAACTAATGAAGAGGTTGCTGCAAGCAAACAACTTAAGTCTTCATTGTTTCATCTACAAATAAAGTGCCTGTTGCCCTTGAGATATAAATTGCATAAAAATGCTAAGCTAGTAATATTACAACAGGAAATGGATGGCAAATTAATAACAGGTTCATAATTACTAGGTATCTCCGCCAAAGAGGACATTTTCAAGGCTGCAAAGTACAACAGAATACAGTGTCAGCAATCTATCTACATGCTGTGGGACTAGAACCCACAGCCTTCTATATCAAAAACAAGTATTGTATCTGTCATACTACTGACAACACCAACACACCATAAGCAGCATTACACATCTCTCCCCCTGAAGACCTATGCAGCATAAGAAATCTGTAAATAGCCAAAATTTATTGGGAAGGGGACAAAAGCCCAAAACCAGGGACACAAACATTGCTTGTATGATCTTAGAAAAGTTGCTACTATAAAATGTTTTATGTTACCAACCATGCATTTCCTGACAGACAGAAAGACAAACTTAAATGGAGAGAGAGACCGAGAGAGAGAGACCATGAACAGACCTTATAAAATGCAAATAACACAGCTTGAACAGACCTTGCAGACTGCTTAATTGCAATTGGCTAATGGCTTGAATGCCACAAACAAGGAATATGTATAACTTCCCAATACTATCAACTGACACACAGACACCAGAAGAAAAAAATACTAACATCACACAGTGAAACTCTCTGAAATTTCTAAAGCATAAATATAATCACTAGAACATTAATATGCATGTGCCAGAAAAAGTAGACATGCAGCTGAAAATTATACATTATATACAAACCAAAGCTTAAATGAGCATTAATAACAATTTGCTGTCTAATGCTTTTCATGTTATATCCAGTAAATTGTACTTTAAGCAAAATGTAAACAATACTCCTGAAGACAAAAGAGGCATCTGAATGCACTTTACTGTGCTATGATAATATAGCAGACAACACATAGTCAACCTTCCTAGAACATTAGCCCCCACTGAGAACCCTTTTTAAAACAAGTTAAGTAGTTTTCAAACAAGCTGGCCAATGGAAATGCTCAATATTGAGTTATATTCCAACAATCTCTAGCACAGATGGGTCCTTTGCTTCACTTGCTTTTTTTGTCAACAGGTGCACCTTATGCAAATTTTAGTTTCACAAAATGTCATCAGAGTTATGCCCAACAAATATCACAACACACCACCTTCTGTGTTGCAGAAATTGACCCCCTTCACTGTCATGGAGACATATCGTTTATGCTTGCAACAAATTCTTGTCTAGACACAAGGTATTTATCTTTCTTCAGTAAGAATGACAGATGTTTAGTTTTAAAAGTTAAGCACATTAAATACTTGCTTTTTTTGTTTATTGCTATGTACTTTGCCACAATTTAGAAACAGGAAGCAACGTCAGACTGCATTCTGTATAATCATCTTGTCTTATTAAGTCCCAGCACGCTTACAAATCTTCTTTTTATACACTACCAATCATTCTTTCTTTAGCTTTAGAGCATTCCTTGCACATTTGCAAAACAGACCTAGATAAATGTAGATTCTCCCAAGCTTCTCTTTAGGAGACAGTGATTTTTTAGATCCTCTTAAAGGACAATTCGCAAAGAAAAAAAAAAAAAACACCTGGTCCTTTTAAGCAATATTTTTTCCATGACATACGCTGAATAACCTTGACCAAAAGGTTGAGATTTAGTGCTGCCATTCACTGCAAAACTATCAGCTTTGAACTCAAGTTACCCATCTTTTGTTTCTCTATAAATGGTCACATTTTTCTTTTTCCAGCACATAGGCAATTCGAATGCAGTAAAGTACCCCAGGTAAAACATTTGTCAGTACACTCTAGTGACAGCTAACACTAAAACCAAACATTGCTAGAATAGTGTTTTTAGTACTGCAGTATTAATATTAATGTTAGAATACAGCACCAACGTGTTCTTATTTTGTACAGTAACCATACACTCTCAGTGAACTTTCTTAATCTGTACTCATTAATTGCCCTGTTATTTTAAACACAACACAAATGCACAAGTTAGACAGTATATCCACAGAGTACTTCTTAAAAACTTCACTTTTGAAACGGTTTTATATTTCCTGATTTCTTATTCCTTTGCTTACACACACCAAGCCAGCAATTTATTTTCTAAATCCAGAAAGAATTTCAGCAGACTCACCCCCACCAAAAATGTTTTACACAGCAGATAAAATAAAATGGGCTTTCATACAAACAGTTCCCAGAACTGTGTGCATGAAGTCGATTTTATTTCTAGAAAAGTTAAAACAGATTCTCTCCCAGACACACACACCTTACCTGTATAATTCCCATCCCAGCAAGCAGTTTGCTATGGGGAACCATTCTGCATGAAACTTTCCTAACACAGAACATCTGTATGCAAAATATTAATTATGACCACATAATCAGCACAGGAGTACAGCACTCCATTAGGTATGTAACCATTTTGTTTACATCAGGATGCAGATGTATGAATGTACTTACAGGAATAGGAATTATAGCATTACACCTTTCTTAGAACTGTGATAATGACATGTCAATACTCTGGATTGCAAAACCAAACAAAATAAGTATCACAGATGAACATACCTCTCAACCTGGAAACATCAAAAATCTGGACAAGGACCATGAAAAATAGGTACAAATCTGTACGCTGATTAACATATAATTTGCATACATAATTATGTAACCCCACCCACTCCAATGGAATTGTGGGATAAACAAACGCAAACTGAACAGAACTAAAATATGGCGTCAGAGCCCCCCTGCAGCCATTCCAATATCTCATTACTTAGTTATTTTGCCCTATTTACCATAAACACTATAATGTGCATACTGCTTTACTTCTACAATGTTTATTTGGATTCATTTAAACATTTTATTTTATATTTTATAGCATAAACACTATTCGACCTCTGCTAAACAAAGCAATACAGTCTCACAATGAAAATAGACTTGGCAGCATTAACTTCTCTGCCGAAACTCACATTCATTGAAACAGCATTGATACCCACATTCAAAGAAAATGCATCTGGCCAGTGGTGGATAAAGACTAGCTTTGCGGTGTTTTTAAATCATAGCCCCCCTTGCACACAAAACATACATGTGTTCTTTGATACATCCTCCTGACAGTATTGAGTTATATTCCTTGTATAATACAGCACACTTGTTACAGCGCATTTTAGAAGTAAAAATCACATAATTCCACATTAAGGAGATATATAACTAATGAAGAGGTTGCTGCAAGCAAACAACTTAAGTCTTCATTGTTTCATCTACAAATAAAGTGCCTGTTGCCCTTGAGATATAAATTGCATAAAAAAATGCTAAGCTAGTAATATTACAACAGGAAATGGATGGCAAATTAATAACAGGTTCATAATTACTAGGTATCTCCGCCAAAGAGGACATTTTCAAGGCTGCAAAGTACAACAGAATACAGTGTCAGCAATCTATCTACATGCTGTGGGACTAGAACCCACAGCCTTCTATATCAAAAACAAGTATTGTATCTGTCATACTACTGACAACACAAACACACCATAAGCAGCATTACACATCTCTCCCCCTGAAGACCTATGCAGCATAAGAAATCTGTAAATAGCCAAAATTTATTGGGAAGGGGACAAAAGCCCAAAACCAGGGACACAAACATTGCTTGTATGATCTTAGAAAAGTTGCTACTATAAAATGTTTTGTGTTACCAACCATGCATTTCCTGACAGACAGAAAGACAAACTTAAATGGAGAGAGAGACCGAGAGAGAACCCATGAACAGACCTTATAAAATGCAAATAACACAGCTTGAACAGACCTTGCAGACTGCTTAATTGCAATTGGCTAATGGCTTGAATGCCACAAACAAGGAATATGTATAACTTCCCAATACTATCAACTGACACACAGACACCAGAAGAAAAAAATACTAACATCACACAGTGAAACTCTCTGAAATTTCTAAAGCATAAATATAATCACTAGAACATTAATATGCATGTGCCAGAAAAAGTAGACATGCAGCTGAAAATTATACATTATATACAAACCAAAGCTTAAATGAGCATTAATAACAATTTGCTGTCTAATGCTTTTCATGTTATATCCAGTAAATTGTACTTTAAGCAAAATGTAAACAATACTCCTGAAGACAAAAGAGGCATCTGAATGCACTTTACTGTGCTATGATAATATAGCAGACAACACATAGTCAACCTTCCTAGAACATTAGCCCCCCCCCACTGAGAACCCTTTTTTTAAAACAAGTTAAGTAGTTTTCAAACAAGCTGGCCAATGGAAATGCTCAATATTGAGTTATATTCCAACAATCTCTAGCACAGATGGGTCCTTTGCTTCACTTGCTTTTTTTGTCAACAGGTGCACCTTATGCAAATTTTAGTTTCACAAAATGTCATCAGAGTTATGCCCAACAAATATCACAACACACCACCTTCTGTGTTGCAGAAATTGACCCCCTTCACTGTCATGGAGACATATCGTTTATGCTTGCAACAAATTCTTGTCTAGACACAAGGTATTTATCTTTCTTCAGTAAGAATGACAGATGTTTAGTTTTAAAAGTTAAGCACATTAAATACTTGCTTTTTTTGTTTATTGCTATGTACTTTGCCACAATTTAGAAACAGGAAGCAACGTCAGACTGCATTCTGTATAATCATCTTGTCTTATTAAGTCCCAGCACGCTTACAAATCTTCTTTTTATACACTACCAATCAATCTTTCTTTAGCTTTAGAGAGCATTCCTTGCACATTTGCAAAACAGACCTAGATAAATGTAGATTCTCCCAAGCTTCTCTTTAGGAGACAGTGATTTTTTAGATCCTCTTAAAGGACAATTCGCAAAGAAAAAAAAAAAAACACCTGGTCCTTTTAAGCAATATTTTTTCCATGACATACGCTGAATAACCTTGACCAAAAGGTTGAGATTTAGTGCTGCCATTCACTGCAAAACTATCAGCTTTGAACTCAAGTTACCCATCTTTGTTTCTCTATAAATGGTCACATTTTCTTTTTCCAGCACATAGGCAATTGAATGCAGTAAAGTACCCCAGGTAAAACATTTGTCAGTACACTCTAGTGACAGCTAACACTAAAACCAAACATTGCTAGAATAGTGTTTTTAGTACTGCAGTATTAATATTAATGTTAGAATACAGCACCAACGTGTTCTTATTTTGTACAGTAACCATACACTCTCAGTGAACTTTCTTAATCTGTACTCATTAATTGCCCTGTTATTTTAAACACAACACAAATGCACAAGTTAGACAGTATATCCGTACAGAGTACTTCTTAAAAACTTCACTTTTTGAAACGGTTTTATATTTCTGATTTCTTATTCCTTTGCTTACACACACCAAGCCAGCAATTTATTTTCTAAATCCAGAAAGAATTTCAGCAGACTCACCCCCCACCAAAAAATGTTTTACACAGCAGATAAAATAAAATCGGCTTTCATACAAACAGTTCCGCCCAGAACTGTGTGCATGAAAGTCCGATTTTATTTGCTGTAGGAAAAGTTAAAACAGATTCTCTCCCAGACACACACACCTTACCTGTATAATTCCCATCCCAGCAAAGTCCCAAGGCAGCAGATTTAACCTCAAAGCCAGCATTCTTCTCTCGGCAGCAGTTTCAGTCCAAAACAACATCCTTCTTCTTAGCAGCAGCAGTAACGCCTTCACTTACTTTCAAATTCTTCTCGGCAGCAAAGCACTTCCGCGCTCACAGCCAGCCGGAATGATGACGAGCTCCTTGAGCTCAATTCCGACTGGCTGGTGTTGACGAGCTGACGTCATCACGCACGTGATGACGCCAGCCCGATAGCAAAATTAAAAAAATAAAAAGAAAAGGAAAGAAATGAATGAAGGGGTGCCACTCGGGAATCGTGGCACCCCTTAATTTAGACCCCAAAACTCGGTAAAAACCGAGAAATTCGGGACGGTTGGGAGGTCTGCAGATGAAGGAAAATATTTTCCTTCATCTGAGGTACTTATTTTGTTTGGTTTTAGAGTCATTGGTGTTTAAGTACCTCTTTCAATGTTATTTTTGGTTACTCCCATACAGAGGATGTACAACACAGCAAGGGTGGAATGTATATTGTCAATGTGGCACACTGAGCTCATGGGACTCTCCTTTTATAGTGGTTCTAACAGCACACTGCTATTTGTTTGGCACAGTTGTTTTGACATATTATCAGGGGGTTGCCCATCGGGGACACACTACAATAGACTCCAGTGTCAACTGTATATCTATATATATATATATATATATATATATATATATATATACACACATATATACACACACACACACACACACACACACACACACACACACACACACACAGAGCAGTATCTGTCATGGCACATGCGGGAATACATGGCTGTCGCTAGAACCCTAGTTCTATCCACATGCTTAATATGTTTGCACACTGTGGAATATGACATGTAAGATCAAACAGTGGATATTGCCAGCCATTCTGTCCTTGTTATATCTCTACATAGTGTACTTTCACATATGTGATCCTGATATGTGTTGCCATGTTGCTGTCTTTCAGGAAACATGTATGCAAGACACTGTGCAGCTTTCACGGATGCAGAGAATGAGTTAATACTCCAAGGTCTCTGGCAACACCATGAAGTCCTACTGACCAGGGGAAGCCCAAGAGGGAACAGCAAGAGGCATTGTGGGCTGGCTTTCTCCATGATGTCAATGCCACAGTTCATCAGAGCAGGACATATAGGCATATTTGACAATGCACAATGGACATGATCAATGCTGCATGCAGAAGAGCAGCTAATGTAGCCAAAGATTGTGGCACCACCGATGGAGGGCCTACAGTACAACAACTACTTTCAGCCACTGAGGAATTCCTGGCAAATTGAGGCAAACAAGACAGCTCCCAGGCATCTGTCACATTCTACATCATGGATGTGGGTGCCATAGTTTCCACGGTAAGGAGCATACAGGTAAGGTTAGTTTGAGCAGCATTGCAATACTGTAGCAGTCAGTGTGTCAGGGAGTACATGGTCTTACATGGGTGTCAGGTAAGTCTTCCTTAGGGGGGTGAAGGATTTAACTGCAGTTTGACTGTCATACTTAGATTTTGACCAATATAACAATTAACACAATAACTACTGTAAATGTGAGATATATGGACATATTATCTTGTGGTAGTGGAACATGCGGTTGTACTGACATTACCTCTCAACTTTTCACAGGTCCGTCTGGTATTGGCAAAGACCATGGTCCTGCTCATGGTAAGCATGACACTGTTTTGTTATAGATGTAGGTTTACAGAAGTGTAATCCACAGACTGTCATCCCAGGCCTGCTACCTGCATTGCTGTACTGTCGGCATGATTGCCAACTGCACACATATATTCTGACTGTACACATGTTAGACTCATACCTATGCTCTGTAGGTGTGACCACACTGATAGATACAGTGTTGTGAGGACACTAAAGAGTGTCATATGTGTCAACTGTGCAGAGTCTACAGAAATGTCAACAGTGTACCTCATTGTTGCTGATGAGATTGCAGTGTAATGAGATGGTATTTACAAGTAACCACAGCTGACACAATGAAGAAAAACACTCCAAGGCACAGAAGTAGTATCGTAAGCGCTTTTGTTTACTCAAAATAGGCAAACTTCATCAGACAATTCTCTTATAATAATTATGTGGGGTTTATGGCTTAGTTTATATATATATATATATATATATATATATATATATATATATATATATATATGGATTCACTTCATAACACTGAAACTTCATAATACTGAAAATGACAAAACTTCATAATACTGAAGACCAAAATACTGAAAGCTCAAAATACTGAATACTCAAAATACTGAATCTCAAAATACTGAAAACACATATTATGCGTAAACTCAGCTTAAACAACATAAATCATAGCAATTTCTACCAAATATATGCAAGCCCTGCACCCCGATGGGGCTGCACCCCCCACACCCCCTGCTAATTATATATATCTACTCCAAGATTGCACTTATGTGCACTGATGCACTGGACAGAAGGTGGGTTGAGCCAGTGTCTGTCTTGGAATGCACAGTGTCTGTGCTGGAACTTGTGGTTTGAGTTGAGCATCGGACTCGTGGATGTAAGTCAGCAACTCCATCTGCTGAGAGTCCATGTGGCCATGCACAATCACACTACCATAGTGGCAGCATATCCACTGCTACAGAAGAGGAATGTGCTGTCCATCTCAAGAGTGGTAGGCCATGGGCTCATGGTCTTGGGTGGTCCCATGGGGAGCATGGTCCCAGCAGACAGCAGTCACTGTCAAATACTAGCACCACTTCTAACCTTGGGCATGGATGTGCCAGTGCAACTCCTGGCAGAGCCAGTTCCTGTTTTTGCAGCCAGAAGCAGTAAACTGTCAGCTCTGCCATGCATGGTCCACAGCTGTCTAACATACACACATGTAGAGCTAGCACTGAGCTTGACTGTGTACATCCACACACTCACACACCACTTTCAAATGCAGGTCACCTACAACACACACACAGCACCTGTGCAAGGTCTATCTTACCTGCTTCTCTTCCTGACTCACACACATGCTGTCAACTATTTGGGTCAGGCTAAGCCTCCTGCACACCCACACAACACCCTGTGCAAGTGATTATAGCTGTGCCACATCCCTATCATCCTCACCATTGATGCAGGGAAATGAAGCTATGTGACTGATGCACAGGGAGACTATATTAATTAACATGTACTTGTATAATGCGGTGTTGTTTTGCCATGCCACTTGTAGTGGTTACTGACAGATACTGTTTGATGGCATTTGTCATGAGTATGCCACATAATTTTTTGTACCTTATGTTGTATGATGTTGTAATGGCTGTGTACTTACACAATGCAAACTGTGTCATGGACCTGTTTATGTTTCTGTTTCAGGATTCTGTTGGGGACATCTATGGATACACAATGGCAATAAAGCCATAGACAGCACAGCACACAATGGAATGTCAGCACAGGCGAAATATGTCTTAAGCAAAGTATAACACTATAAGTGCATGGCACCATAGGTTCCTATGTGTATAACAGGCTAACAAGGACAATGGCATCATTCAGCATACTCATACATCCCTAATCTGTGAAAACGTCTGCTACCCTTGATAAGTGTCACCAGGGTTTTGGGAACTAACACATCTACAAGCTGTGGTGATGAAGATGACCCATCTACAAATATCATGTGTCCAGTACAGACAGTTGTTAGACTTCAGTTATGACAGTCATATTCTGCATCCTATTAAGTAACCTGCACATGATGTGTGCCACAGCAGATTTGTGGTTCACATGCCTCGGCGGCCTGTTTCATACAGGGTGTACTGGATGAATTAAGCATGTTCTGTGTATATCACAGTGATGTTGCAAGCATGTAGAACAGGTGAGACATGTGTTAGTCCTGTAATAGATAGGCAGGAGGTACACATGAGCATCTGACACCTCCCTGTATGGAGCCATACACATCCCCTCCAAAGAATTTAGGAGACAGACTACACATGTACGGTCTTCACACGTGCTCCATAGCACATGTTATCTACACTGTGTATTGGTATACTATGGAACCCGTGTGTCTGCTACAGTTATATGATATGCCTGTGTAAAGACATAAGAAGGGTGCCATTGCACACAATGACAGGTGTGATGACTGCCACATTCAGTATAGTAGTGACAGTCTGGGACTTCCATCCCATACCTGCATGTATAGGTTGTACAGCAGTGAATGCATCCTCACATCTTACTGACCATTGAAAGTCAAATGCTACATTACTCTCTGTCTCCATAACCCCTTGAGTAATGTCTCAAATGTGTTCAGTGTTGGGACACTACAATATTTTCCAGGGGAGGATGATTTCCCAAAGGATAGTATTGTGCAGTCGTTGGCATTTAGTCTTTGTCAGTTGCTCAGACAACAGCTGATTGTGTCTTACGCCATCCTGGATAACTGTTGGTTCTGTGTGGGATTCTGTGACAGCTCCTAATATGCAATCACCTACTACGTTAGAGGTCACTGACAGTGGCTGGGACTGCAGAGAGGGAATGGCTAGAAGGGGTATGCCAGTAATGTAGAAAGGTGAACTCCACTGGTGACTGACATCATTGCAACATAGGTCTCCCAATGCTATCTTCATGGAGTATGATTGTCAGGCACTTGCCCATCCACCAGCTGACATAATACTCTGTATATAGAGCACACAGTTTCCAGCAAGGCCTGCTGGCCTACTATTGTTGAACACCTTTTCAGGCCATGACTGATGGAGTGAGACATCTTATTATCATCCAATGCATCCTGTAACAGTCAATGGGTGCCACAGTTAGTAGGCATGTTCTGGCCTTGAGTTGAAGTAACATTGTTTCGTCCAGTGTCAGTAGTTGTACTACAGTGTTAGTGCTCGTATCCATAACTCCTTTCATGGCATTTTTGGTGACATGACTCAGAGATCTGGGGTCACTGCTTGGCACTAAATGCTAGTTGTCCTCTGTACAAGAAAGTATTGCAGTTACATCCAGCATGTTGCAAGAAGAGAGTCAGGCAAGGTATCTATAAAAAGCACAGACAAACAGATTAGGGAAGTGCAATATCTACACACTGCATTGCTTAGTCATGCTGTGGCTCACTTGCCCAAAGGTTAGTCCAAATCCTTCCCTACATTACCCTGGAGCAGGCAGGAGCATCCCCATACAGGGAACCAATGTATTGCAGCATGTGTTGACCAATATGGATGACCCACTACAGCCCATCCAATGTGAGGTCCTCAGATGTGACAGGCAAGTATTCAGAGCTCTACACCCATGCATTATGTCACCAGCATTACAACTGCATGAACTTGGCTGTACATGACAAGAGGGATACAGGCCCATCATGGCACAGTAAACCTGACTGGTAGACCACTGCCATCAGCAGGCTGTACAACAACAGATGGACAGTGCTGTGTGACAGTTGGGGTGAGGCTGTCCCTCCTAACATGAAGGCACTGCCTCCTCAGCTAAAAGAAGCACATAGTATTGTTGTGATGTTGTGTAGACATGGTAAGTGACAAAATTAGCCACCCACAAAAACAGAACTAGAATGCACAGTGTAGTTACATGTGTGACTTCAAAGGACAGGCACAGATTGTTGGTGAACTCAAACATAATGATGTCACATATGATTTGTCTGTACTCATAGCTAACCTGTACTCCCACACTGTCTGCGTCAACTACCCTCCCTTGTTCCCACCACATGTAACACATGAAATTCCTACAACCTGTCTCAGAACTTCCATTTTTAAAGAGCAGTTCATAAATGGCCTGTCATTGGTAGATACACAGCATCAATTGCACATGCTAAAATTCCAGGCTGCATCTCATATGTGATTTGACAAGGATTACTAACACCACTGGAAAAACTTGCAATCATACTGACACCATTGGCTGCACACCAGTTGACTGAACAATGGCAGCTGTTATATCCTTCAGAGTTGGTGCATCCAGTGACTAACATAACTATAGACCTATTTGTCTAAGTATCCATATCTGCATGCCCATAGGGGTAATCATCATGGAGATGATCATCACACATATATGTGATTTACACACAGTTGACTATACACAGTTTGGATGTGTGATGGGGTAGCATGACTGTTACACATGGTGGACATTTCTGAGGCAGTCACCAAGGACCTGGGTAAAGGTAAATCATGGTGTAAAACCCCCTCGATTGGGCCACACTACCTGACTCTATCCCTTACTCAGGCAACATTTACAAAGCCACACTGACTCTATCCCCTACTTAGGCAACATTTACAAAGCACCCGATTAGGTATCCATGATACTGTCATTGTAGGGGCCACTAAGTGACCCATTGATGGCACACATACTCAACATAGGGAAAACCACCTCCAATAGCTGATCTGCATGCAGCACTGTTCAACAGGGTGCCGTCCTGGGTCCTCTACTTCTTGGAATCCATGTACACACAATACAAGTGACTACTGAATGACTGTGTCTAGCAATGTTGGCTAATGCCTGCATATTTTTAGCACTAATAGAGTATCTGTGGTATGTCACTAGCGTGCAAAGGGTACTGCTGAACATATGCCTGTTGACATACTAATGGCAGTAAACTTCATGCAAATATATATGTTGTTTCATTTCTATCAGTAAGAGCTATGTACCTGGTTAGTAGCACAACAGTTGCAACATGTGATGTACATACTCATAGGTGAAAGAACTGGGCACACAGACCTGACCACACAGATTTACACCTACTGTACCTCAGATCACCTTGTCTCTACATTGGCATGGCAGGACTCATATGGCATAGCTGAGGGCACAGTCACCTGTAAATAACATACTCATTACCTCCAAGTACTCTTTCCCCTGCATGCCAATATCTCAGTGCAATGGCCATTTGGTAATGTACCTTTCCAAGCAGTACTAGCAATTGCACACAACAGTACGGTCCCTCAGAAGGACACTTCACAGCTTCAGTATATGTTTGATCTGTCCCTTGCATACAGGGCAACATTTGACCCTGCTTGGCTGCATATGATGCCTATCTGTAGGAGGCATAGTAGATGGATAACTCACTGTAAGGGCATTAACCTTGTATGTGAAATTAGTAATGCATGCTTGTGGGAGAGATTTGTCTAGCAGGCTTAGACAAATGATTGATAAAGAACCCTGCCTAATGGCACACAGAGCACCTCAGTGCACCACTTCACATACCATCTGTATGATTGGCTGGACAACTGTCATCTCAACACAGTGCTTCTGCCTGTGCCCCTCTTGGACTGGGGTAATATGTGTTGATCCTGTAAGTATGGATATAACGTTGTCTAGGATTCTGATGGCTGTATGGCCATTATGCTAGTGGAGTTCAAATGTCCTGTAGTTCCAGAACATGATGCAAAATGCTCTCACACACAAATGTGGCTACATTGAAGCTAGCACCACTTCCAATCACTGCATACAGGACATGCCAAGACGCACACATAGTGCCAAGTTGGCTGTATGTAGATGAGAACACTTACCTATGTAATGGTACACACTACAGATCCCAGTATGTGATGCACTCTACACACCTCATGTCTGAAAGCACTGTCAGTTTAGGAGATATAATGCTTGATGACATCAGCAGGCCTTGTTGTGGTCAGTCATTTGGGGGGGCTACATCACACGCTACAAATAAAATACAGCAAAACCTTACATATTGGTAAGTTACTGAGGTGATCATATTTATGCCATATGGACATACACAAACAAAGTGGCCTGGAGTACGATTAGAAACCCTACC
>NC_056743.1:1732074115-1732084115 GCF_019279795.1 Protopterus annectens
TGCATGCCGTGGAACCTTCCATGCTGGTGTGTGTGTGTGTGTGTGCGGCACTCAGCAGCAATTACTGAATTTAAAACCTGTTTGCTTTTGTGTAAGGAGAGCAGTGTGTTGCCAACATGAAAAAAAGCATGTAGGCTTTATTAAATTGTCCCAAATGTTTTCACTCACAATCTTATCAAAAGATGAAGTCCAGAAGAGTCCAAGAATCCAATTCAGACAGCTAAAACCCAATTTTCTATGCAACAGAAGTTCAGAAATGCATTCATTTACTTCATATAGTCATACTTCTGTTAACATTTTTACATGGGATAAGTGTCAGGGGGAGATTCCTGTTGTTTACTACTTCGGAGATTAAAATCCTTACTGGCAAAGAATAATTAAAATAAGCTGACTGTAGTAAAATTGCAACTTAATTTGTGGATTGTGTCATTAGTCAAAAATAAACAAATCACATACAACCAGTGTTTGCTTCACCAAATGGCTAGTCCTGACATAGTGGTCAGTCTGTAGCCCATATTTTCCTGCCTAAAGGATACTGTCCACCTCACCTGATTCACTAAGCAGATGGGTACATTATTTTGGCATGTCTTTAAATATCAACTCAAAGGTCTGATTTGGAACCTGGAAACTTCCATCTTTAAGGTGGAAACATGTAGCATGTTTTTGGAGATGTGGAAGACACTGCCCAAACACAGGGAAAATGTTTGATCTCCATACACAGCATGAATGAAGGTCAAGACTGAACCTTGATCCCTATGTCTTTGAGATGAAAAGACATTAACCATTACAGAATCCCTATCCTTCTCTTAACCATTATGACACTGTGTCCTCATTGTCAGGTGTGGATGACATAGGAAGGCAAGAGGAGACAAGGATGCCCATACAAGATATGTCTGTATTGCATAAGGGAAGTGCAGTGATGGGTGGGCATGACTGTCAAAGAATGTAGGACACTGGTGTCAGCTGAGGGAGCACAGCAACCCCGTGTAAAATGGCAGATGTGGGAGTTAAGGATGATGACAATGATAACATCACACAAGAATAGCCTGACAAAGGCACTTCTGTCACCATCTTACTTTGTTCTGGTATCTCTGTATCTTATTTCATAAAATATCTATGTGATGGTAATTTAAACAATATTTAGTTTTACAGGCAGTTGTGTACAATCTGTTTTTGATGCAGGTTTGGCTGCTTCAGACCTCAGTATTATAGATGAGTACATTTCCATTAAACTTTGAACAGGATTCTTTTCAAATCAGCAAACAATTATGTAATTTAATATATAAAAATCATTACATCTTAAATGCTAACAGGTCTTTTGCAGTTTCATTCTGATGTTTCACCAGGAAAATGTACCAGTCCTAAAAAGTAATAAGTTCACAGTTTCATGAGCTCTTACTAACCTTAAGGTGAAGGTGATCACTGAGAAGCTGAGCCACATCACCCAGTATTGATGGGAAACTGAAGTCTAGCAAGTCATTATAAAGTTGGTTTTCCCCAAATATTCCAAGAGAAAAATGTACGCTCACCCATCTAGTTTTCCATACTGTATTTAAAAGTTATTAGTGAAGTATTTTGCACTCTATTCCCCAAGTGCAGAATAGCAAATCATGCCATTTGGCATTGTACATGAGGTAGTACACTCCCCTAGGTGTTTGCTTTACCACTGGTTCTATTTAGGTAAGAGTTCAAAGAGTGCTGGGTCATTCAAAGCATGGAAGGCTAAGAAGAGATCACCCCTCAGGAGTCTATATGAAACTGAGTAGTGGGATAGGGCTTTTAATCAATCAAGGAAATTAAGGATACTAAGGCCTGAGAACATTTTAGTGAGGAACCACTGAGGCCTCAAGAGTTGGTATAGGTGTCTAGAAAAGTACATCTCCAAGGGGTTGCTGTGTTCAATGATGGGCCCAATGATGGAAGAGCAAAGTGAGACTATGACATCTTCGGGCTTTAAGGAGTTAACCAGAAGTTATGTAAGAAAGCAGGAGTTTCTAACTACCACAGAGAAACAATTGCCAAAGGACAGTCTGTTATGAAAAAAATGTTCCCAAGTCTCTGGTGAATGTATCAGAATCATGTAGAAAATACAATTGTGTATGAACTTACCATAACAGTAGATGTCCTACTGATAACTGGGGCAGTATTCCAAACTGTTGGTTTATCTTGCTAAATAACCAAGTTGTCCAGCTGGGGTGCCATAGCTACATCCTTCCATAGAACTATACATTTCAATGACCTACGCCTGTGAATTTAAGGGTACATACATGGATGTGTGTGTAAGTCGTCAGACTATCTCTAAGCAAGTAAGCCAGTAGATGCATGAAAAAGAGAAAGTATGTCAGCTAAGAGGGGAGAGGCATATAAAGATAGTGGTCCTTTGCCTTAGTAAATGAGGGAAACAGAACAAAGCAAGAGGGCAGAAGGTAGGGTGGGAATTGATACTGCAACAGTCATCAGTAGGACATCTACTGTTATGGTAAATTCTTACACAACCATACTCTGTTCTTCCTTGGATCACTGTGGAAGTATTCTAAACTGTTGGGGATTCTCAAAGTTTATGGGGAGTGAGGCATAGGACAGCTGTCCAGTAGCCCAGAAAGGACTGACCTGGTGAAGGCAGCCCTGGATTTAGAGAAGGCATCCACACTGTAATGTTTGTTGATGGAAAGTACTGAATACCAAGTTGCTGCTTCTACAATGGTTCAAGATTCAATCCAGTTGTAGAAGTCTCCAGATGAGGCTACTGCTCTGGCAGAGTGTGACTTTGCTGGACAAGGTAACCATTTGTCACGTTAACTGTACAAAAGGTAATGGATTTTAAACTCCAGTTAGCAACAGTTTGCTTAGAAACTGGGTTGCTAGTTTTGAATTCTGGAAGGAGACAAAGAGTAGATCCATTTGAGAATATCTTTAGTATTATCCAGGTAAAATTTGAGTTGTCTATGGACTAAAAGGGAATGGAGAATTGTTTCTTCCCTGGTTTATGGACTAGGAAAGAAGTTGAGCATTTTAATGTCCTGATTAAGGGACAATTCATTCACATCCTAAGGCATACAAGCCTGTACTTCCAAGACTTAACTAGTAGAAGTGAGAGCTACTAGATTAATGTTTTTCAAATGCATAATTTGAGACTGGCAGAGGCCCCTGGCTCGAAGGTAGGGTGTGTATATTTTTCTAACACAGAGTTGAGGTACCAAGCAGGTTGGATATCTTTCCTTATGGTTTCAGGTTTAATACACCCTTTAAGAATTTTTTTAATTCTAGTATAGCCAGAAGGGGAAGATCCAGAGGTAGAGAAGCAGATATAGCTGAAATGTGTGCCATCACAGATGAGTATGCTATTCTAGATTTCAGCAGCTCACTCAAATAAGAGAGGACCAGTGAGAAGTTAGACTGAATTGGGTCCTATTCTTTAGCAGACCCATATAGAGAATCATTTCCATTTTGCTATGTGAGATTACCCAGTAGTAGGTTTTCTGGTGATATTGTAGTTGAGGGCCTCGCCAGTTCATTTCGCGCAGAAGTGGGCATGTCGCAAATTGAGTGACAACCCGGTCTGCATATTTAATTTGCTCGTGCATACATGATATGAAAATATTAAAAGTACACAAACGGTTAATACAGTATCGCCCAGGAAGCTGTTGTTAGTAAAGGTCCTGCCAATGGTAATGAGGAAGAGTCGGCTGTGACACCTGCATCAAAAAAGAGTCAGTTTGGACATTAATTGGGAGAGTGAACCACTGCATTCTGACTCTGACAAAGTGAACTATAATGCTACACAGTAAAAAGCCTGATGACATGTGTTTTGACGGTTTCATTTCTTTGTTGATTATAGTATATATTATTAGTGCAATAAAACTTGGCAATTACAGATGTTGGTAACAGTTTACTGTTATATTTACTGTCATATTACATGTCAGTGCACTTTTTCTTTGGTTGTACATTTGGAAAGAATGCATAATCATGAATGACATATCATGGGTGTGGGTTTTGGGTGGGGCTTGCTACTGCGCATCTAGTGAGGCCCTCAACTACAATATCGCTGTTTTTCTTGCCTCTTGATGAACCTTGGGAACATCCTCAGAATCTAATCCTATCATCCATGCCTTAAGGTTTTGAAGGATGACAGCTTGGGCTGATGAATCAAGTGCTTCTGCTATGTGAGCATGTCCACTATGGAAGGAGGTTTTTGCTGATTGCCCTTGGCTAAGTTGAAGAGAAAAAAGAACCAATGCTGCCTTGGCCAAAATGAAGTCACTAGCAGGATATTTGGACATTCCTTTGCATCTTTAGAAAGACGTTGGGAAGAAGAGGAAGTGAAAGAAAGGCAAATAGATACCACCATTTACAAGGAAAGGGCACTGTAGCCATTGTTCAAGCTTGAGAACAGTTAGTCTGGTGGAAAAGAGTAGGAGTTGTTTATTGTCAGTGGAAGCAAATAGATTTATCTGTGACACTGCTATTGAGGACTGTGTTTAGGAACATCCCCTTGTCCAGCATCTATTAGTCGAGGTTCTTCTTTGATCTGATTAGATGGTCTGCTAAAGTATTGCGCTGTGAAGGAATGTAAACCTATTGCAGAGGGAGGTTTGCTTTTATTGCCTGCTCCTAATCCAAAATGTCCAGTAGGTACAGTTGGTAAGACCTGGTGCCCCCCTGGTTGTTTATCTATGACATAATGGTAGTGTTGTCTGTGAACACTATTAAAATACCTCATTTTCTATAGTGGATGAAGTTCAGCAGGTCCTGCAGTAGTGCCATCATCTCCTTTAGATTGATGTGATCTGTTCTTATATTTTTTAACCATTACCCCTGGCTGTATGTCCAGGCTGTCCATCCATCATTCAATGCATCTGCGTGCAGTTCCTGCCTTGGTGTCTACAATGTGAAGTGTATACCTGGGTTGAGCTTTACCTGTGTAATCCATCATAGGATTTCCTTCTTTAGATGGCATGAGATGGAGCTATGCACTCACAGGATGTAAATGTTGGGACCAGATGGGCTTCAGGTACCAATGGATCTTCCTCATCTGGAGTCTGGTACTGGGATCATCAGAATGGTAGCTGCCATGACTCCCAAAGCTCTAAGGAACTCCCTTACTGTACAGGACTGAAGAGGAAGAAAAGAGAGGAAGTAACTGGTTATGTTTTTGACTTTGTCTGATGGTAGGAAAGCCTGCATGAGCTTGGTGTTTAGTCTACATCTCAACAAATACATATCTTGGGTTAGTAAAATTGCAGACTTCTTGAGGTTGATGGTGAATCCCCGGCCCTGAAGAAGGAACAAAGTGAAATCAAGATGCACCAAAAGTATCTGCTGTGATGCTGCCTATATCAACAGGTCATCCAGTTAAGGAAATATCTTGATTCCCTGAGTCTTGTAGAAAACTATGAATGTTTAGACCATTTGTGTGGAATCTGCAGGCAGTAAAAATCCCAAAGTGGAAAGCAGAGAACTGAAAATGTGATTATCCAGCTGAAAACCTCAACATTTTCCTAAAAGCAGGATGGATTGAGATGTGAAGCTAGGCATCTTTTAAGTTGAGAGACAGAATGAAGGCTTAAGACAGAATGAGAAGTAACAGGGTTTGTAGTGACAAGATTTTGAAAGATGGGACATGAAGGAAAGTGTTGAGGGTGGAGAGATCCAGAATTGGTCTTCATTCTCCTTTTCTTGGCCCTAGGAACAATCCAGAATGACCATTTTCCTACATATTATGGAGGTACTGCTCTCATGTATCTTGCTTGATGAAAGTTGTGATGATGGGCTATAGCAACTCTATCTGTTTGTGAGGAGGAGGATGGATGTTAACAGACTGAGGAATATCTTTCCTAGTCTTTCTGCATCCACCCATAATGACAGCTAGAACCCATTTAACTCTGGTGATGAGTAGCCATTTTTTAAGGATGATGTGAATCTTTTGGACAGAAGTAGAAATGGACACAGGGTGGGAAAGGGGACCTAGAGATGCCATGCAGATTTATTTGGGTAGATCAAGAACCCCTGTCTAGTTTACAGAGCCTGTAACATCTGACCTGGATAAAGCTTCTAAAATATTTTATTTAACTTGCTTAAAATAAACAATAAGTTTTTAAGAATCTGGGTTTGGCAATTTAGAGGTCTAAAGGTCAGTGGAAACTGAATAAACTTTTTTACCAAATCTGTCCATTGCCAGCTGTCTTTGCCAGAAAACATGGCTTTGTAAATCAAGCAGAGATTGCCTCTAAGTAGGAAATATGAGACAGAGAATAGTTGGAGTTTTTTGAGTCTGTCCATATAGGACAAATATTTAAGGCCTAGGATCCTCTTTGTGAGGTACTTTTGTGGCCTTTCCAGTTGTTGCAGGTGTTTAGTGAGGTACATGCCAAATGGGGCATTGTACTCAATGATTGGCCTAATAAGGGAAGAGTAGAGGGAGCCAATGTCCTCTTTCTTCCTGGATGCAAAACCCTTAGTAATGAGATGTGCCACATAGAAGGACTTTCTGACCACAGTGGCAATGTGGTGGTCAAAGGAGAGGTTGCCTTCCACCTGTGTTCCCAGATCTCTTATAATTCCTTCTGTGTTCAGTGGATTACCATCAACATGGTAATTCATGGGAACTGTGTTTTTCCCAAACGGGATGATGATGCATTTTTTGGTATTGAGTTTAAGGCCATGGTTCTGACACCAGTTGTTGGTCTCAGTGAGGCCTTTCTGTAGGATGTCAACATCACTTAGGGAGTTAATAATTGCTCCCAACTTGCAATCATCTGTGAACTTTGTCAGCCAGAGTCCGTTCGTGTTGGCCTGGACTTCAGAGAAGTAAATACCAAACAGGAGGGGACCCAGGACCAAACAGTGTGGAACTCCACTCGTGACTGGTTGGCAGTCTGACTTGGATTCAGCTACTTCCACACTGCTGGTTCTATCTGTGAGCCAGTTTGCAACCCACCTAGTGATATAGGGGTTGATGCCTAGCTTAGTGAGTTTTTCTATGACTCCTGAGTGGGGAATGGTATCAAAGGCCTTGGCCAGATCAACGTAGGCTGTATGAACCACCTTGCCTTCATCCACAGCTCTGGTGACTGACTCAAAGAAGTCAACCAAGTTGAGCAGGCATGATCTACCCTTCACAAAACCAAACTGTGTGGGATCCAGAGTTTGGAGATTCCCTATATCCTTGTTTATTAGGTCCATGATGATGTGTTCCATAGCTTTGCATATCAGACTCATCAGAGTAATGGGGTGATAGTTCCCAGGGTCTGTAGTCACTCCTCCTTTGTGGAGAGGGAGGGATGACTATAGTAGTGCACTATTCGATAGGGACAAAGCCTGAGGTGAGGCTGTGATTGAACAGGGCACACAGGTGAGGTGCCAGTTCATTCTGTAGTTCATGTAGAACACAGTCAGGGATATTGTGAGGTCCCATAGAAGCTGTATTCTTGGCCTTGGACAGTGCTGTTTTAACCTGCACAGCAGTAATACCGGGTGCCTGGCAATATACTGGTATTGTGACTAGTCCCTTTGGGGGGTAAAGTTGGCACTGAATCTGTCAGCCAGTATATTGGCAATATCTGTTGGATCAGTAGAGGAGATACCATTGTGCAGTAGCTCAGAGCAAATCTGGGTATTGCCATGGAGATTCTTTACATAACTATAGAAGGCCTTGTGGTTGTCTTTACAATTCTGCAATTCTGTTTTCATAGCTAGCTTTAGAGGATTTGATGAGGGATTTCAACCTTTTGTTGATGCTGATAAGGGAGTTTTTCCAGTCTCTGGACTTCACCTTATTCTGCATCAGTTTCCTCCTCCTGTTGTAGAGTTTGTTTATGGCAAAGGACCGTCAGATTGGCTTCCTTTTTTGCAGGAGAGAGTCTTGGTTCTATTGGGTATGGCAAGATCCATGCGTTTGTATACATGTTCGTACAGTGCATTGGTGTATGATTTGGCAGTCATGCAACTGATCTCATTTACCACTCCTTTTGTAGTAGGTAGGCTACCTAGTGCTTAGCACTCCCATTAATAAGCTAGAAGGCTTCCCTCCAACTCAGAATGGCTTGGGGGGCTCAGCAGCTTACAAACAGTCGTGGATATAGCAAATCGGTATCTGGACTAGACTAGCTAAAGGAAAGGCAGGAAACAAGCTTAGAATGTATTTTTACAGTTAAAAAGTAACATAAAATACTTATCAGCTGAGAAGCAGAACACAGGGAGATTCTAGCAAAGTTTTTTTTTTTTTTTTTTTTTTTTTTTTTGTAAAGGGAGAAAGAAGAAGCAGAAGATAATTCAAGGTAAGGACACTAAGTGGGTTGGCCTTCTCAAATGTTCCCTCTGTATTAGGTAGAATAAGATAATGACATTAGACTGGGAGGAGTGTCACAGATCAAATTTACAGTAGGGGTGGGCAGCTGCAAAGCCACCAAGTATAACAGTAAAACATGAACAGGGAGGAAGGTGGGGAACAATACTACAGCTACTAGCCTACACTCTTTTAGACAATAAACACTACAGAAGTGTTTATCACAGCAGAAAGACAGCAGTGAGCCACAAAATGAAAGCTTTTAAACAGATAATGGAGCAAGGATACAGAATGCTTTTAACTGCAAACAAAAAAATTATAGGATACACTCCTTGGCAAGAAATCAGAACAAACAGGTGCTTAAAAAAGAGAACATTTCCAGTTAATACCTTTCACACAGTAAAACTAGCTAAAAAGCTTTACAAACAGTGTGACAGTAAAAACCTTATTTATCAGGCCCTGTAAGGCAGACAATTTTAGTTCAACCATGCAGATTAGTTAATAGCAATAAAATACAGTAAAAAGTATACAGCAGACAATAAAAATTGCTATATATAAATTGCTAGAAGCAATAACTAGTAAATATAAGCAAAAACAAAACAAAACAGGATACTCATTGTTATATATCTCACATCAGAGTTGTAGTCAATGCCCCTCCTCCACTCAGCTCAGTGTGTATAGACAGAAATCCTCTCAAAGTTAGGGCTTAAATACCAGAAGATAACCCCTTAAACAACTTTTTAAAAAAAAGCTCAAAAGAACCAGTGAGTGCTTGCTCCAAGCTCTAGACCAGCCAACCTCACCTATGTCATTATTTATTATTTCAATTATAATATACTCCATAGCTTAAATAATGCTAGTGAGAATAATCAGTCTATAATTGCCAGGGTCGCTAGAGGGGACCACCTTATGGAAGGACAACACAATTACAGTTCTCCATAAAGTAGGGATGTAACTAGTACAGACATTTGGGTTGATGAGATAATGATGGGGAGGTTGAAAAGTGGGACATAGCGCCTCTCTGCAGAAATTAAGGGATACTATCAGGACCGTGGAATTGGTATTTTTAACTTTGGAAAGGAGAAAAAGCACCTGGTCAAAAGTGGCTTTAGTAAGGGACCTTGGAGGAGAATCAAGACAGAGACAGATGGGATGGTCAGTAAAGTGAAGTTGGAAGAGAATTTGACCACCAAAAGATTAGAAATGTCTTCAGGGTCAGAGACGAAGGGACTGTTAGATAAAGGTACCATAAATAATTACTTTTAATTTTCATAATATAGCTGAATAACAACTTATGGTTG
This sequence comes from Protopterus annectens, assembly GCF_019279795.1. Taxonomy (NCBI): domain Eukaryota; kingdom Metazoa; phylum Chordata; order Ceratodontiformes; family Protopteridae; genus Protopterus; species Protopterus annectens. The sequence continues at coordinate 1,732,083,701 of NC_056743.1, forward strand.
CATTTTGAGTTAGTTGCAACTCTAAGTTTGTAGTCTGGCTTATATTTCCCTGACAGGCATTGTGCCCTGGAGTAGAGGGAGTGTTATCTCCACAATGGAACCATGTTTCTGCAGTTCCATACTTGCTAAAACATTTCCTTCCCGCATAGTGTCTTTCTTAGGCATAGAGGTCATATAGCAGATATCCCAATATATCATATCTGAATTTGGATAATATCACAGTAGCACTGTGGAATGCCAGGAGCCTAAGCAACAAAGTCTAGAAAGTTGAGACCTTCCTGACTAATTAAGACATCAACATTTGCGCAAGTACAAAAACATAGTTCCATTGTAGGGATAATGCTCCCACTACTCCAGGGCACAATAGCAGTCATACATTAAGATCCTCTGGCTACTGCAGGGAAGTGTCTATGCA
>NC_056743.1:1732089115-1732241615 GCF_019279795.1 Protopterus annectens
GGTGACCTGTGTCTGGCATACAATGCCATTTCAGAACCAGTCTTGATGGAGTTGCTGCATATTCATAAGACAAACTCCACTCATGCAACCCACATGCAAGGCCTTAACCTGGTCTGTGACATTAATAGAACTTGGTGGGATAGATTTGTGTCCCAAGGACTCCCCCATCTGTGGAATAGACTCCCTGTCCATGTCAAGCAGAGTACCTCTCTAGCCCTGTTTAAGAAGAACCTGGACAACTGGATGGGAAGCAGATAATACACCCCTGGGGTCCCACCTGTGTCCCTGCTGGACAGGGGAAACAGGTGCTGACTTTGAGGGAACATGAGTGAATTTCTTGGCTAGGCATATAAGGGCCTCTGGGCAAATAGCCTAGTATCATCCTAAGAACCTATGAACTCAGCTTGTAAGCATAGAGGTATATAAGAGGAGAGTAAGTACCTCAGAATATCTAAAACCATAAGAGACCACAAGGTGCAGCGAGGCCATAAAAAAACAGAATGGAGATGCTGGGAAGGATGGAAAACTGCAACAGTGATCTAGAGGATATCTACTGTTATAGTAAGTTCTTACACAACTGTACTATGTCCTTTCTTGGATCACTGTTGTAGTATTTCAATACTGATGGTGATTCACATAGCTGAAAGTAGTAGAGTGTGTGAAGGGTAAGAAGTAGAGAGGAGGGAAAAATGTTAGTGCATACATTTCATTTCTAATATGCTGTCATGGCAGAATGAAGTTTCAGGTGTCCTTCAGTGTGTATCTGTTAGCTTGCTTCTTGCCTGATATTAACAAGTGCTGACAGGGTGAGAAAAGTATAAGGTTTGTTCTGAGTAGAAAGTTCTGTTGTGGAATTCGAAACATGAATGCAATGTCATAAACAGGCAAGCAGGAGATCATAGTTAGCAAAATTAAATGCTGTAGTTTTCATTTCTAACTGGTCAGTGGCAGTTTTATAATTGATAGAATAATGTTGATTTAAATCAAGAAAATGTATAAAGTAGTATGATTCTTGAAGCTTGAGGAGACAGGCTCTTGAGTTCGTAGTATCCCTCATTATGTGTCTTTTTGTGCAAGTAGATTGTTGTTCTCTGCTAAACTGTCTCATGGGAAAGTTATTTGGTACCAGATGGACCAGAGACAGGAGAGCTTTCCCCCAACCATTGCAAGACTTATCTGTTACAAGGAAGCATTTGATATGGAAAATGCATGTACTCTACAGTGTTTTGTAAACATGTGAACAGAAGAACGGGTGGATGCTTCTAGAACAGATCTGGACTCAATACTTTTGAAGAAGGCACAAGAAATGGAGACCTCTCTGATGAAATAATCGTTCTCAGGTGAAGACAGCGATTTACCATGGTATAAATAACTTAAATAAATGGATTTTGAGATACATTTTGAGATTGTCTGTTTGGAGATGGGGTTCTCTAGTTTGCCCTTCTTAATGAAGCCAAAAAGCTGGTCTGTTTTCCTAACGTCTCTTGACTTATCTAGGCTGAATTTATGTTCTGTTCACATCTAGGGAGGGAAAAAGTATGTCAATCCTATTTTGTTGTTATTGGAAAGAAGGTAGGCAAATGAATGGCTGGTTGAGTGACAATTCATTAACCACCTTGGACATGAAAGGGGGATTATCCCTTAAGGAAGTCCTATCCTTATGGATGGTCATAAGGGCTTGAAGTCAGAAAGTCCTGTTACAGAAGTAAAAATGGCCAGCAAAACTGTTTTCAAGAGACAAATTTTAAAGACAAGGAGGCTGTCAGGTTAAAATTTGGTATGGTAAGTTTTTCTAATATAATGTTGAGATCCTGGGGGATTTATACCTCTCAACTATCCAGATGTTTGACACATATTATGGGTCTGTTCCTCATAAAATTTGTGATTTTCTATAGAATCATCAAGTGTTGAAGTCACTAAATCATGGCAGATATTGGAGTTTTAGACTTCATATCCTCTAGAAAATGCATGTCATTACAAAGCGTGTTATTCTCTTCTACTAATGTTCTAATTTTGGCTTTGCCCAGATTTCTTACTTTAAGAGGTTGAAAGGTATGGGGGAATAGCCCTCCTAGTTAATTCACATGAAGAATGGCATTAAAAAAACGATTAACCTTGAATCTGTAGAGCAAGGAAGATTTAAGGTCATACAGGCAGAGACAGCATGTAAGTGTGGCTTGATGGAGGAATAGGCTATACCACTTTTTAGTAACTCACACATATAACACCAAATCATAGGAGCACTGATATGAGGGAGACCTCATTCTTTTTAAGACAGCAGATTGAAAAAAAAATTCAATATGGATATGTAAGATTTTCTAGTGGTATGTTTTCTTAACTCCTGGGTCACCTGAAGCAGATTGTCAGAACACTGACGTCAGAAATGAATTAAAATTCTATCAATCCAAAATGTAAGGATGAGAACCTCCAAGTTGGGATTAATCAGATGCCCTTCATTGTGCAATCAAGTCTACTTTCTTGGGTAACTTGTAGTGATGAGCCCTGCCTAGGTGTAACAAAAAAAGGGGGTAGGAACTAGTGCTACCTGGGGCAGCAAGGAATAACAAGCAAGATTTTTGATTTGTCCATTTGGATATTCAGGAGAACTTTTGGGATTGGAGTGAAGGCATAGAACTACTCCCTCTCAACAGAGATATATATGGAGTCCATTCTCTAAGGCTGGGAAGAAGGAATACTAGAGCAAAAGAGTTTGAGCTTCCTGTTCTGAGAGGAGATAAACAGATGTATTTGAGAAATATCCTTTCTGTGGTCTATGTACAGGAAGACCTCTCTGTTTAAAATCCATTCCTGAGGGTCTTCCATGGATCTGCTTAGTGAGTCTGCAAGAAAGTTGTCCTCAAATGGAATGTAAACAGTCTGCAGGGACGGATGTGCTTTAATACCCTGGTCCCATTACAGACCAGCTAGCCTGACCAGCTGTTAGGATGTACCCCCACTTTTTGATGTACCACATGACTGTAGTGTTGTCCATGAAAATCCTAAGGGGTCTTAGGTTCATTAGGTAGAAAAACACCTGATGGGCTTCAAAAAGCTTCATTTCCTATACACTAATGTGTTTCCTTCTCTCTTTTGGGGACCACTGAGCTTGAACTATCGTGAGGCCTGCCTATGTTCCCCAAGCACAATCTGATGCATCTCTGTGTAGATCTTGGGTGTTAGTGGGTGGACTGAAGAGCAGGCAGAGAGTTACTTAAATCTGGGAAACCCATCGTTGCAACTGCTTTTTCAGAAAAGAGAAAGAAAGGGATTTGTAAGTCAGTGGTCGGTAGAATTGATATCAAAGAACAAAGCTATGAATACATACCTCTCAACCTGGAAACTTCAAAAATCTGGATTAACGCTCATGAAAAGTAGGTAAAACTGCCCAAAAATCTGTATGCTGATTAACATAAAATGTGCATACATAATTATGTAATCCCGCCCACTTCAGTGGAATTGTGGGATACCAACATTCAAAAGCAAATTGAAGAGTGGATACAATTTTAAACACAAAATATAACCAGAACAATGGTGTTTTATTAATATTGACATTAGGGAAAAAAATGATAAACCCTCCATTTATTATCATCACTAAACATCAAACCCTATCTTCCTCTGTATATAAACAGTAGTCTGTTTATTGTACAGGTTTTGGTTCACCATAGCATTGAGCTGTATGAATTAGTTACTGATGATGGATGAATGTATTTTATTTGAAAATAGGCTGATGTTTATCAAACCTCATCTTTCAATATAATCCAGCTGTATTTTCTTATTCTGGAAATAATCCATAACAATTTAGTAAATAACTAAGGTTAGTGTGCACTCTTCCTAGAAAGCTCTTATAACCTAATGAAAGCAATACTGACACAAGCCAAAATTACTCAATAGCTTCAAGTATGGGCATGGCAGGCATGCAAAATGTGTTTATCACCCAATGGTCAAGCAAGGTAGGAATAATGACAGGGCATTTTTTCTCTGTGTTCACTAAGTATACAGCAGAGATAAGGGGCACAAGGAAAAAATAAGTGGTCCTCTCTTCATTTAATAGCCAGCAATTTGGTGACTATCCATTGTCATCTGGAAACAAGACTAATGTATGCTTATGCACAACAAGAGAACTTAACAGAGAGCAGCCAGACCATGATTTCAAGAAGGTCTAGCTCTAGAGTGAAAAAAGCTATTAAATTTTTCAACAGAACAACCAATAAGACTGGCACTACAAAGTCTCCAATAGGATAAGCAATGGTTATATGGCAATAGGGAAACTTTCCCTTCAATGGCAGCACCCAATGGATAAAATTTGGCAGAATTCATCCCAAAGAAAATACACCACTAAAAGACATTACCTTCACTATACAAACAGAATTTACTGCTCACTTTCTGTAGCCAAAAATAGTTTCATCACTGCAATAAAATGTGTTCTGCATTACTATCATTGTCCATCACTATAAACATTCCCAGTCACCAAATGTAAATAAGTGTGCAAAAATAAAATAATCATAACTGCTCTTTGCTATAGCCTACTATCTAGACATTCTAGTTCAGAATTAAAACACATATCCTGATAAACATTACTTTTAACTCCAGTGACCAATCCCTAAAACATAGTGTAACTTGTGGACAACCAGACAAAACAAATAAGGTACCCAGAACCCTGCACCAGGGCTTTTTATGTCCTTAATATTACAGGATTATGAGCAAAGGCACATAACAAAGATGGAAGAAACAGAAAACAAGGAGGTCAGGAGACTAGTTCTCCTTTGGCCAACTATTTTATTGTGTCCTTTTCCTTTAGCTACAGATGTGTGGAAATGCTAACTACCCCACCACAGCTAAACACCTATACCTAGTTATGTTTGCTTCATGGATGCAGACATGATAGTAAATAAGGGAGTAATGGATAATACCCTGATACTGTAAATTGCTGCCCCTTCCACTGAAAAGCATATCAAAAGATTGAGATGCATACTGTGTCTCTAGCTCGTCGAATGTAAAGGTGTAAATAAATGATACCTGGTGATTGAGTGAAGTTTTGGCCTGCAGTGTTGACTGCCTGAATGAAGAAGTATCTCACGGTAGTGCAACACAGGACTTTAATCCTGGACCCAATACTAGAGTATATTTTTGATTAATATCTTCAACACTTGCAACAACTTAAAAGCACATGAACTGTGGCAAACAGCAGTTATCAGCCTTAAATAGACATGTATTCCATATATTCATTTTCATTTCCTTGTACATAATGGGGGGAATTTAATAAAGCCTGTGTGGTCTTTTTTCACCATGTAGGCATTGTGGCATGTTGCTTACATGGAAGTAAGCAGGATTTAGATTCAGTAAACACAGCTGGGCAGTGTGCACGTATGAGTCAACATGGAAATATCTGTGGCATGCAAATCCCCTCATAAGCAGGTGAATTCCATGCAAATGAGTTAAGTAGAGCAACCCAGCAAGCAGATATGCAGCCCTGAAGACCCCGTGTCAGTGTCCATAGTGTACATGGAAAATTGTCATATACGGGATTCTAGACAGACAATAGGGGCTGTAAAAATGTAGGTTGATGGAAGAAATGGCATAGCAGATACAGATATGAGCAAAACTATCCACTGTGTGTCTGAAAAAGTAAAGGAAATAAGTTAAAATACTTTTATTTCTTTTAATAACCTGTGCATGTTTGCGAGGTGAGGTATGGTGTGCAAACATGCTTTATAGAAAAATATAATTTAAAAAAGTGGAAAAAACAAAAGTATTACAGGACCCTGTGTGGAGTATCTACAATGGTGCATTGGTGTGGTTGCTAATGAGGTAGGGCTTTGAACCATGTAGTATCAAGGTTGTGAGCACTGATCCCTCTGCAAATAAGGTGGAGTTACTGAATAGCACAAATGGGTATTTGTGTCCACATATCCATGTCATGTAGGCACAGAACCATGTTGGTGTTCACACAGGAAGTAGCTGGCATCAAAGGAGGGTGTGTCAAATGACTTTTAAGCATCTGATTTGAGCTCAGCTGCACTTGTCTGCATGGTGCATCATTGTGCTGAGCAGTGGGGACATGTACACTGACTGCTAAGCTTTGTTGCCTTCAGGGGCATGTGTTTCCATGTGTTTGGGTGGTGCGCTGCCATGCTGAGCTAGAAAGTCTGGGGAGTGTGGACACTATCTGCTAAGCTTTGCTCATGTATGGGGCACACATATGCCCAATGATATATCAATAAGTTATGACCCCTATTTAACTTAAACTAGGACCATTAAATGATGTTAATAATGTTCTAGGCAGGTGCAATGCATCATGGGTAGCCAGTCACACAGTCAGCACCTACAGCAGAGGACTATGTTTGCATACACCCTACAATCTGATTTCTCCCCAATACTCTGCACCATTGGAGTACAGACTTGGGAATTTTAACTTAAGGAATGCTAGTTACTGCTGCAGGTCTGCTACATCTGTATGTGCTAGATGCTGAAGTTAATGCTGCTGCTGCTGCTGCTGCTGCTGACAATAGGCTTAGACTGAGAACAAGAAGAGTGTTCAGGCTCAGGGTAACCTTCCAGGAGCTACATGAGCTGGAGATTGTAGACAGGGGCATACTACAAGAACTCACTGAGCTCTGCCACCCTCAACTCAGACCCAGAGCAAACAGAGGGGAACCCATTCCAGTGGAAACAAAGGTATGTGTAGCCCTTAGGATACTAGCTACAGGTACTTTCTAAAGACCAGTTGGGGCATGATGGAGATCTGTCAGGCATTAGCATCCAGGGTACGCCACCAGTTCCTGGATGCCATGCTACCAAATGGCAGTGAGCACATTTCTTTTCCCCTCACCCCTGAGGTGAGGGCCAGTGATATGTAACATTTCTACCATGTAGCACACTACCCTGAATTACTGGGTCCTATAGGTTGCAATCATGTACACATCAGGGCACAAGCTAGTGAGGAGGGTAGAATCTATGTCAACCACAAGGGGTACCACTCCATCAACTGACAGGTTGTGTACAATGCCCAGGGCATTATCATGAATGTGTGTGCTGGCAACCCTGGCAGTTATCATGACTTCCATATCTGGCACACATCACAGCTGTACCACATGTTTGATAGGGGAGACATGCAAATGGCCATTTATTGGGGGATGCTGGCTATGCACTGGAACTGTGGATGATGAGACCCATCAGAAATGCACACACACAAATGGAAGAACACCATAATGGGGCACACACACAAACTAGGAGCATCAAGGAATATCATAGAGCATGTGTTTGTTATTCTGAAGTCACAGTTCCAGTGCCTCGATATAAATGGTGGAGCCCTGCAGTATTGTCCAGCCACAACTGCACAGAGATTCAGTATGTGCCATTTTACACAATATGATCCTGCGGAAACAGCTGCAGCAGGATCAGAAAAGGTTAGGGATACACAGCCCCCCTCCCCCAGTGCCTTGGTCAGCACAGCCGCACTCACAGGACGACTCGGAGGAGGAATTCCCTGATTATGTCCCTGTAGGTAGATGTAGGCATGCCCAGTACACCCGGGCTTTGGCTAACAGACAACACATAGCAGATGCATTGACAACCTTACTCCAGCTGACATACATATATTGATTTTATTTATTTAGCATTTGTTAACCAGGAAAGTCCGACTTGGAACAAAGTCAATTTTCAGCAGAGGCCCGGGGAGAAATGCTCCAGATGCATGTCTTTGTAATGTGGGAGGAAACCGGAGCACCAGGAGGAAACCCACATGAACGCAGGGAAGACATACAGACTCCACACAGAAGGCACCCCAGCCAAGAATCGAACCAGAGAACCTCTTGCTGTGAGGCGACAATGCTACCGCTGCACCACTGCGCCATCCAATATTAAACATGATGCCAGGTAACCCACACAACCTTACCTAACCATGTATTGGCTGTGTACTGCATGCATCAGACAGAGTAATCCCTGAACTACAGTTTTGTCAATTGCTAACTTCACAAGGTAAGTCACTCACCTACACACCACTTGTAAGGAGTACTACAATATGTTATTGTATCTATGGACCTGCTGCATGTATGCAAGGGAATATAGTGGGCTATTTGGAGAGATGTAACATCCACATGGGACTACAAGTACCCAGTTTAATAGTATGTGTTCTGTAATATTTACTAGGCCTCGTGTTTGGAATATTCACTACAGCAGTCAAAGGTAATGTTAGACAGTGGGGTCACATGATATTTGACTACTGCCCAGTGCCAGCAGATCATGTGCTGTTCTTCCCCCACCCCCAACACATCAGTGTTCCCATACAACTACTGTAACAGTAAGTGAACTATGATATATCAGCAGTTCAGGTGATCTCAGGGCTGTGACAAAGAACCCAATGACACAGTGTATGTCTCATGTAACACAGGGATAACAATGTACATATGTATGCTGTTGATTATGTGATGAAGGACATGTTTCTGTATGGCACGCTGTGTGGCTCAGTTGGTTAGGGAGGTTACCATGGGTGATGGTGTTGATAGTTCTAATCTGGAATTATGCACAGCTTTTGCATGTGAGGTATTAGCATGCTGGTGTTTCCACAGAGTGTCATACCTCTTAACCTGTTAGTGCAAGAAATCTGGACAAAGCCAGAAAAATGGGGGGACAAAGGCACAAAAATGGAGATAGATGGTACAGATTGTTCTGATTAACCTAGAAATTTGCTAGTATAAAATCAAGTTGCATTATTACAGAATATCTGAAGGATATAAAGTCAGATATTCAAATGTTTGTCTGTAGTTAGTATTATTCAGTGACTTCAATATAAAATATTTTACCAGAACATCACAAATGTATGAGGAACAGAGAAGAAATATGAGGCAAAATTCTGGACATTCTGTGAAAATCTGTGCAGCTGAGAGGTATGTAGACTGTCAGTCTGTGTGTGGAGTAGCATTATGAATGTCAGTCACATATTAAGTACAGCAGAGAGCTGGGGACTACCGTGGACAATTTCAAGGAAGTGCAGTACTGCAGAAACAGTTGTAGTTGGCAATGTCTGTAACACATAAAATCCCAGACTGGAGTACAGGTAGGTCTGGCCTGGAGTCACCTTGCTTGTAAGTACTGACAGTCCCACTAGACATGCTTCTACACTTAGTTAAAATTCTGTTGCTCCATCATCAAAATGACCTGCTATGTGTAAATACATCTGTACATACAGATGTATACAGTAATTATACATATCCGTGTGTCCCTATCTGTCTGTCACATGATTAGTATATCTCTTGCTATGTATGGTCAAATAGTTATATACTGATTGATATATATATATATATATATATATATATATATATATATATATATATATATATATATCCTAACATCCCTCTTAACATCCCTCACTCCTCAGAAAATATTGCTACCTCATTCAACACACACTTCACACAAACCATACTATCACTAGCTAAACAACACAACCCCCCTCCCCTCCAACACACACCTTCAACTAGTAATCTCCCTGCTGCCTTCTCTTTTTCTCCTGTACCTACCTCCAACATAAAAAAACTCTTAACTAAACTTAAGCCCACCAGATTAGCAGCAGACAACCTCCCAAGTGAATACCTACAAATCACAGCTGAAGCTCTGGCCTACCCAGTACCCATCTTGATTAACCGATCTCTGTCAGAAAGTTACATTCCCACACTGTGGAAAGTATCACATATAATTCCCCTCCACAAAGGCGGACCCTCCACAGAACTAACCAATTACTACCCCATAGCTATTCTCTCTCTACTCTCCAAAATACTAGAGAGATGCATACACTCTCAGGTCTCAGACTACCACCTTACTAACCTCCTTTCCAATACTCAGCATGGTTTCTGACCAAACCATAGCACCACCACTGCCTTACTCTCCTTTACTAACACTATCCTTCAGCATAAAAACAATGGCTATCTCTCCTCTGCTACTTTCCTAGACCTATCTAAAGCATTTGACATGGTCCCACACAAACAACTTATCTCTGTCCTCAATAACCTATCCTTCTCACAATCAGTCACCAACTGGTTTCAGAGTTACCTGTCTGACCACCAACAATCCGTTGTATGGCAGAATGACATATCTCCCCAACTACCTGTCTCCATAGGGGTTCCCCAAGGATCCATCCTTGGACCCCTACTCTTCTCTGTTTTCACCAATAATCTAGCCTCTGCCACCAAACATGGCACACTTATACAATATGCAGATGACTCAACCATCATCTGCTCAGCCCACTCCCTACCCAAACTGCAAAAAGTCACACAGGAAGCCATTTCCTCTATTGAAACTTGGTTATCTGATGCCCAGTTAATACTCAACCCAAACAAAACTAAACTACTCATCTTCCAACCCACCAAACATACTTAAAACAACTCTCACTTTAACATCACAGCAAAAGACAACACCACTATATACCCAACTGAACACACCAAATTGCTAGGAGTGGAAATAGACAATAAACTAAAATTTGACATTCACATATCCATGAGCATAAAAAAAGTCCACAAAAACCTAGGAGCGCTATACAGAAATAAGCAACTTCTCACCAAAGCAGCAAAGATTTCAATAGCAAATTCCCACCTTATCTCCACCCTACTTTATGCCTCTCCAATATATACCAACCTAAGGCAATGCGATCTAAACAAGCTAGAGACCTGCTACAACAAAATCACCAAATTCGCCACAGGGGCATCCTACCGTAGTCACCACTGTCTCTCACTTGCTGAACTGGGCTGGCTTGAACTCCCTCACCTCCTTCAATGGTATCAACTCTCACTCGCCCACAAACTAGTAAACCATCCAATAAATGTCCCATCCCTCCAGAATCTACTCCAACCCTATCACACCACCAGACCACTAAGATCCAGCAGCAAAAATCACTTGCAGATCACTAAAGCCAATAACTCTGCTGGTGAAGCACTATTCTCTTGCACCAAAGCCAAATTATGGAACTACCTCCCACCCACAATTACCTCCATACCATCATGCACCCACTTCAAAACTTTACTAAAAGTGCACCTAAAAACATGCTGGCTATGCCCTTGCAACTCCCACTCTAATATCACCCACCCCATCCAACCACTACCTTTCTTTCCACTCCACTAGCTACCTTGATTATAGCAAGCTCAGATGCTTATAAGCCAGTACTTATTATACAGCAGGAACTTCTTCTTGTAACATTTGTTAATGTCTTTTATGTACTTCACAGATAAAGATTCTAGTTGTCTACTGATGTACTATGTTCTTCATCTGTAAATATGTTGTAATTGCTATGTAAATTGCTAATCGCTATGTAATCCAATGTAACTACTGTCTGTTTATTTTAACTGTGGAGCTTTTCTCCCCGGGCCTCCGCTGAAAATGGACCTACGTCCAGTCGGACACTCCCGGTCAACAAATATAAATAAATAAAAATAACTATATATATATATATATATATATATATATATATATATATATATTACAATGATACATAGATTCTCTACATATATCTGCATAACAAATATGCATATCAAACACACACAAGGCTAAATTTATAAATCATCTCCGTTATCAAGAGATACATGTGTGGATGTATGTACTGTCCCATATACCCTATTAATGGTGAGTAAATCTGCACTCACACATACACAGATTTGCTCAAAGGAACCAAACTAAGGGTGCAACAGTACATAATCCACTCACCTACAGACACCTGTGCCTGCTGGATGTCACCATGAAGACAGATATAGGTGAGCAGGTGGTGTAATGTATAATGTTGTCAACACATGCATGTGCAGGGCACAATATCCCTGGCCACAGGTTTGACTATCTAACTGCAATCAGCCACATATTGCCATACTGATAACTGTACACACATAGTAAGGATAATAATAGTTATTTCACTGCTAGAACACTAGATGCTGATAACAGTACAGTACAAAGCAACATCACTTTGCAGGCCACACATTGCTGTGCAACATGAGCTTAGTTTGTGTAATCCACAAGTACTGTGCCTGCATTCATATATACAACAGACATAACCTGTGGTGAGTATGATAGGTACTGTGAGCTATAGTGTATAAGACCTAGATAGGTATGAATTCTACTCTCACTCCAGCCAACTTTGTGGGTGTGTGTGTGTGTGTGTGTGTGTGTTTGTATATATATATATATATATATATATATATATATATATATATATATATATATATATATATATATATATTATATATATATATATATATATATATATATATATATATATATATATGTATATATGTCTATATATCTATATACATATACATATATATATATATCTATATATATCTATATATATATATATATATATATATATATATATATAGATAGAGATATATATCCCTGCAACACAATGGACATGCACTTTTTGGCCCTGTAACTACTGCCGGCTTCCAAACTGCCCTCCTCTACAAGGCCTGCTGATGTCATCAACCAAAAGACTGCTTGCTGACAACCTAACATTAGACATAAGCCGTGGCAAATGCAATACGTACTTTGAGGTATAGTGTATAAGACTGGATAAGTAGGTGTTCTAATCTCACTCCAGCCAACTTAGTGTGTGCATGTATCACCTGAAACACAATAGGCATGCTGTCATGGGCTATCTACCTGCAATGGTTATGCACTTTTTGGCCCTGTAACTAGCTGCTGGCTTCCAAACTGCCCTCTTCTACAAGGCCTGATGATGTCATCCACCTTAATACCACCGGCTGACAATCTAACATCATGCATAAACCATAGCACATAGGATAAGTACTATGAGCTATAGTGTATAAGACTAGATAGGTAGGGGTTATAATCCCTCTCCAACCAACTTGGCATTTATGTATATCCATATGGCATACATATGGTAACCTTTGTAACATAGACAAAGGTAGGGTTTTGCATTATGTTATTTGTAGCGGGTGATGTGGCCCCCCCAAATGACTGACCACAAGGCCTGCTAATATCAACAAGCATTACTGTATATACTCTAAACTGATAGTACTAGCAGACATGAAGTGTGTTGCATGCATTGGGTACTGTGATCTATAGTGCATAGCAGTATATACGTTCATAGGTTCATAGGTGTATACTAGGCTAATGGCTCCAGAGCCTTAACAAGGCTAGCCCATAGAAGTGTCCTGGCATTGTGCCACCCAATATTAGTTTCTAGTGCCTCTGTCAAGCAGAGCCACTGGAGTGATCCCCAGGGTGAACTTTCCATTTCCAAGCCACTCATCAAGATTTCTCTTAAAGAGGACCAGTGAGGTGCTCTGCTTGACATATATGGGAAGTCTATTGCAGAGCATGGGCAGTCTCTGGGTTATGAACCTGTCCCTCCAGCATGTTCTGTTGATTGTGGTAATGAGGTTGAGGTCTCTGGAGTATGTGGTGTGGAGGGATTGAGATTTCTGTAGATGTAGCATTTCTAACAGAGCTGGGTCTGACATGGCTTTGTAAGTCAAGCAGAGATCGCCTCTTAGTAGACGATATGAGACAGAGAATAGCTGGAGTTGTTTGTGTGTCCATGTAGGACACGTGTTTAAGGCCTAGGATCCTCTTCATGATGTACTTTTCTGGCCTTTCCAGCTGTTGCATGTGTCTAGTGAGGTACATGCCAAATGGGGCATTATACTCAATGACTGGCCTAATGAGGGAAGAGTAGAAAGAGATGATGACCTATTTCTTCCTGGATGCAAAACCCTTGGTATTGAGATGTGCTACATAGAAGGACTTTCTCACCACAGTGGCAATGTGGTGGTTGAAGGAAAGGTTGCTGTCAACCTGTGTCCCCAGCTCTCTTATAACGCCTTCAGTGTTCAGTGGGCTCCCATCAATGTGGTAATTAGTAGAAACTGAGGTTTTTATAAAGGGGTGATGACTCATTTTTTGGCATTAAGCTTAAGGCCATGGTTTTGACACCAGACATTTGTCTCAGTGAGGCCTTTCTTAGGATGTCTACATCACGTGGGGAGTTATTAATGGCTCCCAGCTTGCAGTCATCTGTGAACTTGGTCAGCCAGAGTCCCTCCGTGTTGGCCTGGACTTCTAAGATGTAGATGCCAAACAGGAGAGGAGCCAGGACTGATCCCTTTGGGACTCCACTCATGACTGGTTGGCAGTCTGAGTTGGAGTCCACTACTTTCACACTGTGGCTTCTATTTTTGAGCCAATTTGCAACCCACCTAGTGATATAGTTTGGTGAGTTTATCAATAATTCCTGAGTGGGGAATGGTATCAAAGGCCTTGGCCAGATTTAGGTAGGCTGTATGAACTACCTTGCCCTCATCCACAGCTCTGGTGACTGACTCAAATAAGTCAACCAGATTGAGGCGGCATGATCTAACTTTCAGAAAAACAAATTGTGTGGGATCTAAAGTTTGGTGATTCCCTATATCCTTGTTAATTAGGTCCATGATGATGCTCCATAGCCTTATATATCACACTTATTAGGCTAATGGGGTGATAATTACAGGGTCTGTAGTTGCTCCCACTTTATGGAGAGGGATGACTGTAGCAGTGCGCCATTTGGTAGGAACAAAGCCTGAGGTGAGGCTGTCATTAAACAGATCACACAGATGTGGTGCCAGTTCACTTTGTAGTCCATGTAGAACACATCCAGAGATATTGTTGGGTTCCATGAAGCTGTATTCTTGGCCTTGGACAATGCAGCTTTAACCTGTGTTGCAGTAAAGCTGGGTGCCAGGCATTCCTCCGTTATTGTGATTGGTCCTTTAGGGGGGAGAGAAGAGTAAAGTTGGCACTGAATCTGTCGGCCAGTATGTTGGCAATATTTGTTGGCTCAGTATAGTAGGTACCATTGTGCAGTAACTCAGAGCAAGCCTCGGTATTGCTGTGGAGATTCTTGATATAACTATAGAAGGCTTTGTGGTTGTTTTTAGTGTCTGCTCAATTCTGCATTTATAGCTGGCTTTAGAGGTTTTGATGAGGGATCTCAACTTTTTTTGAGGCTAATAAGGGAGTTTTTCCACTCTTAGGACTTCACCTTTTTCTGTAACATTTTCTTCCTTCTGTTATAAAGTTTACTAATGGCAGGGTACCACTAGCTTGGCTTTCTTTTTTGGAGGAGAGTGTCTTGGTTCTGTTGGGTATGGCTAGTTTCATGCATTTATTACGTGTTTGTACAGTACAGTGGTGTATGATTCAGCAGTCATGCATCTATTTTCTACTGAATTGAGTGCCGTGAAGTTAGCCACCTCTGTTTTTAGGAGCACAAAATCAGCTTTAGAGAAGTTTTTCATGGTAGTTACCTTTGCGGGTGTGTGGGTGAGATGTGAATTTCCATGGTGATTAGTTTGTGTTTGGATCTAACCAGAGAGGGATTGACTATTGTTGTAGAGCAATGGTTGCCCATGTTAGTAATAATCAGGTCAAGGATGTTGCTTCCTCTAGTGGGGGTAAGAATGAGCTGGTCCTGGGCATTGGAACTTATGAATTTCAGGAAGCGCTGGGCCAGTGTATTGGTGCATGAGCAGTTTTTTCAGATGATGGAGGGATAGTTGAAGTCACCTAGTATGACAATGTTGGGTTGGGCCCTAATAGTTTCCAGGGTGCTCAGGAACATGGAGTGAGAGTCTTGGGACATGGTTGAGGACCTATAACGGACTATGACCTGAATTGCCATCTTACCTAATGTTAGTTGTACGTGAAGTATCTCAGATGCATTATGCTGGGCTACTAGTCTGGAGGTGCACATATCCTTTATGAATATGGAAACACCACCACCTTTGGAGCTTCGGTCCATGTTCTGGGACTGAAAGGTGTGGAATGAGTTATAGCCTGGTAGCGCAGGAGTGCTTTCTGCTGCTTTAAACCAGATCTCTGTTACAGCACAAATTTCAATGTTCAACATTTTGGGTAGTGCTTTGAGCAAGTGCTTCTTGAGATTTAGACTTCTAGTGCTGAGCAGCATGACTCTCAGATTGCATTTATATATAGCTGTTACTGTTGTAATTTAGTCTTTGGAACATCACCTAAAAAGACACTACAGGGGTGGCAAGAGCCTTAGCCAATATCCGGAAACCCAGGGTTGACAGATGCAGGCCATCTCTGGCAAAGCATTGAGGTCTGTCAATCATGTCATCCCATGCAGAAAGATACTGGATCCCCTTACAATGGCACCAGAAATTTACCCAATTGTTGAAGTCAATCATTTTCTGCTTGTACTATTGTATCATTCTGGGCAACAGTAGGATGTTGCTCAAAGCTAGGGTCATACTTGCTTGGGCCACATAATCCAAAAGCTACTCCATGCCTCTTTTCATGTAGTCCAGGGAGGTGCATAGCAGGTCATTCACACCCACATGGACAGTGACAGAGTCATACTTGTACTTGTTGTGGAGTGACCTGAGTGCATGTGTTATGTGTCAGATTCTGGCACCTGATAGACAGCTGACTGTTACCTTCTCCTTATTCAACCTAGTGAGAGGGACATCAGTGTGCCTTACTATTGAGTCACCTATGATTAGTGTATTGAGCAAGCTATTTTGCCTTAGGGGCTTAGGTTGAGAGGCACACTGTGTAGGTGAGCTATGTGTCTTGTGGTTTGTGCTGTGCTGTGGTGGTCAAGTACATTTCTGCCTTGGAGGTATCTGCTGTTTGGGTAGATTTCTATTGAGAGCCTCCATGAAGATGGGTGTGTGGTTTGTGTTTTTATGTGAGAGCTGTGATGGTGGGTGTTCTGGGGGGCTATGTGTTGCATGTGGTGTGGTGCAGGTGTTGACCTTCTTCTCTTGACTAGCTATTTCGGTCTTGGCTTGAGAGTGCATTGCTTCCAATTTGGATATATAAGTGCATTTCTCACAAGTCTGAGTGTTGAGAGTTAAGAGGAGAGGGTTGTCTGTGTACATGAGGCAGTTGCTACAGTGCCTCAGAATGCCTAGGTTCACCAGGTTAATAGGAGAAAGGACAGGGCACTGACCTTTTGACATGCCAGGTGGGATGGTCATTATTATTAAGTGCTAGAGCTGTTTCCTTATATATTCCTTTTACAGGAAAAATGTCACTCGATGTGTCTGAGTCTGTACAGAGCACTGCCAAACACTTGAGAGGAAACTAATACAAAGGCCCTGAAAATTTAAGGATGAAGTATTTAGGCAGATATTCTTAAGTTAGAAAGGAATCAAGAAGTACTTACTGAAAAATAAAGAATTAGCTTGTCAAGAATGATTAAAAAAGGGGAGCTGCATTAATGGCTACTGCCTATCTGCTACTAATGCTGGTCTCAGCACAGCTTCACTCTGGTGGGATACAATAGTCCCTTGCTTCTTCTCTCAACAGAAGCAAAATGTTAGCACCAATCCCAAGGAGAGACACAGGCAACAGACTGTTTGGTGATCCACATTCTTGTGCCAGATGATGCAAGGATCTGCAGGCTTGTAGCCTTTTTCTGGCAGATGTCTCGAATAGCAACTAGACCAATCAGGTATGTTAAGCACAGACACTCACTCTCCAACCAGAAAGAGTCAGGAATCAATGCACTCTGCTCCTACTCACACCAGGATCTGAATATAAGCACAGATTCTAAGCTGTCACCTATAAAGCAATTAAGCTTTCTGGTGATTAGCAGTCTCTAGGAAATAATGTAACTGCACTTCTTCTCTCACCAGGAGAAAACAAGCACTAATTCCAAGATGACTACTGAGAGGCAGAATGTGGGCTCGCCAAAAACTGGTGGCCTTACAAAAGATGCTTAAAGGTAAAACGAAAAAAATGTTTTTCCTAAACACTGCAGTGTGCACTAGAGGAGTTAGATGGGAAAGTAGGTAGCTTAAGTTTTACCTGTCTAAAAAGTTAAGTTTTAGTGGAGAGTCACTATTTTTAAAACAGCAAGCTACATTGAAAGGGGGTGGTCAATTTTGTATTCTGTTACTATGAAATACAGTAGGATGGACAATACATTTAAATATTTGAAGGGAGTGATTTCAAAAAATGATAATTTTGTGCTTACTCACACCAGCCAATAAAAGCAGAGAGGAAATTAGATGAATGGTTACATTAATATAAGGGACAGGCAACTAGACAGACAGTGGTGTTTATGAACACAACAGTAACTGTATGGAGGATGGTAAAAGTTTCTAACTCACAAGAGACAGAGCTGTGGTCTCTTTTCAACTTTTAATACGCAGTTAAAAGCAGAATACAAGTAAAACACAGTGTAAAGACAACAAATCACAGTATACAAAATAGAAAAAGGCAATAACGTAATACAAAAGACAACAAATAAAAAGCAAACTAACCTTTCCCTCACACCAAACTGTAGCAGAGTCTGGGTGAGCCTTTCCAGTAAAGCTAGGTAAGTGTTCTAATCTACATACAGCCAACTTGCACTATGTGCACTACGTGTGTGCCTTGGAGTGTCCTTGATGCATTGAGTGGAAGTGGTGCTAACCCAAATGTGGTCATGTTTGTGTATGAGGCTGTTACAGCATTTTACATCATGTTACTGAGCCATAGGACATGCGAACTTGACTAGCATAATAGCCACACAGCCCTCACAATCAGATACATCTTTATACCCCTCAGTGCAGGCTTAGCACACATTGCCTCAGTAAAAGAGGGACTCAGGCAGATGCTGTGCGAACCTATGGAGCCATGCACATATATTGCTGTACCTTGCTGAAGTCATATTTCTGCTGTGCTGTCATGCCATCCTGTGCCACTTTATTGCCACCTTATGTACAATGGTTATCCCCTCAGAATCCTTGAACAGAAACATACAGAGGTCAGTGACACACCTGTGACAATATCACCAGTATGACATCATAGAATATAAGGTACACAAAAGTATGTTGCATACTCATGACACATGCCAGCACACAGTATCTGTTGGTGACCACTACAAGTGGCATGGCAAAACAACACTGCATGACACAAGTACATGCCAAGTAATATAGTCACCCTGTGCATCAAACATACAGCTTCATGTCCCTGCATCAATGGGAAGGATGACAGGGATGTGACACAGGTATCATCACTTGCACAGGGTGTTGTGTGGGGGTGCTGGAGGCCTAGGCTGGCTAAAACTGTTGGCAGCATGTGTGTGAGTCAGGAAGGGGAGCAGGTTAGATGGACCATGGAGAGGTGCCGTGTGTGTCTGTAGGTGTCCTGCATGTGACAGTGGTGTGTGAGTGCGTGCATGTACACAGTCAAGCTGAGTGCTAGCCCTACACATGTGTATGATAGACAGCTTTGGACTGTGCATGGTAGAGGTGACAGTTCACTGTCTCTAGCTACAAACATGGGAACTGGCTCTGCCAGGAGTTGTACTGGCTCCACCATGCCCAAAATCAGACACAGTGCTAGTACCTAATGGTGACTGCTGTCTGCTGGGACCATGCCCCCCCCCCCACCCAGGACCACCCAGGACCACAACCCCATGGCCTGCTACATTGTGGTGTGAACAGCACACTCCTCTCTGTAGCACTGGATGAACTGCCACTACAGGAATGTGACTGTACATGGCTATGGGGACTCTCAGCAGATAGTGTTGCTGACCTTATGCCTATAGGTCAATGCCCAACTCCAACTAGATGTTCCAGCACAGACAATGTGCGGTCCAAGACAGACACTGTCGCAGCCCACCATCTGTCCACTGCATCAGTGAACTGATCCAGGGTGTCCTCAATGCAGTAGAGGCAGTTACTGGTGTCAGACTGTGCTGCATCCATAACCCTAAGCATACATCTGGTGTTCCCTTCAGAACATGCATGTGCCGCCATAATGGTCTGAAACATGTGCCAAGTGACCTGTGATGTGACACCTGCAACAGGTGTTGGATGATCAGCTGGCCTCCTAAAAGCACCCCTGTCAATCTGCCTGTGTGGGACCTTACCAGCTGTCTGGCAATGTCCAGTGTCTGCACTCACTGGAGCCATAGCTGCCACACTTTCTTTTTCAATGTCTCAACCCACTGACTGTCCAATATCTGTGGCTTCTGGGGACTGGGTATGTGTGGGCATACTGACTGTGTGCAGTGACAATGGGTGCAGAAAAGTCGATGTCAATCTCTGAGACAGATACAGCCCCTAACAACCCCACCCCCCACCTGTGCTTCACTGTGGACACTATCATCATCAGAGTCTGAAGAGACATTGACATCAGGTTGCGTGGGGGAGAGACTCCACCCCCCCCCCCCGGTCACCTGTGAAAACCAAGACAAAAGCAGTACATTAAGACCTGCACTTTTATGTATGGAAAAATCCAAAAAGACTCATAATAATGAGGATCCACAACTGCATTACCAGTTTCACATCTTCTCATCTCTGCTATCATGGACAACAGACTTCCTCACGACAAAATACACATTCAACTCAAGGCCTTTATAACCAGCACATCAGGTAAATCAAGTGAAACTTGACCAGTACTATTTACCTTTTAGTTATTCAATATGAAACTATACTTGATAAAACAACACATAAAAGCCAGTACACCTGTCTTAAGAAATATATGCAAATACAAGTTTTAATACCTAAGGTATGTACCATCAACCATTCATTTTTTTTTTAAATGGCATGTTAGAGTAATTGCTTCATGCAAACCAAGAGGTTTATTTGCTTGTAACTATAACTGCAAAAGTATTTCTGTTCATTCAACTACACTCCTGTGATTACTCACTCTAAGAATCTTAGGTAAATGTTCCAGAAAGATACAAACATTCTGCTCTGGTTACTTACAAAAGTAGGTGTACATAGGGCATTATTCTGGCCCTTGACTTTAATAGCATATATATATTCTGTAACAAAACAGTACCAAGCTTACCAGGAGCAGAACCATGGCCTTGGACAACACCTGATGGACCTGTAAAAAGTTGAGGGTAAGGTAATGTCAGTACCATCGCATGTTGCAGCATAACAAGGTAATATGTGCATATACCTCACTTGTACAGTAGCTACTGTGTTATGTGATGTATTGGTGGCATTGCAAGTATGAATGTACAACTGAGATTAAACCCCACCCCCCAAAGCACATAGACCTGACACCTATGTAAAAGTATGTACAGCCCTGACTTAATGACTGCTACAGTATTACAATGGTGATCACACTAAGCCTACCTGCATGCTCCTCCGCTGTGGACACTGTCACCCACCTCCATGATGTATGGTGTAATGGATGCCTGGAAGCTGTCGTGTGTCACTAGGTTCACCAGGAATTCCCCAGTGGTTGAGAGTTGTTGTTCTGCTGCAGGCACTCCACCGGTGATGGCATGATTCCTGGCTACATCAGCTGCCCTTCACTGTGCACCATTCATCATGTCTGTTGCACAGTGTTGTACCTGCTCATATGTCCTGTCCTAGTGGCCAGTGGCATTCACATCCCAGACAATGTTTGCCTACAATGCAGCCTGCTGCTCCCTGTTATGCTTCCCCTGGATAGCAGGATGTGATGATGCTGCTGTAGTCCTTCAAGTACTATTTCATTTTCCACATCTGAGAAGGGGGCATGGCATCTATGATACATTATTCCTGAAAAACAACACATTCCAAGATCAGATACATGGATATCCACTTTGTACAGATACTGCAAGGACAAAATGGCCAGTACTATCCACTGCTTGATTACACATGTCATACCCCACAGTGTGACAACATATTACATGTGTTGATACAACTGAGATAGTATCAGTACTGAGGTATTTCCCTGT
Organism: Protopterus annectens; assembly: GCF_019279795.1. Taxonomy (NCBI): domain Eukaryota; kingdom Metazoa; phylum Chordata; order Ceratodontiformes; family Protopteridae; genus Protopterus; species Protopterus annectens. The sequence continues at coordinate 1,732,110,786 of NC_056743.1, forward strand.
GTCCCATGAGATATTCTGCTGTATGATCATACACCCAACACTCCAGTCCACTGTGGTGTGTCCCCAAAGGCCAACCACCCAATAATATGTCATAAGACCAGTGCCAGAAAAATAGTAGTGTGCTATTACAATCACTATAAAGGGACAGTCCAACAACACCAGTATGCCACCATGACAAAAGACAATGCAACCTTGATGTATTATACATCCTGTGTAGGTGTAAGACAGCAGGATATCAATGACATGTCATTATCACAGATCTAAGACAGGCTCCCTGTTGTAATTCCTATTCACCATACCTCTATCCTCCCACCTGCATCCTGTTATACACAAAAAAAAACAGTTACATACGTGGTCGAGTGCAGTACTCCTCTGTTGAAATGTGCTTCTAGTAATGTTTTGCAAAGGCAAGCTTTGTGTGAGGAAAAGTCTCATACAGAATGTTTCCTCATAGCCAGCTGCTTGCATTTTTAACACGCTTCTCATTATAAGTTAATTGCCTCTAAACCAGTCTGTGGCTCTTATATGCTAATTGCAGCCAAAACAGCAGAACTGCACTATCATTAACCAATGACATGCAACCACTGTGCAATATATAAGGCCTTCCCGTAGATCACGGCCCCTTTCTTAGCTATTGAGATGGACAATACTGGGGTGAGGGGACTACATCATCACAGAGGGTAGGTTTGTAGCAGATACCTTTACATAGAGCTGTGTGTACCATAGGCTGCAGCTGCTGCTGCAGTTAATAGACATAGGCAGTGAGTGTGAACACTCTGAAGGACAACAGGCTATAGGTGTATCTGTGTCAGCCTTGTTGTAGAGGCAGAGCCAGGGTGAGGGTACCCTTTACACTTCAATTAAGGCATGTGTTTATGGTACATATGTTAAGCAACTGTGTCAATAACAGAGTACTAGGGACATATAGTACTGCTATATGGATATGGGAAGTGTGTCCCTACCTGTAGGCCTGTAACATCCAGCATTGAAAAGTAGTTATTTAATTTGCAATACTTTGTGTGGATAAAGAGTGCATGCGTCATTCATTAATTGCTGTCTTCACAATAATGTAATTGAAATGCAACACAACACTGGATTTGAACCCAGGACTCTATGTGGCAAAATGCATTGTGTACAAAGCATTTAACAGACTGAGCTACTGAGTCACTGCTGACTAAGGAGTGACTTATACTGGCCTGGAGATAACCTGGAACCATACTATGAGTTGCACAGTACAAGTTACAGGACATTCTTCTTGCATTCTAGTACTATTATAGTGTTATAATAGATGGCAGATACAGTAGAACACACATGCATGGAATACAACCATACCACATATATTAAAACATTATTTTAGAATCCATAATGCTGGTGAACACTTTTTATCATTATTAGTTTAAAATATCTGTAAAGTCCACACACAATATAAGCTCAGCAGATCCTGCCCAGGTGTCCTGCAGAGGCCTACAATGCCAGAAAGGCAAAAGAAGAGACTTTGTAGTGTTTAAGTACAATTTTTTGGTTTTTCTTGTTGTTTACTGCTATTTACACCTAAATGCTCGTTTTCTGGCATTTGTTGCTTTTCAAAATGCTCATTTTATACTGAAAATTGCATTTACTTGTGCCTGCACTTTAAACAAATCATTTTTGCTGTAAATTGTATTTTTTCACTGTCTCTGGCTTCCCACTTACGTGTGACAGCCATTACTGCACTGTAAAAGTTGGCTGTTACCTGTTTCTACTGTATTTACTGAAAAAAAACAAAACAAAAAACAAAACATCTTGCTATTTCCCCACTTGACTAAGCTAGAAAAGTCCAGTTTCAGATACCTGCTCATACTTGGACTTTGTTTGAGCTTCTGTGTTGGCCATACCTTACTTGGGCAAAAAGGAAGTTTCTTTGTTCACCAGTGAGAGTGGAGTGCTCTGAACAGCCTACTTGTCCTTGGAGGAGTGGTTTGTGCCCATAAACTGTAGTTTTATTGGCCGTTTTGGGCTAATTTCTATCTCTTTAATCTTTCTGATATAAAAACGCATTTGCACAGTTTTTGCATCTGTATAAGCTCAGCAGATCCTGCCCAGGTGTCATGCAAAGACCTACAATGCCAGAAAGGCAAAAGGAGAGACTTTGGAGTGTTTAAGTACTATTTTTTGTTTTTTTCTTGTTATTTACTGCTATTTCCGCCTAAACACTCCTTTTCTGGTGTTTATTGCTTCTCAAAATGCTCCTTTTATACTGAAAATTGCATTTACTTGTCCTGCACTTTAAACAAATCATTTTTGTTGTAAATTGTATTTTACAATTGTCTCTGGCTTCCCACTCATGTGGAACAGCCATTACTGCACTGCAAAAGTTGTTTGCTACCTGTTTCTACTGTATTTAGTGAAAAACAAAATCTTGCTATTTTCCTGCCTTACTAAGCTACAAAAGTCCAGTTTCAGATACCTGCTGATACCTGGACTGTGTTTGAGCTTCTGTGTTGGGCATACCTTACTTGGGCAAAAAGGAAGTTTCTTTGTTCACCAGTGAGAGTGGGGAGTTCTGAACAGCCTACTTGTCCTTGGAGGAGTCATTTGTGCCCAGAAACTGTAGTTTTATTGGCCGTTTTGGACTAATTTCTATCTCTTTAATCTTTCTGATATAAAAACGCATGTGCATGGTTTTTGCGGCTGTATAAGCTCAGCAGATCTTGCCCAGGTGTCCTGCAGAGACCTACAATGCCAGAAAAGCAAAAGAAGAGACTTTGGAGTGTTTAAGTACCATTTTTTGTTTTTTCTTGTTTACTGATATTTCCGCCTAAACACTCATTTTCTGGCATTTATTGCTTCTCAAAATGCTCATTTTATACTGAAAATTGCATTTACTTGTCCTGCACTTTAAACAAATAATTTTTGCTGTAAATTGTATTTTATAATAGTCCCTGGCTTCCCACTCACGTGCGATAGCCATTGCTGCACTGTGAAAGTTGTTTGTTACCTGTTTCTACTGTATGTACTGAAAAACAAAAAAATATTGCTATTTTCCTGCCTTACTAAGCTAGAAAAGTCCAGTTTCAGATACCTGTTGATACCTGGACTGTGTTTGAGCTTCTGTGTTGGGCATACCTTACTTGGGCAAAAAGGAAGTTTCTTTGTTCACCAGTGAGAGTGGGGAGTTCTGAACAGCCTACTTGTCCTTGGAAGAGTGGTTTCTGCCCAGAAACTGTTCTATCTCTTTAATCTTTCTGATTTAAAAACGCATTTGTGTGGTTTACCGTGCCGGGCAGCACCAGTTAGCTAGGGTTAAACTATTCCCGTCTCCACAAAGTCTACTTTTCAGTTTTTGCCTTGGAACTAGACAAACCTTCAACTCTTAACACTCAAACCGTTCATTTTACAGCCCAGAACTCAACTCTAGCACTCAAACCATTCATTTTTCAGCCCAGCACTTGCTTAAAACTCATAACAAGCACTAACTACCCCTAGCACTAGCCCCCTTATACTGTGCAGAAGGACAAGGCTCTCTAATCATCCCAACCAGTCAGTCAGGAAAACAGATCATTCTACCTATTCAGGCATGTCCAAAGGGCAGTTTCCAGTGTACTCTCCAGTCCAACTGGTGAATCTGGGCATTTTGAGGCAATGTTACCACTGCCTCATGTACACTGACAACCCTCTCCTCTTACCACCAAACACTAATATATGCGAGAGATGCAATTATACAGCCAGACTGGAGGCAAAGCACTCTCAACCCAAGACTGGAACTAACAGTCAAGAGGAGAAGGGTAATACTTGCAACACACCACCAGTCTCACATAGACCTAACAAAGTAACACAGGCAAATAACACACATAAATACACAAAAACATACTCGGAGGCTCTAAATAAAAATCTGCAAAAGAAACAGAGACCTCCAAAGCAGACACCCAAGCAACCTCCACAATCCATCGCCAACCATGAAACACATACTTCATATAATCAGTGTGTCATGCAATCACAGCCCTTAAGGCAAAATAACACAGCCAACACATTAGTAATAGGCGACTCTATATTCAGGCACACTGATGTCCCACTAACTAGGCTGGACAAGGAGAAGGTTACAGCTAGCGGCCTGTCGGGCTCCAGGATCTGCCACATAACACAAGCACTCAGGTCACTCCAGAACAAGTACAAATCTGACTCTGTCATTGTACATGTTGGTGTGAATGACCTGAGATGTACCTCCCTGTACTACATAAAAAGAGACATGGAAGAGCTCTCTGATCATGTAGCCTAGGCAGGTATGACCCTGACCCTGAGTAGCATCCTACCCTCACCATGAATGATGCCACAGTATAAAGAAAAAATTATCAATTTTAACAATTGGCTAAGTTTTTGGTGTCATTCAAAGGGGATCCAGTATCTGTCTGCCTGGGATGACATGCTCAACAAGCCACGTTGCTTCACAAGAGATGGCTTGCACCTGTCACCCTTAGACTTTTGAATACTGGCAAAGGCTCTTGCTGCCCCCATAGTGCCTTTTTTAGGCAAGTCTCAAAAGACAAACCCACCACTGTAAATAGCACAAGAAACCATAAACTGAGGGTAATGCTACTCAGTGCCAGAAGTCTAAACCTCAAAATGCATGCACTCAAGGCACTCCTCAGTATGGAGAACATTGATATCTGTGCAGTAACAGAAACCTGATTTAAGGCTCCAGAGAGCACCCCAGCACTACCAGGCTATAACTCATACTATACCTTTTGGCCACAGAACCCGGACCGAAACACAAAAGGCGAGGGTGTATCCATTTTCATCAAGGATACTCACACCTCCAGGTTAGTGGCACAGCACGATGCATCAGAGATCATCCCAATGCAACTAACAAAGGGAAAAACTGCAATCCAAATTGTAGATTGCTACAGATCACCCACCTTGACCCAGGACCCCCATTCCGCATTTCTGGAGACACTGGGAAATATGAAGGTCCTACCAAACACCCTAATAACTGGGAGAACTACTCAAGTACTAACTCCCTTGCCCAATGCTTCCTAGAATTTATAAATTTGAATGCCCTGGATCAACTGGTCAACACTCCCCCCAGAGGGAACAACATATTGGACCTGGTCATCACCAACATGAGCGACCGGTGTTCCACACCTGATGTCAACCCCTTGCTGGTTAGATCAGACCATAGACTAATCACTCTGGATATCCACATTCCGCCCCCAACCCCAATCAAGGAAACCACCATGAAAAACTATTCAAAAGCAAACTTCAAGTTACTTAAGACTGAGGTGGAAAGGTTCACATCCCCCACGCCAATGGACAATGCTGTCCAAGCTGCTGAAACCTATACAAAGGCACTCTATGACCATCTGCAGGAATGCATGGATTGTGTTATCCCAAGTAAAACCAAGACTCACTCCTCCAAGAAAAGTAAACCAGTCTGGTGGACCCCTGTCATAAACAGGCTCTACAATAGAAGGAGGAAACTAGTACAGATAAGAGCAAAATCCCAAGAAGGAAAGACATCTCTGGTCAGTATCAGCAAGAAACTACAATCCCTCATTAAATCATCAAAGGCTAGCTTCGAAAGAAAAATTGCCAAGGACACCAAAGATAACCACAGAGCATTCTTTAGCTATGTCAAGACCCTAAGTAGAAACTCTCAGATCTGCTCTGAGTTGGTGCAGAATGGCACAAAATACACTGAACCGACTGATATTGCCAACATTTTGGCAGACAGGTTTAGTGCAAACATCACACCCCTCTCACCCCCTAAAGGGCCCATAACCATACCAGAAGAATGTCAGGCCCTGGCAATCACTGACACACAGGTTAAAACAGCCCTATCCAAACCAAAAACACAGCCTCAATGGGATTGGATGGTGTCCCAGCCTGTGTCCTACAAGAGCTCCAAAATGAACTAACCCCCCCCCCCCCACCTAAACACACTATTCAAACTCAGCCTCTCTACAGGCTACATACCCACAGAGTGGTGCACAGCAGCAATTATCCCACTCCACAAAGGTGGCGACACAACGGACCCCAGGAACTATCGCCCTATAAGCCTGACTAGTCTGTTCTGCAAGGCTATGGAATGCATCATCATGGAACTCACTAACAGAGACATTGGGAACCTCCAAACTTTGGACCCCACCCAGTTTGGCTTTGTTAAGGGAAGATCATGCCTCCTAAACCTGGTGGACTTATTCAAGACAGTTACCAAGGCATTAGACGAGGGTAAGGAGGTCCACACAGCCTATCTAGACCTCGCAAAGGCTTTCAACACCATTCCTCATTCTGGTATTATAAACAAGCTCACCAACCTGAACATTAACCCCTACATCATGAGATGGGTTGCAAATTGGCTCATGGACAGAACCCACACAGTGAGAGTTGCAGACTCTAGGTCCGACTCTAAACCAGTTACAAGTGGCGTCCCCCAAGGCTCAGTCCTAGGACCCCTCCTGTTCGGTATATACTTCTCAGAGGGACAGGCAAGCACAGGAGGACTTTGGCTGACCAAGTTCGCAGTTGACTGCACACTAGGGGCCATAATTGATTCTCTGGCTGACACAGACACCCTCCAGAAGGGTCTCACTGAGACGGATACCTGGTGTCAAAATCACGCCCTCAAGTTGAATTCCAAAAAGTGCATAGTCATCCCCTTTGGAAAAAAAAAGAACCCGCGAACTACCACATAGGTGGTAGTCCCCCAAATTCAGAAAAAGTAATAAGGGATCTGGGGACCCAAGTAGATAGTAATCTCTCTTTTGATAATCATATTGCCAAGGTGGTTAGAAAATCCTTCTATGTGGACCACCTAATCTCAAAAGGGTTCGCATCCAGATCAAATGAGGTTATTGTGCCTCTCTACTTATCACTTATTAGACCCATTATAGAATACAATGCCCCATTTGGGATGTACCTTTCAAGACATCTTCAATAGCTGGAAAGACCACAGAAGTACCTCACCAAGAGGATTACTGGTCTCAAACAGATGACCTATGCAGCCCAACTAAAGAAACTCCAGTTGTACTCGGTTGCATACTGCTTACTCAGAGGTGATCTCTGCCTGACATACAAGGCCATGTCCAACCTAGAATTGATGGATATGCTCCACCTAAAAAAACCCAATCCCTGAGAGCCACACGGTCTAGGGATATAACCCTTACCACAATGTTAAATAGGACATGCTGGAGGGATAGATTCCTGACTCAGAGACTCCCCATGCTTTGGAACAAAATTCCAATATACATCAGGCAGAGCCCCTCACTAGCACTCTTCAAAAGAAACCTTGATGGGTAGATGGGAAACAGAAAATTTACCCCGGGGATCACTGCAGTGGCTCTGCTGGACAGAGGTGCAGGAATTAATGGCTCTGCTGGTCAGAGTCACAGGGAACTAATCTAAGGTGGTGGTGAAAGCCAACACACTCTGGCTAGGCTTATAAATGCCCTTGGGCAGATAGCCTAGTACTTACCTATGAACCTATGAACAATAGCTGTCAATGGAGTGGACTACCTCACCCATATACCTTTATTACCTGAAGTCTGAGAAACAGAGAGCATTATGTGACCAATACTGGCCTGGAGACAGCCATGGACAGTACGATGAATTACATACCTGGTGGAGTGCAGTATTCCTCTGTTGAAACATAGTTTACAGGCCAGTAGATTTGCATTCTACAGCTATTATAGTGTTATGCTTGACTGCAGGAAACTTACCATACAGAATCAATGCATACAGCTCTACTGCAATGGTTATGACAACACAATCCTGCTGCACACCATTTTGCTTACTGTTATTATTATCGTTTATTGTTTTTTTTGCACTGCAGTTGTTATTGTTCATTTATTGCATTACAACTCTAATTACCCATTCACTGCACAACAGTTGTACATGCCCATTTATTGCACTAAAGATTTTCTTGTGTGTACCTTATTGCAGTAAATGCTTTACTCTTTCTTGCCTGTTGCACTACAGTTAGCATAATACATCCATACTCAGCACGATCACGGTGCATCCTGGCCAGGAGCCCGACATGGGACTTGATATTGTGAGCCCTCTCAGCTGCAGCTTTTGGGAGAAGCACACCATTATGCATATAGACATTCAGCCTGCATTTTTGTAAGACAGTGGAAAATATACTTACATACTTGTGGGGCATTCCCATCTCTTGCGTCTTGGATCGAGGTGTCCAAGGTTCCCCTCTTTCTCCTTTTCAGGTCATCATGATGGTGATGACACTGCTCACCTGTGTGGGGGATACCAGTAACACTGGTGAGTTCCCTGGTCAACAGGCCAGGGCCTCCTCCTTACACTTCAAACACTGGAAACCACCCCGCATCAGCCTGGGTTTGTGGTTTTTTTACCAGGAGTCCAACCATGATGCAGGACTCCTGAATACTCCACTTCTGCACCCGAAAGAGCACACCTTCACCATCACCACCTGCCATATCAACAGTTGATGAGACTCCAAGGAATGGTAGCAATTTCCCAGCTATTGCACTTAATATAGGCTGTTTTCCCACCCGTACATGTCACTGAGCAACATTCAAAACAGTGCCGCATCTCTTAGCAGCATGCAAACTAGCTAAGCAGTATAAAAACTCACACAACCATAGTTTTAACAAAGCTTAGCACTGCACAAACATTGGCAGCCATTATCATGTTTATGCAGTGTTTATCATGGTTGAGCAGAGCTCAGCAAAGTGCAGCAGTGCCATATTTCACAAGTTTGTTATTAAATTATACAAAAATAGTACATTAAATTACAGACATGTTCTGCATGCTATGGAGTCGAATCCAGGACCTACTATACATACAGCCATAACTCTACCCATTTAGCTACTTGGATATTATGAAAAGTAGTATACCTTCATATATACTACTGAGCTACCTGTTAGTGTTGTTGAGCACCACACCATGCAAACACATATAAACACTCATAAACAATCCTATAATTAAATAAATAATTACACCTGTTTTCTATTTTTAGATGTCTGGCAAGTGTCAGATATGTGTGTATTACAGGTGCTTGGCTCCACAGCACTCCGCTCCTTGCTGCGCACATGGCAATTCTAAAAAAAAAATTAATTACGATAATTAATTACATCTGGTTTCTATTTTTATATGTGTAGCTGGTGTCAGCTGTCTTTATGTAAGAAAAACTTGGAATTGCTGTGCTCCACTCCACATCACCCAAAGATATAAAAAAATAAAAAAATGAAATATTACACAGTTAACACAATTCACAACATTTCAACAGTGGCAGTGTGCATTACTGGGAGCCTCACTCTGTACTTAACATTTGAAGAGGGATCCACAACCATGGGTAGCCACTACACATCTCCATACACTGATTCAGCATCCCTGTTCCTATGCTCTCCCTCGGAAGTGTGCCATCATTAAGATGCACAGTGCGCTGTCGAGAGGTGACTGCAGCTGTGTACATGGATACACTCCATGTAGGGTCTACATGGGACGGTGCCTACATAGAGCTTATTAAATCCTGGAGAAAGACTAACACTTTTGGAATCAATAAAAATAAGTTATTCTAATGAAGTAAACAGAAACACTTCCCCATGCTTTGTCAAACTTTTCTGAAAGATCTTGCCCGCCTTGATATGTCAGTACTAACACCAATAAGATCTAACTGTAAAGAATCCCAAAAATTGAAGGCACTGAACAAATGTTCAGTTAAGTAAGTGTTTTGTAAACTGTGTTTACTATTGTGATTTTACAAAATGTAATTATTGCAGTAGAATGGATACACTTTCTCTTACAGCTCTACGAATATAACATACTTCTGATTGAGAAACATGCTCTGGTAGTGGTTTAATCCCCAAAGGGATTGGTTTGCAGGGAGGTGTAATTACCATTATACCATGACTCCCCCATTACTATTCCAAAACGTGCATGCTGATTAGTCAGCGTGCACGGTGTAAATCGACTTATACTAATGGAAAAAGGTCCAGTCGCCCGGACTTTTTACATTAGTATAAGTCTTTTTTAAAACAATGTCTCGCTATGTTAAAGGAGTTTAACATAGCGAGACAGGTTTAAAAAAAGCAACGGAGATCTCCGTTGCTTTTTAAAGCTGTCTCGCTATGTTAAACTTCTTTAACATAGCTAATGTAAAAAGCAACGGAGATCTTGCTTTCTCCATTGCTTTTTTAAAACCTGTCTCACTATGTTAAATGGGTTTAACATAGCGAGACAGCTTTAAAATAAGCAACGGAGATCTCCGTTGCTTATTTTAAAGCTGTCTCGCTATGTTAAACCCATTTAACATAGTGAAACAGTTTGTAAAAAGCAATGGAGATCTTGCTTTCTCCGTTGCTTTTGCCCACAACTCTGATGTATTGCGAGGCATACGCGCAGTACATCAGAACTGCCGGCGAATACCAGACAGCTGCAGAAGGGCAGCAGGAGGCATTATACAATGCCATTATTTAAGGAAATGAATTAGTTTTTTTCTTAAATAATGTCATTGTATAATAGCAATAACCCACTTCTTGGTGTGGGTAATACTGGATTTACCCACGGTTGGCTTTGTTTGGTCCCTCGGGCTTCGCCCTCATGACCAAACCATGCCAACCGTGGATAAATCCAGCATTACCCACACCCAGGCGTGGGTTATTGCTATAGTATCAGTTTCATTTTTTTGTCATCTTGACATCATACAAGTATTTGTTGTGTTTTTCTGAGTACTGTAAATCAGTTTTACTGTGCTACTTATGGATTTAGTTTTTCTTAAAGTTGTGAAAACACACAGTTATGATTGTCACATTAGTGGTAATGTGTCTAGCTACTTTTGATAAGTCTTACCAAGAAAAACTTCATCATATAAAACTTGTTTATGGAAGCGAACTAAACAACAAACAAGCTCTATTACATTAACTGTGCTAAACTTTTCAATAAAAACAAGAACCTTGAACATAATTAGTTAGTTTAATACAGTGCCAAAATCACATCACAAAAATTCAATACAATGCTAAGATGTTTTAAGTTGTAATTGAAAAGTTGTAAATAACTCAAAAATGTTTACACATTTATTTAAACTGTTAAAAAAAATAATTGAAAAAATCAGGAATTGAATGGGTCACTCGGGAATTCATGGTACCCCATTATTTTCACTTCAAAATGGTAAATACCAAGGAATTTGGTACAGTTGAGAGGTATGTATGGGTATTCAAAAAATCAAATCTAAGATGTTTGAAGCACAAGTGGGAAGGGAAAATAGTTGATGAAAATTGCTTGCCTTCACGAAATAAAAAAAAATCAGTCTATTAATTATTCCAATCTACTTGAAAAAAGTTGACATCTATTAGAAATCAGCTATTCTTCATCTGTCAGAAAAGATACTTTAAAAAAGAGGAATAAATTAATGAAAAACACTGATTGACCTGCATTTTTGGTCAGTAAGAACTGATCAGTGAAGGTGAGCATCATCAACAGACAGAAGGAAATCAGTTAACATTTTTAGGAATATACTCACATGACCAGGACAGTATAAAATGAGATGGAGCCTACAGTTTGCCCCTGCTTCTATTATATACTCAAAGGCTTTATGTGCTCTCCAGGAAACTGGATCACAGTTAATTCACTAAACAATAATGTCCAGAAAAAAACTCTGTAAAATCACTAGGACTGACTAAGACACTTGTGGTGTATTTTCTGAAAGCATATACTGCAGTAGGATGCTTCAATTGGGATAAGTTCAAAATAATATTAGAGTCAAGGATTCATAAATTAAATTAGGCACAGATAGATTATCTGAAACAAGAGGTGAGGTAGCCCTTAAAGGAATTAACTATACCTTGGTAAATGCAGGACTCCTTATAGCAATTTTTAAGTCACAGGCTGAATAGACTGAGGGGGTATTGCTCTCTCCAGTGGATTTTAGATAAACTTCTCAGTTTTTAAATGTTCACAGTTTGATTCAGTCCTTCCAAAGATGATTTAAGATACCTTGCAGTTTTACTGTTCAAATATGAAAATCTGATCAGCATAAACAAAGTATTATCTCATATCATTTCCTATCTTCTGTTTCACTGTTCTGTTGAGCCTAAAGAACTCATCATTTTATTCTGCTAGCATAAAACTGAAAATATTGCACTCTAGTCAACTTTTTAATACAGTTGTTGCTGCTTTATTCTAATGCAGTGTTTCTTTTTGACCAAATATGATACATTAGTGCACATTATTGGTTTATGCTTTGCATCTATACACAAATCAGAATTTGAATTTTGGTACCGCTACACATATTTTCAAATACCAAATGAGATTTGGTAATTTATACATTTTTTTTATTTTATATAAAATTTCACACACTGTGTCCAGTCGCTGCTGTTCCAGACATCAGCACTAGAAAGTGTATTTCTTCCGATGCCACCTGAGTAAACTTTTAACTATGATGTCTTAACTAAAACAATCAACATGTAAGTGCATTAGATGCACGTCACAGAAGAAGTCTGAGTACATTCAAGCCACACTGCATTTAAGAAAGGTTGACATCAGCTGTGTCATGCAAAGGAGATGTGTCCAAACATGACTGCTACAGCTGTGGGGATTCTATATGTTATCAATACTAAGATGTATAAGAAACACAAACATCCATTTACATTCACACACAAAGTCATCAGTCTTACTGCTATATTTCAATTCCATATCTATGAACTGACATACTCTACACACAAGTATATTATGTGCATGCACCACAGAAGAAGTCTGACTGCATGTGAACAACTCTGCATCTATGAAAGTGTAGCATCAGGCATGTCATGCAAAGGAGATGTGTATGCAAAAATGACTTTTACAGCTGTGGGAATTCTAAATGTTGTCAGCACTAAGTGGTATAAGACACTCCGGCATTGATTTCATTCAAACATGCGCAGCCAGCAGAGTCTCACTGCTGTATTTGAACTCTCTGTTTATTGGCTGACACAATCTAGATATATGTGCATTATACTCATGTGCCACAGGAGAGGTCTGCATTCAGTGGTGTGACAGCGCACTACTGAAATGATGACATCATCAGTGTGTTGCAGGCTGTATGCATTTTCTGGACAGAGTGAAAGGGGAATGCAGGATTGATCTGTCCATGTAAACGTTTCTCATGAGTGGGAGCTAAATGAGCACAGATGTGGAATTACTCCTCCAGTGATTCTATGGTCCTAACATCACACATTGATTGTTGTGAAATTGGAACCCCTTATCAATCTAATTATTCAATCTAAAACACACAGTACTTAACACAAGAACCACTGCAGAAATCTGACTTCTATGGTATTAGTGTGCATTTTATAGAGAATGATATCAGCAATGTGTTGCAGAAAAGATGATATTAGGAGAGGGGTCTGATCTATACATTAATGAAGACCAAGAAAGCTACATCTATAATATTTGGCCTAAACAGTTCAAAGGAACACAATCCAAGAAAGCTGTTGCTAAACTATTCTGCCTCAGCAGTTTACCCAAATAACACTATACAAGCTGATGTTTTCTTTAAAATATGGTGAATCATTATATAGCATATGGCTTATAAAGTATGCATTCATAGGCCAAAAAAGATGAAGTTAAAGGAAATACCTGTTTACAACTCACATCAGTTGCCCCCCATCTCTCTGTCTCTTTATAGATATATTGTATACAGCAATCTCTCCTTCATACTCCAGCTAACAAATAAGTCAATAAAATACATAGAAATTTGGCCAGGCATAGTTATCTACACACATATATATGAATATATATATATATATATATATATATATATATATATATATATATATATATATAAACATACAGAAAACGACGGATAGATAGATAGATAGATAGATAGATAGATAGATAGATAGATAGATAGATAGATAGACGTATGGTTGACCAGTAAGTCTACAAAGCACATTTTTTTTTCAGTTTCCAGTTTTTTAAAAGATGACTTGAAAATGTTGCACTGAAAAATTAAGAAAAACAAAAAATATTTTTGGGAGGTCCACCATCCCACTCAGTTATATATACCCACTTGTATAACAGTGCAGAAAAGGAGCAAAACCCTGGAATGCACTCTGCTGGCTCCCACAATATATTGCTTTGAAACTCAGTATGACATTTAACTTTATAAATATAAACCTCCTCACACAATCCAACAAAAACTCTTAAGTAAGCTTATACATATGAACATAAACACACAAACACGAACACACATACAAAAACAGATATGTATATATACACGGGCCTACTTTTTCTCATTGAAAGCTCATGCTTTTGAAACGAAAAAGTATGACCCCATTTCTGTGAATGTGCACTTAAAAGAAAGTGCACTTTCGAGATTACTGGTTCACTGAACCGGTAATATTAAACCAAAAAACACTGCAGCACAAAAGCACTCTACAGTGGGGATAAGGGAATATACCGGTTTCTCCACTTTAGTGCAGTCTTAGAGTGAGTATATATAAAGTAGCAGGGGTGCAAGGGGGCTTGCCCCCCTTGCAAAAATATTCTTGTAGTGTTTTTTTTGGTTTAATATTACCGGTTCAGTGAACTGGTAATCGAGAAAGTGCTCTTTTGTATAAGTGCACTTTTGCAGAAATGGGGTTGTACTTTTTCTTTTTGACAGCATGAGCTTTTGATGAGAAAAAGTAGACCCATATACACACATATTCATACACACATGTAAGTGTGCGTGTGTGTGTGTGTGTGTGTGTGTGTGTGTGTGTGTGTGTGTGTGTGTGTGTGTGTGTATGTACAATGGATATAAAAAGTGTACACACCTCTGTTAAAATGCCAGGTTTTTGTGATATAAAAAAATTAGACCACAATAAATAATTTCAAAACTTTTCCCACCTTTAATGTGACCTATAAAATGTACAATTCAATTGAAAAACTAACAAATCTGTTAGGGGGAAAATATAAAAAATAAAAAATGTACATTAAGCTGGTTGCATAAGTGTGCACACCCTTAAACTAATACTTTGTTGAAGCACCTTTTGATTTAATTACAACATTCAGTCTTTTTGGGTAAGAGTCTATCAACATGGCACATCTTGACCTGTCAATATTTGCCCACTCTTCCTTGCAAAAGCACTCCAAATCTGTCAGATTGCAAGGGCATCTCTTGCGCACATCTCTCATTGGGTCTCCCCGGAGATTTTCTATTGGATTTAGGTCTGGGATCTGGCTGGGCCATTCCAAAACCTTAATTTTCTTCTGGTGAAGCTATTCCTTTGTTGAATTGGAAGCATACTTGGGGCCATTGTCATGGTGAAAGGTGAAATTCCTCTTCATCTTCAGCTTTCTAGCGGATGCCTGAAGATTTGGGGCCAAAAGTGACTGGTATTTGGAACTGTTCCTAATTCCCTCCACCTTGACTAAAGCTCCAGTTCCAGCTGAAGAAAAGCAACCCCAAAATATGATACTGCCACCACTATGCTTCACCATGTGGATGGTGTTCTTTTGGTGATGCAAAGTGATGCTTTTGTGTCAAATGTACCTTTTGGAATTGTGGCCAAAATGTTCAACCTTGGTCTCATCAGGCCATAACACATTTTCCCATATGCTTTTGGGAGACTTGATGTATTATTTTGCTAATTTTAGCTGGACCTGGATGTTTTTCTGTGTAAGAAAAGGCTTCCGTTTTGCAACCCTACCTCATAGGCCAGACATATGGAGAATACGGGAGATTGTTGTCACATGTAGTATACAACCAGTACTTGTCAGAAATTCCTGCAGCTCCTTCAGAGTTGTTGTAGGTCTCTTGGCAGCCTTCCTGAATAATTTTCATCTTATCTTTTTATCAATTTTGGTAGGACGTCCAGTTCTTTGCAACATCACTGTTGTTCCATATGTTCTCTGCTTTTTGATGACTGTCTTCACTGTGTTCCATGGTATATCCAATGCTGTGGAAATTTTTAAGTACCTTTCTCCTGACTGATACCTTTAAACAATGAGATCCCTTTGCTGCTTTGCAAGCTCTCTGCGAACCATGGATTTTGCTGTAAACAGAGTAAATGTCAAGAAAATCCTACTAGGACAGCTAAACGTTATTTGGGTTTAATCAGAGCATCTTTAATTGATGGCAGTTGTATACCCAAGAAGAATGAATGCTGTAATTAAAGCAAAAGGTGCTTCATCAAAGTATTAGTTTAAGGGTGCACACACTTAAGCAACCAGCTTATTGTATGTTTTTTATTTTTTATATTTTTCCCCTAACAGATTTGTTTGTTTTTCAATTGAACTGTGCAGGTTATAGGTCACATTAAAGGAGGGAAAAGTTTTGCAATGATTTATTGTGGTCTTATTTTTTATATCATAAAAACCTGGCATTTTAACAGGGTGTGTAACTTTTTATATCCACTGTATATACATATATATATATATATATATATATATATATATATATATAGCTACATATATATGTGTATCTATGCACACAAAGATGCGCGCACACACACACACACACACACACACACACACACACACACACACACACACACACACACACACATATATATATATATATATATATAAAAACACTTTTTCTGTGTGTATACACACAGATCTATATGAAGTACAAAGCTGCTGTACCAAAAGTCAACCATTGAGAGTCCCTTGGTTGGGAAAAGAAAAAAGTGAAAAATCTGAAAAGTTCCTTTAACAAAACAAGTTGTAAAGCCTTTAAAAGACTAAGGTATCAGTGCAGAAGGAAATGTAATACTGAGAGTTAACATCCAGTAACCTTTACCTTTGAAAGCATGCTGAAAGGGTTCTTTAACAAAAGTTTTAACATCATTTAGCCGAAAGTTGTCACACTAGCATAATTTCATGTAATCATGAGGTTATAAAGATTACCTATAAACTGATCTAGAAAGTAGTCTGAATTGTTGCTGAGATAAAAATCCACAATAGGTCAGAAGAGTAATCTGACCGATAAGCATAGTCAGAGAGATTCGATTTGTTTTTAATTTTCAGTATACAATGTTTAAAAGCAGTTTAAAGATCCATCACAAAGATTTTATTTCTGAATATAATAAGACCAATGCAAATTTCAAAACCAACATGCACATCTTCCTCCTGCTCTGAGCATAAAAACTAAGAATTGAAGCATCATGTGTCAGCATTCTTACAGGTAACATATATATTTATAAATCCAATGATATAGAGGCAAATATATTCTGTCCAATTATTGAAATACAACAAAAAGTCCCCAGGCAGAAGTGCTGCACTTTATCAAATCATTTATACAAACTCTCTTCAGACAGCAGAACTCATGGTCATTGTTCCATAGCATTCTAATTAGAAATTTTCCTTTCACACTGAGTCACTTCCAAGTAAATGCTGAACTCTCAAAACAGTGTTTTCGCTCACAATCTTATCAAAAGTTCAAAAATAGTTCAAAACCCAATGCAGCCAACTAAAACCCAATTTTCTACACAATAACAGTGTTAAAAGTGCATTAATTTACTTCATATATTCACATTTCTGTTAACCTTTTTAACTGGGGTATGTCTCAGTTTCAGATTCCTGTTGTGTACTACTTCAGAGATTAAAATTGTTACTGGGAAGGGATGATAAAACAAGCCTTCTGTAGTAAAACTGCAAATGCATTCATGGATGGTGTCACTAGTCAAAAATGAATGAATCACTTAAAACCAATGTTTGTGTCACAAATGGCTGGTCCTGACATAGTGGTCATTCTGCAGTCCATATTTCCTGCCTAAACTACTATTAATGTCACATACCTGGTTAAGGCCATTAGAGTGAGTAACCTGTGTACCATTTGACTTATGGATATTCAGCATTTCCAATAAAGCAGGGTCAAAGATTGCCTTATATGCAAGGCAGAGACTACCTATGAGTAGTCTGTATGAAACAGAATAAAGTGACACTGATTTCAGATGATCCTTATAGGACAGATGCTGGATACTGTGCACCTCACCTGATTCACTATGCGGTCAGGTGTATTCTTTTGGCATGTCTTTAAATGTCAATTGGAAGGCCTGGTTTAGAACCTGGAAACTTCCATCTTTAAGGTGGAAACACTTAGCATGTTTGTTTTGAGATTTGGAAGATACCACCCAAACACAGGGAAAATGTGTGAGCACCATACACATAATGACTGAAGGTCAAGATTGAACCTTGATCCTTATGTCTTTGAAATGAACAGATTTTAACCATTACACCATCCCCGTCCTTCTCTTAACCATTATGCCATACTGTCTTTGGTGTCAGATTTGGTTGACATAGGAAGGGAAGACGAGACAAGGAAGCTCATACGGGATATGTCTAGGTTGTAAAAGGGAAGTCCAGTGACAGGTGGGCATGACAGTTGAAGAATGTAGGAGACTGATGTCACCTGAGGGAGCACATCAACCCCGTGTAAAATGGAAGACGTGGGAATTAATGATGATGACAATAACTTCAAACACAAAAAACCTGACAAAGGCACGTCTGTGGCCATATTACTTAGTTTTAGTTTGGTATCTCTGCATTTTATTTCATACAATCCTTGCAATGGAAGTAAAACAATATTTAATTTTACAGATGGTTGTATGCAATGTGTTTTTGATACACTTTTGGCTACTTCAGACCTCATTATTATTGTGAGAACCCTTATGTTAAACTCTGAACAGGATTCTTTTTCAAATCAGCAAACAATTATACAACTTAATATACAAAGATCATTATATCTTAAATGCTGACAGGCCTTTTGCAGTTTCATTCTGATGTGACACCAGGAAGATGTACCAGTCCTAAAAAGAGAATAAGTTCACAGTTTCATGGGCTCTTACTAAGCTTATGGCCAGAGTGATCACTGAGAAGCTCAGCCACATCACCCAGTACTGATGGGAGACTTAAGAATAACAAGCCACTATACAGGTGATTTTCCCCACATATTCCAGGAGAAAATGTATGCTCAACTATTCACTTATCCATATTGTTTTTAAAAGTTGTTAGTGAAGTACTCGGCACTCCATTCCATAAGTGCAGAATACTTAATACCTCTCATGCCATTTGGCATTGTTAATGAGGTAGTAAAGTCTCTAGGTGTTTGCTTTACCATTGGTTCTGTTTAGGTAAGAGTTCAAAGAGTGCTGGGTCATTCATTGTATGGAAGCATAAGAAGATATTACCCCTCAGGAGTCTGTATGATAGGGCTTTTAATGTATGAGGGGAGCTAACAGTACTAAGGCCTGAGAATGGTTTAGTGAGGAAGCACTGAGGCCTCAAAAGTTGGTTTGGGTGTCTAGAAAAGTACATCTCAAAGGGGTTTCTGTATTCAGTGATGGGCCCAAAAAGGGCAGAGTAAAGTGAGACTACAATATCTTTGTCCTTTAAGGAGTAACCCAGAATTTATATAAGAAAGCAAGATTTTCTTACTACCATGGAGAAACTATTGTCAAAGGAGAGTCTATTATGAAAAAAAATGTCCCCAAGTCTCTGAATCAAGTAGAAAATACAATTGTGTAAGAACTTACCATAACAGTAGATGTCCTACTGATCACTGGGGCAGTACTCTAAACTGTTGCTTTATCTTGACAAATAACCAAGTCATCCAAGAGGAGTATTAAAGCTACTTTCCATAGAGCTATACATTCCAATGACCTAAGCCTGTGGGATTAAGGGTGCATACATGGATATATGAGTGTAAGTCCTCAGACTATCTCTAAGCAAGTAAGCCAGTAGATGCATGAGAAAGAGAAAGTATGTCAGCTAAGAGGGGAGAGGCATATAAGGATAGTGGTCATCTGCTTTAGTAAATGAGGGAAACCACAGAAAGCAAGAAGGCAGAAAGTAGGGCGGGAAGGGATACTGCAACAGTCATTAGTAGGACATCTACTGTTATGGCAAGTTCTTACACAGCTGTACTCTGTTCTTCCTTAGATCACTGTTGCAGTATTTTAAAATGTTGGAGATTCCCAAAGATTATGGGGAGTGAAGCATAGGACAGTTGTCTAGTAGTCCAGAATGGACTGACCTGGTAAAAGCAGCCCTGAATTTAGAGAAGGCATCCATTCTGAAATGTTTGGTAAAGGTAAGTACTGAAGACCAAGTAGCTGCTTCTACAATGGTTCAAGATTTACTCTAGTTGTAGAAGTCTCCAGATAAGGCTACTGCTCTGGTAGAATGTGCCTTTGGTGGACAGGGTAAGCACTCACCATGTTAACTGCAGCAAAGGTTAATGGAGTTTGAAATACAGTTGACAACAATTTGCTTAGAAACAGGGTTCCTAGTTTTGAATACTGGAAGGTGATAAAGAGTTGGTCCATTTGAGAATATCTTTAGTGTTATCCAGGTAAAATCTGAGTTGTCTATGGACTAAACGGAAATGGATAATTATTTCTCCCTAGTGTGTGGGTTAGGGAAGAATTTGAGCATCTTAATGTCCTGATTAAGGGACAGTTCATTCACAATTTTATTTAAAGTACAGAAGGGTTATATTATTATGACAGCTACTAAGTAGAGCAGGACCAGCTTGAATGTCACAGTGATGGGGGAAGGGATGTGAATTTAACGTGTACCAATAACACTTTGTTTTACAGCACAATAAACCACTCCCATGCCTGATAAAAAGTATATATAGATATATATAGATATATATATATATATATATATATATATATATATATATATATATATATTAAGAAAGCTTGTGAGGAAATTATTACTCTATTTTTGTTTTACTTGGATCGCTTGTCTGTGTACTTAATAAATTATTTTCGAATGGAAACAGACTGCCTGCCTTGCTTGGATTACTTTCGAATACTTAGTAATGCTGTACAATTATATATTTTCTATTATTTTTTGTTTTGTTTTGTTTTGACTTAAGATGAGTTTAAGTTCGCTACTTGTACTACTATTGTCTGAGCTGATTAATATACAGTGATAAACTAGAGATATATGGGCTGAAAATCTTCCACACAGAGAAGTTTCTTGCACTGTTTTGGATTAGTAAAATTTCAGACTTCTTGAAGTTGATGGTGAATCCCAGGCCCTGAAGAAGCAACAAGGTGAAAGCAAGATGCACCAAGTTTATCTGCTGTAATGGTGCCTATATCAACAGGTCATCCATTTAAGGGAATATCTAGATTCCCCTGAGTCCTGTAGAAATCTATGATGGTTTAGTCCCTTTTTGAAGAATCTGCAGCCAGTAAAAAGCCCAAAGTGGAAAGCAGAGAACTGAAAATGTGATTATCCAGCAGAAAACCTCAAAAAAATCCTAAATACAGGATGGATTGGGGTGTGAAGATAGGCATCTTTTAAGCTAAGAGACACCATGAAGATGTGAGACAGAATGAGAGGTAACAGGGTCTATAGTGACAGTATTTTGAAAGATAGGAGATGAAAAAAGGTGTTGCGGGTGGAGAGGTCCAGAATTGGTCTCCATTCTCCTTTTGTTAGCACGAGGAGCAATCCATGGTGAATGTTTTCTTACATATTGTGGAGGTACTGGCTCTAATGTATCTTGCTTGATTAAAGTTTGATGATGGGATAGAGCAACTATATCTGTCTGTGAGGAGGAGGAGGAGGAGTGCCAATGAAAGGAGGAGTTTCTTTCCAAGTCATTCTGCATCCACCCTGAATGATGAAAAGTACCAGTTCAGCTCTGGTGATGAATTTCCATTTTTTTTAGGGATGACGTGAGTCTTTTAGTCAGGGGTAGAGATGGACAAAGTGTGGGGACGGGGACATAGAGAAGTAATGCAGACTTATCTAGGTAGGTCTATAATCCCTGTCTGGTTTGTCCTGGAATCTTTTCTTAGGCATCTTCCTGGTTTTGCAAGATAACCTTGATTATCTACAAGCAAAACAAGTGGACTTGGCAAGGTAATTCTTTTGGTATTGTAATACCAAAGTAATAGAAATCTGTCTGCAGTCCTTCATAATTTTGACTTGTTTCTGTAGATGTTTGAAATTACTGGCAGCTTCTAGACCAAACAGGAGATCCCTGTTTTAAGGGGAGTGTAACAGTTTTATCTTAATATCCTCAGGAAAGGGCTGAGAATGTAACCATGCATACCTCCTGATCAGAGAGCCTGTAACAGCTGATCTGGAAGAAGATTCTATTGCATCAGTATTATATTGTATGCTGCGCCTTGCCACTTGGGAATTCTGAGCTACCATGGATAAGGCCTGTTGATTACTGCCTGTAATGTTTTATTGAACTATCTCAAAATAGAAAATAAGTATTTAGGAATCTGAGTATGGTCATTTAGAGCTATAAACTCACAATGGGAGTTGTATAAACTCACAAAACGGCCAACTCCCTCACCAGTACCAAATAAAAGTAAAAAAGGAGCTCGTAAAGGAGATGAGAAGCCAAAGAAGTTGTATAAACTCTTTTACTGTATCTGTCCATTGCCTGCTGTCTTTGCTAGAAGCAAGAGCATTGGCAGTTGGAAACAATTAAAATGGCATGTCCATGCACAAGGAAAACACAGATAGGTCTGCAGCAGGATTCTTGTACAGGAATTCAAATCCTTAGAGATCTTGAAGAATCTGACAGACCTTTTAGGGGCTGATGGCAGAGAGTCAAGTAAAGTGGAAGTGGATACAAATGCATCAAGAAAAGCCTCCAGAACAGGTGGACAGGTGCAGGAGTATGGGTTAGCACTTTAAAAAACAGCTATAGCACCTCTGTTGGACATCAGAAAATTATTTTTTTTCCCATTCAAAATGATTCATGGTATTAACAGTAGTTTCACCAAATGAAACTTCCTTCACTGGGGAATCATGGGAAAGGGATTACGCATCATCAGAGGTCACACGGTCTGGTGAGTAGATCTGAAATGAATAGGATAGAGGTACTCATCTGTGTCTGATTCATCTTCTTCATCTTTAGAAGAATTGTATAATCTTCTCTTTTTAGAAGGAAAGGCTAAAGTCAGAGTAAGATTTGTATGGAATGGAGGTCTGAGTACCATAATGGCTTTAAATAGGCCCTGAGTAAAATACATCTAATACCTTTTTTGGATATCAGGGGGAAAGAAATATTTTCAGTTTTCATTTTCTTTTTCCTGAGTCCGATGTTAACTTTGATTAAACACCGAGCCTCTGACCACCTGACTAACCTCAATGATGGATCCTGGGATTTCCTCTGTAATGAATATCTGTAGTATGCCTTTAGGCCCTTCTGAAATAATTATGAAGAGTTTTCCTTTCTCATCATCATTGGTAACTTCATTTGCTTTGGCTGTGCAAACTTAAGATGCCACCCCGGCCTCTCACTGGGTTGAGGCAGCAGGAGTCTGTGCAGGTTTCATGTGTAGTATAGAGTCTAAGGCCTTATCGGGTAAATTCCAGTCTGACTGGACAGCAGTATTCTCATGCTTAACCTTCTTACATTTTTCTTATGAATGGGTAGGGCATCAGAGGTAGAGGGGTCTGCCAGTTACGTTGAGTGAGACACATTAAATGGTGAGTTTACAAATAGGAATTCAGTGACAAAAGTTGAGTACTTAAGATCTTAGGAACAAAATACTGACAGAACATACCATTTTTATAATCATGCTCTGTTTCTAACCAGACAAATCACTGGGAGTGGAGATCCTTGTAAGGAACCTGCCTAATGCAATCACTCTCTCCTCTTCCAACTGACATCAATCAGAGCAATGGACAGCAATAGACATGAAGTAAAGAAAGTGAGGTTCCCAAACTGGGAAGCATACCTGAACCAGAGAAGGCCAATGATACCAAAAGCCACAGGTAGAACAGACCGATGGGTGAAAAATCTGTGTTCAGACCAGAGGCAAGATAGTCAGAGGATTTACATTCATACATCTGCTTATGAATCGTTACACTCACAGGCTTAGGTCATACATCAGATTTATGGCTCTATGGAAGGTTTGATTTTGGTTCCCCATCTGGATGTCTTGATTATTTGGTGAGATAACCCAATAGTTTGGAATAGTAAATCAGTGATCTAAGAAAGGACATCATTATGTATTTTGGAAGCATAAGTAATGCTGGATTTACCAAAGGAGACAATATTGCATTTCTTGGCTTTGAGAGTTGGGTCATAAATAGCACACCTAGTGTTTGTTTTGTCTAGTCCTTGCTGGAGAATTTAGTAGCAGAATGCAAAATGATTTATGTGCCCAGTTTATAATTATTAGCAAGCATGGTTGGCCATAGCTGTTAATGTCAACATTCATGCCAGAAGAGTATAGATGAAAAAGGAGGTTGGCCAGGACAGATTCCAAAGGGGTGCTACTTGTGATGCTTTGAGTATAGAGCAAACACCCCCAACCTTAATTGTATGGGTTCTGACAGACAGCCAATTCCCAATCCAGCAAACCATGTATAGATTAGTGTTGTCTTGGGAGAGTTTGTTAATAATCCCAGTTTAGAATAAATTGACAAAGGCCCTGTCAACATTGAGGAAGGCAGCATGGGCTGTGTGTGCTAAAATGAGTGGCCTCAGTAACCATTGTAAAAACTCGTGATATTTGTGCCATATGGGTTTAGTTGTAAACTTACCATTATGCTTGCATGGGACTACAACAGAAGCCTTCATATGTCTACCCAGTGGGGAGTAACATTCAGAGGAGGAGGAAGTAGCAGCCTCTAATACAAGGATTGCTGGGGAGATATACTATGTGTGATTATCCATACCATCAGTCAGTAGTATGCAACTGACTGTGGAATTATTCCTGATTATATGGGTGTTATTAGGGGATGTAAACCACTTGTTAAGGTAGACACTCACAAGATGGTCAGATATGACTAAGGAGTGGCAACAAGTGGAGAGCTACATCTGAGGAAATAATCTAAGGAAGATAATGAGGTGATCAACATATGTGGTAGATGAGAGGAATATTTTTATGTGTATAGGCATTTACAAAGTCCAGAAACTGCTGGGCATACTTGCTGTTGATAATAAATGTCCATGAGTTTATATCTACATAGGTGAGTCACCCATAAGAAAGGAATTTGGTTCAGGGTTTATTTTTCTAACTGGTTATGTTAATTCACATGCTTTAAAGGGGTAATAGATGGGGTTCTATAATTGGTTATAATATGATAATTAATTTTACAAAGTGAAACTGTAACTTGAACCATTTCCAAATCTGTATTATGCAGAATGTGGCAAGATACAATTAATAAATACATATAATCATCTGCAGTTGCCACTTGATGCGAGCACTTGATATCCATTATACAATGGAAAACCATTAGTGCTCTTACTACTCTGGAATCATGTTTCTGTTACTGCACAAATGTTGATGTCTTGAATGCTAAGAAAAAATCTCAAGTTCAGAGATTTTGCTGCAAACAATCAAGGCATTCAACAGTGCTACTTTGATATTACCAGAGTGGATATCTAACTAGTATAAGTCTGACATAACTTGATATTACCACAGTGAATAACTAACTAGTATAAGTTTAACACACCTTCAAATTACTGGAGAAAATAACTAGCTTGTATAAGTGCAGGACAGCATTTAATGTTATTGCCTCACAGCACTTGGTTATCCAGTTTAGTTTAAGCCTGGGAAGCCTTCTACTTGGAGTCGGCGCATCCTTTTGTGCCTATTTGTCTTTTTTCTGGATGCTGCAGGTTTTTTTTTAACACCCCAGAGATGTGAAGCAGGAGATCTGGAGATCATCTTAACTGCCCAAAGGTATGTATGGTAGGGGACAGTATGACTGCACATGGGCATGTGTGACCTGTAACTGACATCTATTCAGGAGTTTGTTTTACTGCATTGCATCCTCTCTATGCTAAGGTCTCCAGCTCCTGTGCCATCATGAAATGTATTAAACAAGGTATCAGAAAATGAATGAATGAACACATTAATAATACAAGCAGATGATTACATTTGTTGCAGATGTATGAAATTACAGAATTATAAATCTACGTCATTAAACAAGTGTCCTATCTTTACAACTACCTTAATGTCCTTACCTATGAATCCAGAAGTGGCTACTTCAGTGAAATTATCCTTTCTGGACTTTGGCTGGAATATTTGCTGACATGTGCATCTATAACTTCCTTCTGTGTTCATCCATGCTGAAAAATTACCACAGATTCCCACTGTAGTGCTTGGGCGGCTCATGCTATAGGACTGCAGGACTGAAGCCCCCTCCCCCACCTGTAAAATGAATAAAATAAATTCCCCATTCCCCCCACCGTAGAACATATAAAATAAAATTAAAAAATGTCTGGACTCCACACATGCATGCTAAGTTACTGACTGCTGTGTTAGGCAGACCGGAAACTCTGCCCTTCCAGCCAGAGGTCTGTGAGGTGATGACCACACAGACCAGAATATCACCAGACTGCATCACCTGCAGGCTAAAGCCTCCTCACATCTCATGGGGAATCAACTTCAGGAGGCTCCAGCCTCCTCATATCTCGTGGGAGACCCAACAGCATGCATGGGCCGTTATGGAGTACAGAGACAGGTGATTGGGCTGCGGGATCGCTACGGAGGACTTAGCTGCTGCAGAGTACAGGACTGCATGGAGGACAAATAGGGTGTTTATGGAGGACAGAATCTGGTGTGTGTGTGTGTGTGTGTGTGTGTGTGTGTGTGTGTGTGTGTGAAATGCCCCAGTTGCTACTTGGTGGTGGGTAGAGAATAAGGCTTGAACCCTGTACCTTGGGCCCAAGTGACAAGAACCTGAATTCCCTACCCACCACCATTTGTAAAACATTTGCAGATTTTTGCCTCATATTTATTCTGTTCCTCATAAAATCTGTGGTTTCCATATTTTTGTTACTTAACACAGCCAATGGTGCAGTGATAGCATTGTTGCCTGACAGCTACAGGTTGTCTGGTTTGATTCTTGGCTGGGGTGCCTTCCATGTGGAGTCTGCATGTCCTCCCTGTGTTTGTGTGGGTTTGCTCTGGTGTCCTGAATGGATATTGGTCTCAATTATTTGGACTGTATTCCCCCATTATTGGCTTCATCCAGGTTTTTTGTGCCAAGGTTGAGACTCTATGTTTGGGAGCTGTATTCCCCACATTATTGGCTTTGTACAGGTGTTTTGTGCTAAGATGTTGACAGCTATAGTGAGAACTGAATTCACTAAATGGTAGCCATTTAAGTTTCAGTCTTCCTTTCTTTCATAAAAATAGATGATTTGGCATAGTGGTATGTTGCTCTGACTGTTTTGCACAGGGTCCTGGGTTCAATACTTGGCAATGAAATGTATGGCGGCAACACAGCATTTTATTCTAGCAACATTCCAACATTATACAAGCAATGTTTAAAATGTGTCCCTGGTTTTTGGGCTTTTGTCCCCCCTCAAATAAATTTTGGCTTTTTCCAGATTTTTTGTGCTGCAAAGTTCAGAGATACATCTGAGTGTCGAGTAGATTTTACAAGGAGCTGAGAGCAGCAGGGGAACAAAAGTTTAGTGCTGCTTATGCCAAGCCTGCTTACATTGTTAATAGCACAACAGGTAGTGTACTTGCATTTGATGCAGAAAGCTGTGGGTTCTACTCCCACAGTAAGTGGATCCATTGCTAATACTGTACTCTGTTGTAAAGGGGATGAATCCTGCAGTCTTCTTTGGCAAAGATATCTCATAACTATGAACCTGTTATCAGTTTGTCATCCATTCTCTGGTGCGATATTACTAGCTTATCATTTTTTTAATGCAACATAGGCAATTTATTCCTCAAGGGCAACAGGCACTTTATTTGTAGATGAAACAATGACATATAAAGTTGTTTGCTAGCAGTATCCTCTTCATTAGTTAACAGATTTCTTTAATGTGGAATTATTTAGATGACTTTTCCTTTAATTCAGTCAGGAAGGTGCATCAAAGAGCATGTGTATGTTTCGTGTTCAAGGGGCCTATGATTTGAAAACATCCCAAAATTAATCTTTATCTGCCACTGGCAAAATGTATTTTCTTTGACTGTGGGTTTCAATGCTGTTTCAATGAATGTGAGTTTCAAGGGCAGATAAGTTTTAATGCTAAGTCTATTTTCATTGTGAGACTGCATTGCTTTGTTTAGCAGATATCTATTAGGGTTTATGCTGTAAAATATAAAATAAAACTTTCAAATGAAATCCATATCATCTCAGAAGTAAAGCAGTATACACATTACAGTGTTTATGGCAAATGGGGTGAAATAACCAAGGAATGGGACATTGGAATGGCTGCAGGAGGGACAACCCATTTGACCATGATTCTTTGAGGGGGGGGGGCAGCAAACTCAGACAGCTCCGGCTGAACTATACCTCTCAACTGTCCAGAATTTTGCAGAATGAATAGATTTTTGCTTCTTATTTTTGGTTTGTTCCTCATAAAATTTGTGGTTTTCTGCCAAATCATTTAGGAGTGAAGTCACTAAATAATGAAAGACATTGAGGTTCAGACATCATAACCTTCAGAAAAATGCATGCTAAAGAAAGACCTGTTATTCTATCAACTGTAAGTTTATGCAAGAGCAATTATTAGTACTATTTGTATGTTCCCCCAATATATTTGGCCTTGTCCAGATTTCCTGCATTAATAGGCTGAGGGGTATGTGCAAATAAATCGCTTTATAGAATTAGGAATATCCAAATCTCTCAACTGTCCCCAATTTTGGCTCAAAATGTTGCTCTCCCCCTAATAATCCCTGTGTAAAATGGCAATTTTAGAAGAAAACATGGAGGGTTTACAATTATAAATAACTGTAATGATCAGAGTTATAGATTACTTTTATTTCAGAAATGCATGTAGATGCTCTTATTTTGTCAGCTGCTCAAGTTAACAGTACTAATTTTAAAAAGGTGTCCCTTCTTTGACAGGTTCCCAGCTGTATTGTGTGGCAATTTTATATTTTTGCATACCATATTTGGTCTGTTTTTCATAAAATTGTGGTTTTCTGGCAAATTAGTAGCAAATCATTAAAGACTGAAGTTACAAAATAATGGCAGACATTTGAGTTTCAGATTTCATACCCTTCAGAAATTCATACTAATGCAAGACCTACTACTATTCTATTATCTTTCTAAGTTTATAAGAGCAATATTTAAAATTTGTCTTTATTTTTGGGCCTGTGTCCCACTTCTATGTACGGCTTTGTCCTGATTTCTTGTTCTGAGGCTGAGAGGTATGAGTGTCAGAGCCATCACCATCAGCCAGAGACATTTCAAACTGTGACCTACTTGTTGCACTCCACTCCCCATTGTAGTGGCTCTGGATGTGCCCAAGCAAGGCAAGGAGTAATTATGCAGTGTAAGTGTGCAGAGTATTCTCCCATCCAAAGTAGACCACAAGTACGATCGTGGCTTTTCATCTGTCCTTGATTTTGCAGAATGTTCTGGTTTTCTGTCATATTTTTATACTGTTGATTTATAGTTCTTATTATTCAGAAAATGCATGCTGTTGCAGTACCCTGTTGTTCTGTATTAAAGTTTCAATGCTTTAATGACCATCAGGTAAGCTTGTCGGAGATTGTAAGATGCAAGTAAGCTTTAATAAGCATACTGTTAAAGAATTACCAACACTGAAAGCCTTTACATTGTTGCCATGCAGAGAATATTTACATAACTAGATAACATATAAGCCTTAGGTATTGAAATGCATATGACAGTATTTGTAATAAAGGACAAGATTACAGTATTTTCAGAAGCTCATTACATTTGTTGGAGACTTGCAGTTATCTTTGCAGGCTTTACCCGTAAACTAAACAGCATGCCACTCTATCATGTATGGTCCATAACTTGTGCAGTAATCCTTTAGGCAATTTATCTTGAGCTTGTTTCTTGTTCGCTGTTCATTTTTTACTTTGATCATGTGTTCTCCATGAAACAAGTAGATAGTTGTCAGGCAGCAGGTCTTTTTTGGATAAGAAACAGTTTTACAAGTGGTGGTATCACAGAGATTGTTACTTTCAGCATGTTACTTGGTAATTTTATAATGCTGAATATAAATTATAATTAGAACTGGTGCAAGGAGAAGTGGTTTGAGCTGAGTGCTGCTTGTTTTTTTTATACTTGATTTTGACTGGTATTCCAGTAATGTATTTAAAAAGCAATTTATTTTTTCATGCCTCACAACCTTTGTGTTTCCATCTAGATATTAAGAAAGTTGTCATGTAGCCAATGCATTGAAATATTTCTTTCTTCTACACTTCATTTTGTCTTGATTGGACTAGTGTAATGACAGTTTGGCACCCAGGGCAGCGTATTTAATTAAAGTTCCAGTTGTTGTGGTTTTGAGCATACCTCACCCCTTTCTAGTTGGCCACACCCCCTTCTCATTGGCCCCACCCATTCAGCTGTCTCCTGCAGCTCTCCTTTAATTTGAAGTCACCAGCTGCCACTGTTGTAGTGCACTCATCAACATCTGCATTTAAAAAAAAAATTATATAAAACAGAAGAATTCAAAATGAAAATGTTTTTCACCAAGGTATCCTGTGTTATTATGTCAATATTTTATACAGAATAAAAAACAAAAACAAAATAATTTACCATACTTTTCAATAAATAAAAGGTGTTTGCATGTACATCAAAGAAATAGAATGTGTTTTTTTTAATCATGTCTAGTGAGCATTAAGCACCTTCCTCTCTATCTTCTTCCAAATATGCACCTGGTTACTGCAATGCACATCACCCCATTGAGGTCTCAGATCCCCCACTAAAAGTTAGAATAAGCAGCACCTATTCTGGTATGTCAATGTTGCTGGTACTGTCATGGTGAGTGGATACTTTCTCTTGACTTACGAGTTCATAAATGAAACTGCACTGAAGGACCATTTTAAATATAGACAAAAACCCAAGGTTAGAATTAATCCCTGCACTTTGTATCTATGAAGTAAAGACTTTAACGATTATGCTAAACCCATCCCTGCAGCAGCCTGACATGCCTCAATAATGCATGTATGTTTTTATGTACATGTCACATATGGCTAATCTACAATGCACAGCTTGGGATGCATGCATGTGTCTCAGCATGTCTGCTGCCAACTGAGATACATAAACCCTTTCATTCCATTCATGTAGAAGGTAAGACAGCACACACACACACACACACACACACACACACACACACACACACACACACACACACACACACACACACACACACACACACTCTTAAGGATGGATGAGCCAACATTAGTCATTCATTCAAACTCCCCTTGGCAACTCCTCCACTGTGCTGATGCTACTTGAATCTGAGTTTCTTGGTCACACTTTGAGCTTTATCCCTCTATGCTACAGAGCTATGAAAAAGTATACATGTACAAAGTAACTGCAAAGTGGGTTTGTTGCTTTTGAAGTTTACAGCAGTTATATGTAAGGCATAAGACACTACATATCAAAAAATAAAGATGCTTGAACACTTCGAAGATCTTATAAAATAGCTACAAATATAAATAACAAAAGAACTTATGCAATGATAAACTTGTTACTTCCACATTGCATGTCAAAATGCAGTATGGCCAAAAGCAAAAATGCCAAATCAAAGAAATGAATGACAAAATGAAACCACAAATACAGGGGAAAAATAGGCTAAGATAATACAAACAAATTAACTTGTAGCTTTTTCAAAGCTGCATTTGTATAACCAAATGATTATGCTGGGGAAAATGCTTTGCACACTCATGTGGTGAATGTAAAATGTGTCCACCAGGTCCTGACAAATTATATTTTCCAGTTCAAAGGTCAAATGAATGTGAAGAAGGTTCATAAATTTAAAGTTGCATAAAAAAGTATATTTTGCACCTTTACCTGAGGCCATATAACTTTAAACATTATATATATATATATATATATATATATATATATATATATATATATATATATAAGGAACTGGTCATGGAAGGTTGATCTGACAATATCTGAGTTGCAAGTTGTTATGCTGAGTCAGCGCTATCTTATTTTACACAGGGATAGGGTTTCTTGAGAACGAATTATTCTTATATGTGTCACATGGTGTCAGAGTTTACTTCAAGCCAAACTATCCTTCTACCCATTTTCTTTCCTGGACCCAAAAATGAAGGAGAAAGGATACTCCATAGCTTGGATGTCCACAGACAAGTCAATCCAGAAAAAGCTGAAGTCACCAAGTAGAATAAAGCCAAAAAATTCTGAAGACCAATGTATTAAGATTCCAAACATTATAAAACATGATAAAATTCAATCATCTTAATTCCAAACAGTGATACAAAATAACCAACTAGCTAAATAACCTTTCGCTGTAGCTTCGAGTGTTTTAAAAATTCATTTATTGAAAGATAGTTAAATACACACAGAAAGAATCACATACTGCAAGTGTCAAACCTTAATTCTTAGAGTTCAGTAAGCTGATATGCAATAAAAACATAGAAAATATAAACATAATTGATAGAACTTAGATTAGATAAATGTCCAGTACTCAGCTGTAAATTCATTGATTGTTCATATATAAAGCCACATTACAACTGCTGCCTACTGTTTAGTATAGGATTTAATCTAACTGCATCATGTGATCCTGGTCACATGTCAGCTCTTAAAGCTGTAATCCACCTATACACCACACATTCAGTCCTGTTCCATATTCTCTTTATCCCTCTTACTTAACAATACTTTTAAGTACTATTAACTCAAAAGACAAGTTTAGAATCTGACTCCAATATTTTTTACATAATGCATTGGTGTTTATTTGGCATTCTATGTTAGAAAGATAATCATAGATGTGCTCTTCGAGCTTTCTATTTCTCCTGCACACAGTAAATGCAGTGCACACTTTACAAAAAACTATATAGGCTATATTAGTAAAATCAAAGGGGGAAATTTAATAAAGCCTACACAGGATTTTTTTTCATGTAGGCATTGCGTATACTGCTTACATGAAACTAAGCAGATTTGTGATCCAGTAAACAGAGCTGGGCAGTGCTCACACACCAGTGGCGGCTGGTGACTTCAAATCAAAGGGGGACTGCAGGAGACAGCTGAATGGGTGGGGTCAATGGGAAGGGGTGCAGACAACTAGAAAGGGGAGGAGCTATGTTCAAAACCACAAAAACTGTAACTTTAATTAAATATGCTGCCTTGGGAGCTAAACTGTCATTATGAGAGTCCAATCAAGACAAAATGAAGTGTAGAAGAAAAAAAATATTTCAGTGTATTAGCTGCATGACAGCTTACTTAATATCTAGATGGAAACAAAAAGGTTGTGAGGCATGAAACAATAAATTACTTTTTAAATACATTACTGGAATGCCAGTCAAAATCAAGTATAAGAAAAACAAGCAGCACTCAACTCAAACCACATCTCCTTGCACTGCAGTTCTAATTATAATTTATATTTAGCTTTATTAAAGTACCAAGTAACATGCTGAAAGTAGCAATCTCTGTGATACCCCACTTGTAAAAATGTTTCTTATCCAAAAAAGACCTGCTGCCTGACAACAACTATCTACATGTTTCATAGGGAAAATATGATCAAAGTAAAAAATGAAAAGCAAACAAGAAACAAGCTCAAGATACATTGCTTAAAGGATTACTGCACAGATTATGGACCACACACAACAGGGCATTCTGTTTAGTTTACAGATAAAGCCTGCAAAGATGAATGCAAGTCTCCAACAAATGCAATGAGCTTTTTTAAAATAATGTAATCATGTCCTTTATTACAAATGCTGTCATATGCATTTCAATACCCAAGGCTTATACGTTATCTAGTTATGTAAGTATTCTCTGCATGGCAACAACAGAAAGGCTTTCTATGTTGTCAGTTCTTTAACATCATGCTTATTAAAGCTTGCTTGCATCTTACAATGTCAGGCAAGCTTACCTGATGGTAATTAAATCATTGCTACTTAAACACAGAGCAACAGGAACTTTCTGAATAATAATAAGCATAAATCGACAGTATAAAATATGACAGAAACCAGAACATTCTGCAAAATCAAGGACAGATGAAAAGTCACTGTAGTACTTGTGTCTACCTTGAATGGGGGGATACTCTGCATTTACACTGCATAACTGTTCCTTGCCTTGCTTGGACACATCCAGAGTCACTACATGGGGGAGTGGGGTGCAACAAGTATGTCCCAATTTGAAATGTCTCTGGATGACTGTGATGGCCCTGACACATTTGTCATACCTCTCAACCTCACAGCAAGAAATCTGGACAAAGCCATACATAGAAGTGGGACAAAGGCCCAAAAATAAGGACAATTTTTAAATATTGTTCTTATATACTTAGAAAGATAATAAAATAGTAGGTCTTGCATTAGTATGAATTTTCTGAAGGGTATGAAATCTGAAACTCAAATGTCTGTCATTATTTTCTAACTTCAGTCGTTAATGATTTGCCACTAATTTGCCAAAAAACACAATTTTATGAAAAACTGACTAGAAATGTGATGCAAAAATATAAAATAGCCACACAATACAGCTGGGAACCTGTCAGAGAATGGACACTTTTTAAATATTAGTACTGCTAACTTGAGCAGCTGACAAAATAAAAGAATCTACATGCATTTCTGAAATAAAAGTAATTTATTACTCTGATTATTACAGTTATTTATTAATTGTAAACTCTCCACGTTTTCTTCCAAAATTTCTATTTTGCGGAGGGATTATTAGGGGAAGAGCAACATTTTGAGACAAAATCGGGGACAGATGAGAGGTTTGGATATGCCTAATTCTATAAAGCAATTTATTTACACGTACCTCTCAACCTGTTAATGCAGGAAATCTGGACAAGGCCAAATATATTGGGGGAACATATAAACAGTACTAAAAATTGCTCATGTATAAACTGAGACAGTTGATAGAATAACAGGTCTTGCATTAGCATGCATTTTTCTGAATGTTATGAAGTCTGAAACTCAGTGTCTGTCATTATTTAGTGACATAATTCCTAAATGATTTGCCAGAAAACAACACATTTTATGAGGAGCAAACCAAAAATAAGAAGCAAAAATCTATTCATTCTGCAAAAATCTGGACAGTTGAGAGGTATAATTCAGCTGGATCTGTCTTTGAGTTTGCCGCCCTTTCCCTCTCACAAAATCATGGTCGAATGGAGCGTCCCCCCATGCAGCCATTCCAATGAACCATTGCTTGGCTATTTCACCCCATTTACCATAAACACTAATGTGCATACTGTTTTACTTCTGTGATGATTTGGACTTCATTTGAAAGTTTTATTTTGCATTTTACAGCACAAACACTAACAGATATCTGCTCAACAAAGCAATGCAGTCTCACAATGAAAACAAACTTAGCATTAAAACGTCTCTGCCCTTGAAACTCAGATTCATTGAAACAGCATTGAAACCCACATTCAAAGAAAATAAATTTTGCTAGTGGGAGATAAAGATTAACTTTGGGCTGTTTTCAAATCACAGGCTCCTTGCACATGAAACATACACATGCTCTTTGATACACCTTCCTGATTGTATTAAATTATATTCCTTGTACAATGCAGTACAGTTTTAGAGGGTGTTTTAAATTTATTGTTTTGAACATTTTTCCAGTAAACAATTAAACAAAATGCATGCATCAATAATGACGAAACTGCCCAATTCAGAACACTGCCAACATAAAAGTCTACTCAAACTTCTACAGTCCACCAGTATCAGTGAATATGCACAATCTCTGAAGAAGTAAAAGTCATCTAAATAATTCTGTAACTAATGAAGAAGTTGCTGCTAGACAATAGCTTTATATTTCTTTGTTCATCTACAAATAAAGTGTCTGTTGCCCTTGAGGAATAAATTGCCTATGTTACACTAAAAAATGATAAGCTAGTAATATTGCAATAGGGAATGGATGGCAAACTGATAACAGGTTCATAGTTACTAGGTATCTTCACCAAAAAGGATTGCAGCATCCACCCCCTTTGCAACACAGTATAGTATCAGCAATGCATTTACATACTGTGGGAGTAAAACTCTAAGCCTTCTGCATCAAAAGACCTACTGTGCCATTAACAATACAAGCTGACTCAGCATAACTAAGCAGCACTAAACTTTTGTTCCCCTGCAGCTCTCAGCTCCTTGTAAAATCTACTCAACACTCAGCTGTATCTCTGAACTTTACAACACAAGAAATCTGGAAAAAGCCAAAATGTATGGGGGGAGCAAAGGTCCAAAAACCAGTGACACATTTTAAACATTGCTTGTATAATGTTTGAAAGTTGCTAGAATAAAATGCTGTGTTCCCACCATCAATTTCACTGCCAAGTCTTGAACCTATAACCCTGTGCAAAACAGAGCAACATACCACTTTGCCAAATCAGCTGCTTTGTGAAAGAGAGGAAGACTGAAACTTAAATGGCTACCATTTAGTGAATTCAGTTCTCACCACAGCTGTTTACCTCTTAGCACAAAACACCTGAACAATGCCAATAATTGGGGAACACAGCCCCCAAATATATTCAGTGAAATCAGTTCCCACCATAGCTCTCAACCTCTTAGCAAAAAACACCTGGACAAAGCCAGTAATGAGGGAATACAGCCCCCAAACATATTCAGTGAATTCAGGTCTTACCATAGCTCTCAACCTTAGCACAAAAAACCTGGATGAAGCCAATAATGGGGGAATACAGTCCCAAAAATAGAGACACATTTCAAATATCCATCTTATAAACTTAGAAACTTGCTAGAATAAAAGGTTTTGTGTTACCGTGTACTTTCTGAAGAATATAACGTCTGAAATTCAAATGCTTGTCATTTTTATTTAACATTTGTTATTCAGGAAAGCCTGACTTGGAACAAAAGCCAATTTTCAGCAGAGGCACAGGGAGAAACACTCCAGACATGTCTTTGTAAGATGGTAGGACACCAGAGCAAACCCACACAAACACAGGAAGGACATGCAGATTCCACACAGAAGACACCCCAGCCAAAAATCAAACTAGAAAACCTGTAGCTGTCAGGCAACAATGCTACCACTGCACCACTGACTGTGCCACTACACAAAGATGCAGAAACCACAGATTTTATGAGGAACAGAACAGAACAACTATGAGGCAAAAAATCTAGAATTTTTTTATGAATGGTGATGGGTAGGGAATTCAGGCTCTTGCCACATGGGCCCAAGGTACAGCATTCAAACCTGTGTATTCTCTACCCACCACCATACAGCAATTTGGGCATTTTAGCCAATGAGGCTTGTCCTAGTTCCTCCCGTGAGAACAAGTTGGGTGCTACCCAGCCTGCAGACGTTGCAGTCCAATCTCGTTCCAGTCTATGCAGTTGTAACTGCATAGACTTCTGGGATACTGCTGCTGAATGCTGTATTTCTAATCTGGACTGCTGGTGAGGCAGTCTGGATTCTGTGCGCATGCTCCAGACTGGTTCACCAGCAGTCCGGATATCGGAAATGCAGCGAGTGCACATTTGCGATGTTCAGTGACTTGCATTTTTTTTATTTTCTTTTATTTTCTTTTAAATGTTCTTTTTCTTTTTTCTTTTCTTTTCTGTTATGTTTTACAGCTAGGGGGCTGCAATCCTACAGCCCAATAGCATGAGCCACCCCTGTCACACACATTCCAACATAGACGTATCTATGGCATTCAATTCCACCTCATAGGCAGGTAAGTTGCATGCAAATGAGGGATGTAGAGCAATCCAGCAAGCAGACAGGCAGTCCTGCAGACCCCGTGTTGGTGCCTGTAGTGTAAAATTAAAAATTATGTGTACAGGATTTTAAACAGACAGCAGGGGCTGTAAAAGTGTAGTTAGATGTGCAGAAATTTCATAGCAGGCACAGATATGTGCAAAACTATCTACTGTGTCCAAAACGGTATGGGAAATAATTTAAAATAATTTTATTTTTTTAATGATCTGGGTATGCTTGCACGGTGCACCTCAGTGTGTGCAAACATGCTTTTATGAAAATAAAAAAGAGTGTAAAAACAAAAAAGTATTAGTATATGACAGTAATGTATTATAGGACCCTGTGTGGAGTACCAACAATGGTAAAATGGTGCTGTTGCTAACAAGGCAGGGCTTGGAACAGTGTAGTTTCCAGGTTGCTTGCACGGCTCCCTATGCAAATGAGCTGGAGTTACTGAATTGCACAAATGGATATCTGTGCCTGCAGTCCCATCTATGTAGGCACATAACTATGTTGCTGTCCAGAGAAGAGGTAGCTGAAATCAAGGGGGTGGTGTGTCTGTGGACTTGTAAGCTCATTGGAGCTCAGTGGCACCTTTTTGTGTGGTGTGGCATGGTGCTGAGTGGGGGGGGGGAATGTACAGTGTCAGCTAAGCTTTGTTTACCTTCAGAGCACATGTTTCTATGTGTTTCCATGAGTTTGCATGGTGCGCTTCTGTGCTGAGCATGATCTTTCATGGGTGTGTGTGTGTGTGCAATGACTGCTGAGCAATTGTTACCTACTGTGTGCCGGATTGCTGATTGAAGGAAGGCTGCCAAAAAAAAAAATTGGGTGAGAAAGCCAATGGTAAATTAATTACAGATGACCCTTGTTTCACTTACACTAGGGCCATTAACAGTCCTTAATGATGTACTTGGCAGGTGGAATGCATCATAGGTAGCCAATTACACAGGCTGCACCTACAGCACAGCTCTATAAGGATTGCATACACCCTACAATCTGATTTCACCCCCATACTCTGCACCAGTGGAGTACAGACTTGGGATTTTTAACTGAAGGAATGCTTGGGGTTGCTGCAGGTCTGCTATACCTGTATGTGCTGGATGCTGAGGTCAATGCTGCTGCTGCGGCTGACAATAGGCTGAGAAGGAAAAGAGTGTTGAGGCCCAGTGTAACTTTCCCAGGAGCTACATGGCCTGGAGATTGTAGAGTGCTACAGGGTGGACAAGGACATACTACAAGAACTCACTGAGTTCTGCTGCCCTCAACACAGACCCAGAGCCAGCAGAAGGGAACTCATTCCAGTGGAAACAAAGGTATGTCTTGCTCTTAAGTCACTAGCTACAGGTACTTTCCAAAGACCAACTGGTGACATGATGTGGGTCTCACAAATATCAGCATCCAGAGTACTCAATCAGTTCCTGGATGTCATGCTACCACATGCCAATGAGCACATTTACTTTCCCCACACCCCTGAGGAGAGGACGAGCAGTGTGCAACACTTCTACCATGTAGCACACTACCCTGAAGTACTAGGTTGCATAGACTGCACTCATGTACACATCAAGGCACCACCTGGTGAAGAGGGTAGAATCTATGTCAACCGCAAGGGGCATCATTCCATCAACTGTCAGGTTTTGTGCAATGCCCAGGGCATTATCATGAATGTGTGTGCTGGCAGCCTTGGCAGTTATCACGACTCCCATATCTGGCACACATCATAGCTGTACCAGATGTTTGCTGGGGGGGGGACATCCCACATGACCATTTACTGGGGGATGCTGGCTATCCACTGGAATTATGGATGATGACACCCATCAGAAATGCACTCACACCCATGGAGGAATGCCATAATGAGGCTCCTGTGTTGCACTTAATTTAAAATTGTTTTTTTCTTAAAACTGCATTTTACCTGACTCTGGCCTAGCACTCAAGTGTGGGGTCATTTATTGCACTGTTCTGACTAGTTTGCTACTTGTGTATCTCTGCTACCTTTAAACTAAAACAAAAAAAAAATCTTGCTTTTTTCCCACTTTCTGAAATTTAAAAAGTTCAGTTACAGATTTGCTGTTCTGAACTGTTTGTAAGTTTCTTGGAGGCCAGTGCTTGCTTGGGCTAAAGGGAAGTCTCTGTGTTCATCAGTGGCAGTGATTAACACTGAATAGCCTGCCTGCCCCTGTAGGAGTGGTTACTGCCTAGAAACTATAGTTTTATTTACCATTTTGGGTCAATTCCAAACTCCTTGATCTCTCTCTCTTAAAACCCTGCTGCCTCATGGTTTTGGCATCTTTCCAGGCTTGATAGTTGTTGCTGAAGCACCTACCAAGGGGAGAAAATGCTGAGAGAAGAAGGAAGCCACTTTTGAGATTTTAACTTTTTTCTTTTGATTTTTTTGTATACAATTTCTGCTTTGCCGCCTACTTTTCAACATTTCCCGGCTTGCTAAAGTGGATATCTGTATTAGAAACAGTATTTAGAACACATCTAGAGCCTGTTTACTGCATTTCCTATTTTGAACTTAATTTAAAATCATTTTTCTTAAAATTGCATTTTACCTGACTCTGGCTTAGCACTCAAGTGTGGGGTCATTTATTGTACTGTTCTGCCTAGTTTGCTACTTATGTATCTCTGCTAACTTTAAACTACAACAAAAAAAACAAAAAAAATCTTGCTTTTTTCCCACTTTCTGAAATTTAAAAAAGTTCAGTTACAGATTTGCTGTTCTGAAGTGTTTGTAAGTTTCTTAAAGGCCAGTGCTTGCTTGGGCTAAAGGGAAGTCTCTGTGTTCATCAGTGGCAGTGATTAACACTGAACAGCTTGCCTGCCCCTGTAGGAGTGGTTACTGTCTAGAAACGTTTTGGGCTAATTCCCAGCTCTTTCAAGTTCCCTGCCTTAAAACCCGCTTTTGCGCAATTTTGTGCATAGCGCAGCATCGGGCAGCGCTGCTTAAACAGGTTCCCGGCTCCACAAAGTCTGCTCTTCACTTTTTCCCTAAGAACTGTTCTAAATCTCAAAGTAAGCACTCTATTTTCATTCTAAAGCCCTGCACTTGATCTTATAAGTAATCTTATAAGTAAACACTAACTAAAGCACTGCACCCTCTTATACTCCTTATAAGTACTTGGCTCCCTACTGGTCCTTTCTGATAAGTCAAAAAACTGCTCCTTATACTGTTCTGGCATGTCCAATAGTCAGTTTCGGGTTTAATCTCCAGTCCAGCTGGTGAATCTGGGTATCTTGAGGCA
This sequence comes from Protopterus annectens, assembly GCF_019279795.1. Lineage (NCBI taxonomy): Eukaryota > Metazoa > Chordata > Ceratodontiformes > Protopteridae > Protopterus > Protopterus annectens. The sequence goes on from NC_056743.1 coordinate 1,732,151,507, forward strand.
ATGTTACAACTGCCTTATGTACACAGACCAACCTCTCCTCTTCCCATCAAACTCAAATATATGTGAGAGATGCAACTATACAGCCAAACTGGAGGCTGAGCTCTCTCAGCCCAGCACTGGCACAGTCAGTCAGGAGGAGAAGGTAACCACACACACCACTATTCCAGTCTCACATAGACCTATCACATCAGCAAACCAAACACATAAACACACAGAAACATACTCGGAGGCTCTAAATAAAAATCTGCCAAAGCAGCAGAGACCTCCAAAGCAGACATCCAAGCAACCTTTACCTTGCAACAATACCCATGTATCACATATTTCACAAAGTCAGTGTGCCAAACAGCCACAGCCCTTAAGGCTAAACAACACACCTAACACACTTGTAATAGGGGACTCTATTGTCAGACACACTGACGTCCCTCTCACCAGACTGAACAAGGAGAAGGTCACTGTAAGCTGCCTGTCAGGTGCCAGGATCCGCCACATAACACAAGCACTCAGGTCACTCCAAAGCAAGTACAAATATGACTCCGTCATTGTCCATGCTGGTGTGAATGACCTGAGATGTACCTCCCTGGACTACATGAAAAGAGACATAGAGGAGCTCTCTGATCATGTAGCCCAGACCGGTATGACCCTGACCTTGAGTAGCATCTTGCCCTCAACAAGAATGATGCCACAGTATAAAGACAAAATTATCAATTTTAACAATTGGCTAAAGTATTGGTGTCATTCTAAAGGGATTCAGTGTCTGTCAGCCTGGAATGATATGCTTGACAAGCCACGTTGCTTCGCTAGGGACGGCTTGCACCTGTCACCCCTGGGCTTTCGAATACTGGCTAAGGCTCTTGCCACCCCCATAGTGCCTTTTTTAGGCAAGGCTCAAAAGACAAACCCACCTCCATAGATAGCACAAGAAAAAAAAAACTAAGGGTAATGCTGCTCAATGCCAGAAGTCTAAACCTCAAGATGCACACACTCGAGGCTCTCCTCAGTATGAAGAATATCGATATCTGTGCAGTGACAGAGAACTGGTTCAAGGCCCCAGAGAGCACCCCAGCACTACCAGGTTATACCTCATACCATGCTTTTCGGCCCCAAAACTTGGATCGAACCACAAAAGGAGGGGGAGTATCCATATTCATCAAAGATACCCATACCTCCAGGTTAGTGACACTACACGAAGCATCAGAGACCATCCATGTACAGTTAATAGTGGGCAAAACTGCCTTTCAGTTTGTAGCCTGCTACAGACCACCCTCCCATACTCAGGAACCCCACTCAGCCTTCCTGAGAACACTGGAGAATATGAAGGTCTCTCCAAACACAATAATATTGGGTGACTTCAACTACCCAAATATCGACTGGGAAAACTACTCAAGCTCCAATGCCCTTGCCCAACGGTTCCTAGAATTTATAAACTCAAATGCTATGGAACAACTGGTCACCACTCCCACAAGAGGGGATAACATATTGGACCTGGTCATCACCAACATGGGGACACTATGTTCCACACCAGAGGTATGTCCCTCAATGGTAAGATCAGACCATAAATTAATCTCACTGGACATCCATATCCCACCCCCCCCCCCAGCCAAGGAAATCACGGCAAAAAATTTCTCAAAAGCAAATTTCACACTTCTCAAAACCGAGGTGGAATCCTTCAAAGCCACTGGGCCAGTGGAAAATACTGCCCAAACAGCAGAATCCTTTACAAATGCATTCTATGGACATCTACAGGAATGCATGGATCATGCTATCCCAAATAAAACCAAGACTCACTCCTCCAAAGGTAGGAGACCAGTCTGGCGAACCCTGGCCATAAATAAGCTATACAACAGAAGGAGGAAGCTACTACATGATAGAGCAAAATCCCAAAAAGGGAAGGCATCTCTGATCAGTACTAGCAAAAAACTATGATCCCTCATAAAATTATCTAAGGCCAGCTTCGAAAGAAAAATTGCACAAGACACTAAAGATAATCACAAGGCCTTCTTTAGTTATGTCAGGAATCTGGGGGGCAACTCCCAGATATGCTCTGAGTTAGTACAAAATGACAAAAAATACACTGATCCCACAGACATTGCCAACATCCTGGCAGACAGGTTCAGTGCAAAATTCCCCCCCGCCCAAAAGACCAAATGTCTATCCCAACAGAATGTAGCCTCCCTGACATCACAAATGCACAGGTGAGAGCTGCCCTCTCCAAAGCAAAAAACACAGCATCAATGGGACCAGATGGTGTCCCGAGCTGCATCTTACACAAACTCCAAGAAGAACTAAACCCTCACATAAAGTCACTGTTCAATCTCAGCCTTGCTACAGGATATGTACCCAAGGAATGACGTACAGCAACAGTGGTCCCACTCCACAAAGGTGGTGCCACAACGGACCCAGGAAACTATCGCCCTATAAGCCTGACTAGTCTGGTCTGCAAAGCTATGGACCGTATCACCAAGGAACTCATAAACAAGGACATTGGTAATCTCCAGACACTGGATCCTACCCAATTTGGCTTTGTTAAGGGCAGATCTTGCCTCTTGAACCTGGTCGACTTCTTTGAAACAGTTACCAAGGCCATAGATGAACGGAAGGTAGTCCACACGGCCTACCTGGACCTTGCAAAACTTTCGACACAATACCCCACTCGGGCATCATAAATAAGCTCACCAGCTTAAATATTAACCCCGATGTCACAAGATGGGTTGCAAACTGGCTCAGGGTGAAAACCAACATGGTCAGTATTGCAGGTGCCATGTCAGACTCCAAACCAGTTACAAGCGGCATCCCACAAGGCTCAGTCCTGGGACCTCTCTTGTTCGGTATATACTTCTCTGAGGTACAGGCTAATACAGGAGGACTATGGCTGACAAAGTTCACAGATGACTGCAATCTGGGCGCCATGATCGACTCTCTGGCTGACACAGGCATCCTCCAAAAGGGTCTCACAGAGATGGATAACTGGCGCCAGAGCCATGGCCTTAAGCTAAATGCCAAAAAGTGCATAGTCATCCCATTCAGGAAAAACAAATTGCCCACAAATTACCACATAGGTGGTAATCCATTAAGTACGGAAGAAGTACTTAGGGATTTGGGGACCCAAGTAGATAGAAACCTCTCTTTTGACAATCACGTTGCCAGAGTCATTAGAAAGACCTTCTATATAGCCCACCTTATCATGAAAGGGTTCACATCTAGAACAAGAGAGGTCATTGTGCCCCTCTACTCATCACTCATCAGGCCCATAATTTAATACAATACCCCATTTGGGATGTACCTTACCCGACACCTGCAGCAACTAGAGAGGCCCCAAAAGTACCTTGTCAAGAGGATCAAGGGACTCAAACAGATGCCCTATGCAGTTCGGCTAAAGAAACTCCAGCTCTACTCAGTTGCTTACCGCCTACTCAGAGGTGATCTATGCCTGACGTATAAAGCCATGTCCAATCCAGAGTTAATAGACATGCTCCACCTCAGGAAATCCAAATCCCTTAGAGCTACATGCTCCAGGGACTTAAACCTCAGTACAGAAATAAATAGGACATGCTGGAGGGACAGATTCATATCCCAGAGACTGCCCTCACTCTGGAACAGAGTCCCAGCCCATGTTAGGCAGAGCCCCTCACTGACCCTCTTCAAGAGAAATCTTGATGAGTGGATGGGAGATCGTAAGTTCACCCCTGGGATCTCTTCTGTGTCCCTGCTAGACAGCGGCACAGTAAACTAACCTTAAAAGGGCTATCTTCTGTGACCTACTCTACAGAGGCACAGTAAACTGATCTAAAAGGGTGGCAAAAGCCAAACACACTCTGGCTAGGCTTGTAAATGCCCCAGGGCAGATAGCCTAGTGCAAACCTATGAACCTATGAACCTATGAACACACTAACTAGGAATATCATAGAGTATTTGTTTGAGCTACTGAAATCATGGTTCTGGTGCATCGATATAACTGGTGAAGCCCTGCGGTACTGTCCAGCCACATGTGCACAGATGTTCACAGTGTGCCCTGCTACACAATATGATCCTGCAGAAACAGCTGCAGCAGGATCAGCAAAGGGAAGGGATATACATCCCACCACCAGTGCCTAGATCCCACAGCCACACCCACAGTGGGACTCAGTGGAGGAACCCCCTGAGGATGTCCCTGTAGGCAGTCGTAGATGTGTCCAGTATGCCCTTGCCTTGGCCAAGAGACAACCCACAGCACATGGACTGACAACCTAGGTACCTAGGGACTGACACCTTACTTCGACTCACATACATATAGTAAAATTGATGCCAGCCAGACAACACAAATCTGTATCTAACCATCTATTGGCTGTGTGCAATTGCATCAGACAGCCCTGAACTACAGGTCTGTCAACTGCTGAATTCACAAGATAAGTCACTGACCTATACACCCTTGTAAGGGGTACTAGAATATGATAGCATATGTATGGGCCTGCCACATGTATGCAAGAGAGTATATGGGCTACTGGGCTACTTGGAGAGATCTAACACCCACTTGGGACACAAGGTACTCTGATCAATACTATGTGCTCCATAATATTCACTATGCCACATGGCTGGAAAATCCACTACATTATTCAAGGGAGATGGCAAACAGTGGGGTCACAGGACAGTCACACAACTGTCTATGCCAGCAGAACATGGGCTGGTTGCCCTCCACCCCCAACACATCAGTGTTTCCATACAACTGCTGTAACAGTAAGTCTGAAATGATATATCAGCAGAGCAGCCAGTTCCAGGGCTGTGACATAGAACCTGGCCACACATTGTATGTCTCACATAATACATGGGGTGACAGTGTATGTCTGCCGTTGATTGTGTAAGGAATGTCATCTCTCTGTCTGGCAGCTGGTATGGCTCACTGAGCTAGGGACATTAGCACAGATGAGGGTGTTGATGGTTTGAATCTGGTAGCATCCACATCTTTTGCATGTAAGGTACTCATATGGTGGTATTCCCAGAGACTGCCATACCCCTCAATCTGTTAGTGCAAGAAAGCTGGGCAAAGGCAGACATAATGGGGTAACAAAGGACCAAAACTACACACAGACATTACACATGCTCTGATGAACCCATAAGGTGACTGGTATAACAGCAGCTTGCAATAGAACAGAATAGCTACAGGATGTAAAGGCCATCACTTAAATGTGTCAGTAGTTACTACAATTCAATGACTGCATTATGCAACATTTTACTAGAACACCACAAATGTATGAGGAACAGACCAGACATATGGGGAGAAATACTAGACATTCTGCAAAAACATGTACAGTGAAAGGTATGCAGACTGTCACCCTGTATGTGGTGTTACATTATGTACTCCAGTCACATACTAAGTACAGCATACAGCTGGGGAATGCCTTGGACAATTTCAGGGAAGTGCTGTACTGTGGAAACAAGTGCAGCAGCCAATGGGTGCAGCGCAAAAAATCCCAGACCGCAGTACAGGTAGCTCTGACCTGGTGTCACCTTGTAAGTACTGACAGTCCCACTGGGCATGCTCCGACACTTAGCTTACTTGAGTGCAAGTCTGTTGCCTGTTCCTCACAAAGACCTGCTATGTGAAAATACGTCTGTACATACAGACAGCTATGTATACATATATATATTCCCATCCCCCTCACACATAATTAGTGTATCTATCAGTATGTATCACATATACATATGATACCTACATATATATATATATATATATATATATATATATATATATATATATATATATATATATATATATATATATATATATATATATATATATATATATATATATATAAAGAGAGAGAGATACAAATTACAATGATACATAGACTCTCCACATATATCTACATAACACATTTACACGATGTACACACACAGCAACATTTAAAGAGACATCCCTGTTATACACATTTATATATGCATATATATATATATATATATATATATATATATATATATGTGTGTGTGTGTGTGTGTGTGTATATATATATATGGGGGGGTGTAAGAATGTCTCCATATACTACCCTCGGAATGGTGGGGTTATCTGCACTTACACATCACAACAGTTGTCCAAAGGAACCAGACCAAGGTCTCAACAGTACATAATCTACTCCCCCCACAGACTCCTTTGTCTACAGAATGTCACCTTGTAGACAGACAAAGGTAAGCAGATATTGTAATCTACAGTGGTTTCAACTCATGTCTTGGACAGGCCATATTGTCCTTTGTCACATGTTTGCCTATCTAACTGGAACCAACCACATATGGCCATACTAGTAACTGTACACACACATAGCAGGGATATTAACAAGTATCCCACTCCTAGGACACTAGATACAATAACAGTACCAAATGCTGCACTACATCAGTACATGTCAAGTAATATAGACACCCTGTGCATCAGACACATAGTAGCATTTCCCTGCCTCAGTGGCATGGATGGCAGGGATGTGGCATATGTATCATCACATGCACAGGATGCTTTGCCAAATAGTTGACAGCATGTGTGTGAGTCAGGAAAGGGTGCAGGTTAGATGGGACATGGAGAGGTGCCGTGTGTGTCTGTTGATGACCTGCATGTGACAGTGGTGTTTGAGTGTGTGTGTGTACACAGTCAAGCCTAGTGCTAGTCCTACATGGGTGTATGTTGGACAGCTGTGGACCATACATGGTAGAGTAGACAGTTCACCACCTCCAGCCATAAGCATGCGAACTGGCTCTGCCAGGAGTAGCACTGGTACTACCATGCCAAGGTCAAATGCAGTGCTAGTGCCTGACAGTGACTGCTGTCTGCTGGGTCTGTGTCCTCCATGGGACTGCCCATGGTCTGCCACATCATGATGTGGACAGCACACTACCCGCTGTAGCACTGGAGGTACTGCCACTATGGGAATGTGACCATACATTTCCACATGAACACTCAGCAGATGGTGTTGCTGACCTACTCACACGTGTCCTATGCCAAACTCCAACTGGATGTTCCAGCACATATGTGTGGTCCAAGACAGACACTGTCTCAGTCCACCATCTGTCCACTGCATCAGTGAACTGATCCAGGATGTCCCCAATGTGGCGGAGACAGTTATGGATGTCAGACTGTGTTGTATCCATAACCATAAGCATCCATCTGATGTTACTTTCAGAATGTACCTGTGCTTCCATGATGACCTGAAACATGTACCATATGACTCGTGATGTGGCAACTGCAACAGGTGGTGGATGGACAGCGGTCCTCCTATGAGCACCTCTGTCAATCCACCTGTTTTGGACCTCACCAGGTCTCTTTCTATGGCCAGTGTATACATTCACTGACACCATAGTTGCCACACTGTCCTGTTCAATGTCACCATGCTCTGGCTGACCAATATCTGTGGCCTCTGGGGACTACGTATGTGTGGGCATACTGTCTGTGTATGGTGACAATGGAAGCAGAAGAGGGATGTCAACCTCTGCGACAGATTCAGCCCCCAACAACTCCACCTGTGTCTCACTATGGCCACCATCATCATCAGAGTCTGATGAGACACTGACATCAGGTTGTGAGGGAGACTGACTCCAACACCCCCTGTTCACCTGTGAGAAGCAAGACAAAAGCAGTACATTACTACCTGCACTATTATGTATGGTAATCCATACAGATGAAGTTCCACAACTACATTACCAGTCCCACATCTCCTCATCTCCACTGCCATGCACAACAGACAACCTCACACCAACATACTCAGACAGGTCCAGCCCTTTATAACATGCACTTCGGCCACATCCAGTTAAAGTTGCCAGTACAATCTGCCTGTATGCTATGCCATATGACACTATACATGATAGAACTGCACATAACGCCCAGTACACTTAGCTTGAGAATGATATGTCAGTACTAGTGTGACTGCCTCAGGTATGTACTAACTCCCTTTTGTGTTTGAACAGCATCATGGAGTAATTGCCTCATGTATACCAGGCTGTGTAGCCACTCATAACTATAAGTACAAACGTATTGAAGGTCGTTCAAATACACATCTGTAATTACTGAGTTTATGAACTGTAGTTAACTGTTCCAGAATGGAACATACAAATATTCTAATATGGCTAAGCACAACATTTGTACTTAGGGAAATATGGCAGTCCTTAACTTTCATAGGGTATATATGATCCATAGAAAACAGTATCACACTTACCAGGTACAGGAGCAAAGACTTGGGCCACACCTGATGGACCTATGAAAAGGTAAGGTCGAGGTAACATCAGCACCACCAAATGTTGCAGCACTACAAGGTAATATGTGCATATATCCACATGTACATTAGCTACTGTGATACTGGCTGCATTGCTGACATTCTGAGTATGTGTGCACAACTGAGTGTAAACCCTAACTCCTCCCCACTGCAGATAGACCTGACACCCATGTACAGGTATGTACAGCCTGCCACAATGACTGATACAGTATTGCACTGGTGAACACAGTATGTTTACCTGGATGCTCCTCTGCTGTAGACACTGTGGCACCCACCTCCACTATGTATGGTGTGATGGATGCTTGGGAGTTGTCATGAGTTTCTAGATTCACCAGGAATTCCTCTGTGGCTGAGAGTGGTTGTTCCATCTCAGGCCATCCACTAGTGGTGGCATGATCCTGGCAACATCAGCTGCCCTTCATCATGCAGCATTCAGCATATCTGTCGCCTGGTTTCAGACCTGTGTTGGAAACAGGAACAACAAATCCCATTCACGTATGGCAAACTGCATGGCCCCACTGAAGCAATGAATCAAAAATCAACCAAGCCAGCACTGAATTCCACAAAAAGAACTTTTAATAAAGTTGAATGGGCATGAGTACCCATAAATGAAGCTAAATACGTTATTAAATGCAGTAATTTGGTTATTTTCTTTGGAACATTGTTTTGGACTGGTTACCAACCTATGAATCTGATGTTTGATGATATATGTCGCACCACAATAGGAATTAAAAGTTTGCATTATCAACGACTGGAAGGTGTTGTTCTCGGGGCTTGAATGTGCTTTATCACCCTTGGGGTGTTAGTTTTTTGTAAATTCATTTATGGGTACACATGCCCATTCAACTTTATTAAAAGTTCTTTTTTGTGGAATTCAGTGCTGGCCTGGTTGATTTTTGATTCATTGCTTCAATGGGGCCCTGCACTTTGCTGTACGTGCGTGGGACTTGTTCATGTTTCTAATATTGTTCCTTTCTCCCTGTGCTGTTGGTGGTTCCACTTTTCAAATATTGTTTTTAAATGCAGTAATTTGGTTATTTAGCTTCGGCTTTGGAAGATCGTGTTGGGCTGATTATCCATCTATGAATCTGATGTCTGATGATATATGTCACACCACAATAGGAATTACAAGTTTACATTATCAGCGACTGGAAGGTATTGTTCTCGGGGCTTGAATGTGCTTTATCACCCTTGGGGCGTTAGCCTTTTGTATATTTATTTATGGGTACACATGCCCATTCAACTTTATTAAAAGTTCTTTTTGCGGAATTCACTGCTGGCCTGGTTGATTTATGGAGTAAGACCTGCTCATAGGTCCTGTCCTGTTGGCCAGTCTGATTGACATCCTGCACAAAGTCTGCCCACAATGCTGCCTGCCGTTTCTGATTATGCCTCCACCTGAACAACAAGCTCTGATGGTGCTGTCTTAGTCCATCCACTATTATGTCATTCTCCACATCTGAGAAGGGGGCATGTCTTCTGAGGTACATGGTTCCTGAAAAACAACAAAAAGGGAGCACATTACAGGACCAGATACATGGATGTCCACTATGTACTGATCCAGCACACCGATAATGGCCTGCACTATCCACTGCTCCCTCACACGTCATACCCCACAGTCTGGCAACACACTACTTGTGTGGTTACCACCAAGATAGTAGCAATACTGGGGTATGTCCCTGTGTGCCGTGACAGATTCTACTGTGTGTTCCTACACTCAGCACTGCAGTCTACTGTGGTGTGTCCCCTATGGGCAAACTTTCGCTAATATGTCATATAGTCACTGCCAGACAAATAGCAGTGTGCTATTACAACCACAGTATAGTGACAGTCCAGCAACACCAGTGTGCCACAATGACAGAAAACAATGCAAACCTGCTGTAGTATATGTTCCCTGTAGGCATCCTACGTCTCAACTATACAGATGTTTGCAGAATGTCAAGATATTTGCCTCATAGTTTTGGTCATTTCCACACAAAAGTGTGGTTTTCTGACAAATGGTTGGCTGATCATTGATGGTTGTTGTCAGAAAATAAAGACACACATCTGAGTTTCAGACATCATACCCTTCAGAATACAGTTAAGCTACTGTAATATCTGTTATTCTATTCACTTTCTTACTTTGTACGGGCAATATTTAAAGAGGGTCACTAAGTTTGGGCCTTTGTGCCCCCATTAAGTATGTCTCTGTCCTGATTTCTTGCTGTAAGAGGTTGACATGTATGCTAGGTATAGCTCTCAACCAAACAGGGACGAATGTCAACAGAATCAGGGACTTAGCCAGAGTTCACCAGGGATATTGAGGGACACTGTTAAAATCTTAGAACTATTTATGAGAGACATTGACAAAATGAGAGGAGGTGTCTTAAAGTACATCATTTGACATTACAGGATTATGCACCCTTACATATTGTCACTATGTATTCCATGTAATCCACTAGCTTTCCTACAACAGCCAACCATTGTAGGAGGGATTAACAGGGACAGAGCTAAGATGTGAATGAAAATCAGGGACAGATGAAAGGCATCCCTGTAGCTGTAGGACAGCAGAATATCAGTGAGACATCATCACCATAGATCTATGACAGACATACTGCTGTAATCCATATTCCCCACACCTACATCCTCCCATCTGCATCTTGTTATGTGGAGAAAGCTATTACGTACCTGGATGAGTGCAGTACTCCTTTGTTGAACTTTGCTTCCAGGAATCTTTTAAAAATAAACTCTCTGTTTGAGTGAAGTCTCATACAGACCTGTTCCACACAACCAGCTGGCTGCATTTTTAAGGTACTGTTCATTAGCAGGTAATTACCTATGCACAAATCTGTGGATCATATTTGCTAAATGAAGCCAAAACAGCTGAATTGCACTATCATTAGCCAATGACATGCCGCCACAGTGCAATATACAAGTCCTTCATGTAGACCTGGGCCCCTTTCTTAGTTGTTAAGATGGATATTACTGAGGTGGGGAGACTACAGCATCACAGAGGGTAGCTATCATAACTGTCAACTGTACAGATTTATGCAGTATGTCCACAGTTTCATCGGTTTACCTTTATATTGCCGAAAGCACATCTGCAGAATGTTCACATACTCAAACCGTTTCTTTGAATTTTGTCTGGCCGAATTCTATACACTTCAAAAAAAAAACAGTGAATGTTGAAATTTCTGACAGCTCCACAGATGAAACAAGTGCTACCATGGATCAAAAAGGGGGTACAATTTTGTTATTTGAAACTTCGGCGTTCGCGGTTTTGTGAAGTCGCACATTGAAGTTCGCAGACTCTGATTCGGGGATGTGGCTGTCGGCAATATAAAGGTAATCAGTTTCACCTCATATGTGTAGTCAGTGTCCCATGATATTGTGGTCATCTGGTAGTTTACTGGCACACATTGTAGGTTGTGGACAGTAATGAAAGACAGACATTTGAGTATCAGACCTCATGCCCATCAGAATATGCCTTCTAATGCAATAGTTGTTATTCTATCAACTTGCTATCTTTGTAGGTGCAAACTGTTAAACATGTCCCTATCTCTGGGCCTTTTTCCCACCATTACATATGGCTGTGTCTGGATTCCTTGTTCTAGGGGGTTGGTAGGTATGGTAGGTCTGTAGCTGCTACCTTTACATAGAGCTGTGTGTGCTATAGGCTGCAGCTGGGGGAGTTTGAACACTTTGGAGGACAACAAGCTGTAAGTGTAACTGTGGCAGCTGTGGCAGTCCTGTCATTATGGCAGGGCCAGGGTAAGGGTACCCTTTATAGTCAATAGAGGCATGTGATTAAGCTATGTCTGTTTTACAACAGTGCCAATAACAGAGTAGTAGGTGACATATAGTTAGGCTATATGGATATGTGCACTGTGTCCCTACCTGCAGGCCTTTTCCCTGCAAAACTGGATAGCAGTTCATCAATTAGCAGTAAGCTGTGCAGATAAAGATTGCATGACTCAGTCATTACTTGTTGTCTTCACAATAATGTAATTAAACTGGAACACAAACCCAGGACTGTGTGTGGAAAATATGGAAGGCATTTAACAGACTGCGATACTGAGTCGCTGAGACAGCAGGTGTATTTGCAAGGTATATGTGCAGACATACAGGCTGTGACACAAATTGTCTGCATCCATCAGTATGTGCATGGCTTTCTATGGTTGTATTTCTGTACCAGGGTCCCAGTTGAACATGTATTTTGCAATTGATGTATTATCAGGTGTGTTTCAACATGTTACTGATAAAAGGCCACATTTACCTGCTATCACAGGCCTCACCTACATACATTATTATGTCTGTGGCTGTCTAGTGGTGTATTATTGCACCAGAGTCCAAGGTAAACTCCCATTTTTCCCATTAATTTTTATTCCGGTTTGCGTAGTGTGGCACGGCACACAGCTCTGCTGAGACACGCCCAATGACTGTAAGTGGAAATCACTATGTTTTGCTGAAAACACTTGTTTTAAGACCTGTGTGACATGGTGGGTTGATGCAGTGTGCTGTATGTGTGAGGTACTCAGGTTCAAAACATGGCAGTGGTGTTTATGTTGTACATGTGTTTGACAATATAATAAACACATTTACTCATTAAAGCCCCATTTAAGCTCAGGTAAGTGAAGTGGTGAGCTGCACAGCTCAGCAGAAATGCTCTCTAAAAAATATAAAGAAAAAAGGGGATGTTAGAAAGTGGTGAAATGGGGGAAAGCAGGGGGAAAACATAGTGAAAGACTGGTAGGGATGTGCAGGAAGGTTGTAGGAAAGAACCATAGCTATCCATTTCTTGTACAGCAACAGCTGTGCCCTTTGACAGATTTTGTAGGCAAATTTGGACTCTCAAACTCCAGAGAGAGGGGTGAGAACAACATAAATGTGTTGTCAAGCCAATTGGACGAAATTACTTGTGTCCAGTGGACACATGAGCGAAATGGAGAGCTATGTATGGGGCAATTATTTGGGGGGGACAGGTGCCCATTTTTTTATGGTGAGAGTGGAATGTTGTGGATGGGACATAGGTACATGTGGGGAGGTAAGTTAGGTAGGAGAGGATGCATTCGCAGACAGACAAGATAGACTAGATAGCATTCAGGGGCAGTGTGTGACACATGAGGGGGGGTGAACACCTTGGATGGGGAGGGTGTTGTGGAATCCAAGTTGCAAGTGCCTCCAGACAGCAGTAGTGTGATTCACATCCCCACCCATGGGACTGTTGATAATGCCCCTTCACTGCCTCAAGGGTGGCTGTGCTGGAGGCTGGGCACCAGGGTGAGGCTGCCCCACCAGGTTGACCAGCATGCCCTCAGTCTACTGCAGGCAGCATTCCTAGGTCATAGCTCTGATGAACAATCCTGCACACCAAGGCCAGCAGTTGATCCTGGATGAAAATGGCCCCTCCACTTCCGCTCCCAGGGAGAGACCAGGCCCCATCACCTAAAGTGGTCCCCCCCCAAAGCCAAAGGTGTTTCAGGGTCATTGGAAGGGCACCACCAGTCTGGATCCAGATGTGCCAGGACCTGGTGCCACAGACGGTTGAGGCAAGGTAGGTGGATCAGCTGGAACTGGCCTACCCTGACATGATGTGGTAATGGTGGTATAGCAATAAATATAGGTTAGTTGTGAACAAATCATTGGTTAGTAATAACAGCATGGCAGAACATTGGAAATAACACAATTACATATCAATGCATATTATGTGAGCCACAACAATAACTAACATAAAAGTCAGTATGTTAACAGCATGCCAGTAATTGTTACAGCATTACACCAACAAAATAGGTAATTTAACAAGATATGTTAATATGCAACCATTGTAATACATAATAATAATAATAAAACACATTCCAAAATACAGTTAATGAAACAACAGATGTTAATAGTAAACCATAAACAATAAATAACAATAAGAAATAAATGAAGATAAGGGGTGGGGAGAGAGAGAGAAAAACAGTCCATCAGTAAGATTAGGTTATTTTCTTGACAACAGTACTACTATCTACTCTACGGATCTCTATTTTCTTTATATGTATAGTGACTACAAGTCTCCTATAGCTGATGTAGCATGTACATACCTCTCAAGCTATTTGCATGAGACACTATGGGCCAAGCAGTAACAACTGCGGGTACACAACTATACAGAACACTTACACATCAGATGGACCTATATAACTACTAAGGTGTTTTGTGGGCTGATTTGGTGATACTTTGAAATCTAGGTGATTATTTCCATGGTAATCCTGTGACAGATGAATTATACACTATTAATTACATAACATTAAATTGTGACTCTTGAAAGGCATGTACAGTGGATATAAAAAGTGTACAGACCCCTGTTAAAATACCAATTTTTGTGATATAAAAAATGAGACCACAATAAATAATTTCAAGACTTTTATCACGCTTAATGTGACCTATAACCTCTACAATTCAATTGAAAAACAAATAAATCTGTTAGGGGAAAAATATAAAAAATAAAAAATGTACAATAAGCTGGTTGCATAAGTGTGCACACCCTTCAACTAATACTTTGTTGAAGCATCTTTTGCTTTAATTACAACATTCAGTCTTCCTGGGAACACACCTGTCATCAATTAAAGAGACTCTGATTAACCCCAAATAAAGTTCAGCTGTCATAGTACAATTTTCCTGACATTTACTCAGTTGCCTGCTGCAGCAAAAGGTATGGTTCGCAGAGAGCTTACAAAGCATCAAAGGGATCTCATTGTTGAAAGGTATCCGTCAGGAGAAGGGTACAAAAATTCCACAGCATTGGATATACCATGGAAAACAGTGAAGACAGTCATCAAAAAGTGGAGAAAATATGGGGCAGCAATGATGTTGCAAAAAACTGGACATCCTTCCAAAACAGATGAAAAGACAAGACAAAAACTGGTCAGGGAGGCTACCAAGAGACCTACAGCAACACTGAAGGAGCTGCAGAAATTTCTAACAAGTACTGGTTGTGTACTACATGTGACAACAATCTCCCGTGTTCTCCATATATCTGGTCTATAGGGTAGGTTTGCAATATGGAAGCCTTTTCTTACACAGAAAAACATCCAGGCCTGGCTAAAATTTGCAAAACAACATATCAGGTCTCCCAAAAGCATGTGGGAAAATGTGTTATGGTCTGATGTGAACAAGGTTGAACTTTTTGGCCGTAATTCCAAAAGGTACATTTGGTGCAAAAACAACACTTTGTATCGCCAAAAGAACACCATCCCCATGGTGAAGTATGGTGGAGGCAGTAACATGCTTTGGGGTTGCTTTTCTTCAGTTGGAATTGACGCTTTAGTCAAGGTGTAGGGAATTATGAACAGTTCCAAATACCAGTCACTTTTGGCCCAAACCCTTCAGGCATCTTCTAGAAAGCTGAAGGTGAAGAGGAATTTCACCTTTCAACACAACTATGACCTCACGCATACATTCAAATCAACAAAAGAATGGCTTCAACAGAAGAAAATTAAAGTTTTGGAATGGCCCAGGCAGAGCCCAGACCTTAGTCTAATAGAAAATCTGTGAGGTGACCTGAAGACGGCTGTGCACAAGAGATACCCTTGCAATCTAACAGATTTGGAGTGTTTTTGCAAGGAAGAGTGGGCAAATATTGTCAAGTCAAGATGTGCATGCTGATAGACTCCAACCCAAGAAGACTGAATACTGTAATTAAATCAAAAGGTGCTTCAACAAAGTATTAGTTTAAGGTTGTGCACACTTATGCAGCCAGCTTATTGTACATTTTTTTTTTTTTATATCTTTTCCCCTAACAGATTTGTTTGTTTTTCAATTGCATTGTACGGGTTATAGGTCACATTAAATGTGGGAAAAGTTTTGAAATTATTCATTGTGGTGTCATTTTTTATATCACAAAAATCTGGCATTTTAACAGGGGTGTGTACACTTTTTATATCTACTGTATGTGTACAGTATAGACAGTAAACAGCTGTCATGTCCTGGTTGGCAGGCATGGGGATAGAACCCAATAGCAGTGACTGCAGGGGACATCTGCGCAGAATGTATTATTTGACTGCAGCAACTTCTAACAGACACTCCAGGCATACAGCCATACTGGGATTAAACATTTTATGTCTGACTGAACATTACTGATGAACACATTCTTGCTAATGATTTTAACAGTCTGTGACATCTAAACACACAATTACCTATACATAAAATTGGCTACCTCACCCATTTACCTGTAGTTCTGTGGAGAGAGAAACTGTGAACATTATATAACTGCTACTGTAATATTTACTGGTACATACCACTAGATTCGAACCCTGGACATTGTGTCAAAATGTACTACATACAGAGGATTTAACAAACTGAGCTACTGAGTCACTGCTGATTACTAACTGATTGATATTTGTCTAGAGCTCACCTGGAACCAAAATATGAGCTGGTAGTACTACTACAGTGTTATAGTAGACTGCAGTGACAGCAGAACGCACATGCATGAAATACAAGCATAACGCAGATAGCAGGTAAGCTATAGTTCAATATATCTGTGAAGTCAACAAACAATATCAGCTACTTCACCCATATACCTTTATTACCTGATGTTTGTGGATGACAGAGCATTATGTGACTAATATTGGCTTAGAGATAGCCTTGAATAGTACTATATGAGTTAACCAATACAATTTGCAGACATTAGATTTGCATTCTTACATCTATTACAGTGTTATACTTGACTGCAGCTCCTTACCTTACAGCCTCAATGCATACAGTTCTACTGCAATGGTTACAACAACACAATCCTGATGTACACCATTTTCCTTGGTGCTATTGGTATTGTTTCATGTTTTTATCACACTACAGTTGACATTATTCATTTATCGCAATGCAGCCCTAATTCCACATTTATTGCACTACAAACTTTATTGTATATACTTTAATGCAGTTATTGGTATTGTTTCATGTTTTTATTGCACTATAGTTGGCATTATTCATTTATTGCATTACAGCTCTAAGTCCACATTTATTGCAATACAAACTTTGCTGTATATATTTTATTGCAGTTAATGCTTTACTCTTTCTTGCTTACTTCACTACAGTTAGCATAATACATCTGTACTCACCACAGTCACAACACAACCTGGCCAAGGGCCCTGCATGTTACTTGAAATTGCAAGCCCTTTCAGCCATACTTTTACCATATTGGTAAAACAGAGGAAAAAGTACTTACATAATTGTGGGAAATTCCCTGCCCTCACTTCTTGGAACCAGGTGTCCAAGAGTCCCCTCTTTCATCTTTTCAGGTCATGGTGGTGATGAACTATTCCAAAAACCAACAATGACAAACCGCATAAAACAAAAAAAGCAAGGAAACAAGCAGATTATTTTTTTCTTTAATAAGGTGAAGCGCTTTTTGTTTGCTTAACTGCAAACTTCATCAGACCAAAATGCAATTAAACACAAGTAACTTAAATAACCTTATGCAGCTCCTGCCCCCACCGATTAAACAGGAAAGAAAATGATGTCATAGTTCAGATTAAAAATCTTACCTATTAAACTAGTAAATAAATATTATCTACGTTAACCTTGAAAACATCACCACCAAAAAAATATATATATATGTGTGTGTGTGTGTGTGTATATATATATATATATATATATATATATATATATATATATATATATATGAAATTATGGTGAAAAAGTATGCAAATTAATTTAAAAAGAAAATTTGTTTAAAATATATATAAGTAATTCTTGCAAAGCAGTATATTTCCTATTAAAATATATGCACATATTACCTATCAATAATTGAACACATTAAATAATTCTTACTAGGTCAATAATTGTTAAACCAAAATTTATATTCATGAACAACTATCGACCTACCTAAGCAATACTTTTAATTTCAATAAACTATTCTAGTAGTCATTGAGTCCTGGCCAGCTATATAAATGCAATAAAAGTTGCCACATTAATTCAGCTTTTTCTAAATGTAGCATCCATGGACCTTCCCTAGGTTGCTCCTTGACTTGCTGAATACCACAAAACTCAAATTTATGCTCATTATACATGTGTACATGCTTGGCAAGGGCATTTGATAAATTACACTTTCTGGTAACATACAAATGTTCATATACCTTTTCTTTAAGGGATCTCATTGTCTTTCCTATATAATATGCTAAAAATTGTCTACACTTAGCCACATATATGACCTCCTTCGAATTACAATTCAATTTATAATGGATGAGATATTTTCTGCCATTAATTTCAACATACTGACCCTGATACATAAACTTTCAAAAATTGCACATCCCACATTTTTCATGCCTTCTTCTGATGCTTTATTTAACTTGTTGCGTGTCTCAATAAGATTCTTTATATTCCTACCTCTCCTTGCTATCATCCTAATCCCCTCCTGAAATTTATTACAAATAGAAGCCTCTCCATCGATCAGCCACCAATTCTTTAACATTATTGCCTTGATTTCATAAAAATGCACACTAAATCGGGTCCAAGTGGTGGTCATGACTTTGTTGGCAATAAATATGATCAGGATCCTCTATCGTTAAGGAGGTCTGAAAGAATCAGGAACCATAACAATATTTATGGTAATCATAGTTACGGATCCAATCAGGATTTTTACATGCCATCCAGGAGAAATCAGGGGAGAGGGGGTATTGAGCATGGGGCCATTACCTGAGAAGCAATTATTGGCTGAAAGTTTTGAAGGTATAAGCAATGATGAAGTCGAATATGTTGTACATGATGTCAATAATGTTAATTTTGATAATGATCAGAGACCTAAGATTATCATGAATACTGCACAGGATTTTAAAGTTTATAATTTTTCTAATACAAGTGTCAATGAGGAAATGGTCTACATTTTAAGTAAAGGTCTCACATTTGTTCCGGCTAGTGGAGCATGTTTGGCCACAGTCTTGATGGATTTGGAGCTTTTCTTCTTGAGAAAGCTGAATTTTAAAATCATGTTTGGAGAGGGGCATAATCAGCATGCTATTGAATTTCGTATCAGTAGTACATATAACCCGCCTTTGCATCCTGCTTTAACATTGTTTGAAAAAAGCATGTGAGCTTGATTTAAGGCATTTATTAGCTAGTAAGAGTGAAGTTTGGCAAGACAATTTGAATAAGCAAGAAAGGGAGGTACTTACATATTTGATGCAGCAAAAAAATTAGAATAATGAAGCCGGATAAAGGGGAAGGTCTTGTTGTCATGGACATTCATGATTATAATCATAGGCTGTATGATATACATAGCACTGATACATATGAGGAAGTTACTAGAAATTAACTCAATTCAGCATATAGGAGAATTAATATTTTATTGGATGATTTGTTTCTGGAAAATAGAATTGATATTGATGCTTATAATTACTTGCATGTAATTTTACCCACTATCCCTTCCATTTTTGGTTCTCCCAAAGTTCATAAAGATGTATCCAATCCAACTTTATGGCCCATAGATGATGGTCACAATTCTATCAGCTATGCGTGTGCGAAATTTCTTGATAGTAGGCTTAAAAATATTTGGATGGGCAAATGCAGATATGTAGGGATTCATGACACTTTCTTAGCTTAATCAGTTGCTATTGAGTATTCAGATAAGGTGTTATTTTTGACAGTTGATGTCAAAGACCTTTTTTTCTGGAATACCTCAGTAAGAGGATATTCAAGCAACACAGCAATTTTTGTTTGAGCAAGGGGTGCCACAATCAGAAATTAGTCTGTATTCTGACTTGTTTGATGTTGTGCTTTCTAATAATTTTATAATGTTTAACAACAACTACTATCTGCAAAAGGTGAGGGTTGTGATGGGGTCACCTTGTGGAACCATTGTTGCCAATCTTGTTATGGCACAATGGGAAAAGATACATCCTGGATATTGCTTTTTCCAGCCAAATTGTTATATATCTTTGATATCTGGATGACATTTTTATCTTATGGAAGGATAATCAACAGGCTGTAGATGAATTTGTGATTTATATTAATAGCACTATGCATTATTTACAATTCCTCATGCCATTGACAATCAAGAAATCAATTATTTGGATGTTAATCTTAATTAGGACAGAAATAACAGGAGATTTGTTGCCAAAAAACAGAAAACCCACCTATTCAAATTATTTTCTCCATTTCACTAGTTCTCATCCTTTATCTAATAAAAGAGCGTTTTTTTAAGGGACAATTGGTCCAGGCCGCTAGGATAGTAAGTCTGGATGATGATTTTTTTGTCAGAGTGCAGAAACCTTATGGATATGTTTGCAAGTAGAGGTTACCTGAAAGGGTTATTGAATGAACTATTTGTAGAAGTTAATCTAAAAAGGAATAATGGTCATTTCATCCCCATCCTTAATCGAGAAGGCTGCCCACCAGCTATTCAGAGAAATTGTCCCAATATAGAAACAGATTATGCAACTGCTTCTGTCACAACATTTAGTGTGCATTTTTATGAAATCAAGGCAATAATGTTAAAAATTGGAGGTTGATGGATAATGAGGCTTCTATTTGTAATAAAATTCAGGAGGGGATTAGGATGATAGCAAGGAGAGGTAGAAATATAAAGAATCTTATTGAGACATGCAACAATTTAAAGCATCAAGAGAATGCATGAAAAAATGTGGGATGTGCAATTTTTGCAAGTTTATGTATCAGGGTCAGTATGTTGAAATTAATGGCAGAAAATATCTCATCCATTATAAATTGATTTGTAATTCGAAGGGGGTCATATATGTGGCTAAGTGTAGACAATGTTCAGCTTATTATATAGGAAAGACAACGAGATCCTTAAAGAAAGGGTATATGAACATTTATATGCTATCAGAAAGTATAATTTAACAAATGTCCTTGCCAAGCATGTACACATGTATAATGAGCATAAATTTTAGTTTTTTGTATTCAGCAAGCCAAGGAGCAATCTAGGGGAGGTCCATGGATGCTACATTTAGAAAAAGACGAATTAATGTGGCAACTCTTATTGCATTCATATAGTTGTCCAGGACTCAGTGACTACTGTGCAATTAATAGTTTATTGAAATTATAAGCATTGCTTAGGTAGGGCAATAGTTGTTCATGAATATACATTTTGGTTTAACAATTACTGACATAGTAAGAGTTATTTAATGTGTTCAATCATTGATAGGTAATATGTGCATATATTTTTATAGGAAATATGCTGCTTTGCAAAAATTACTTATATATATTTTAAACAAATTTTCTTTTTAAATTAATTTGCATATTTTTCCCCATAATTTCATATATATATATATATATATATATATATATATATATATATATATATATATTGGTGATGATGTTTTCAAGGTTAATGTAGATAATACTATTTATTTACTAATTTAATAGGTAAGATTTTTAATGTGAACTATGACATCATTTCCTTGCCTGTTTAATCGGTGGGGGTAGGAGCTGCACAAGGTTATTTCAGTTACTTGTGTTTAATTGCATTTTGGTCTGATGAAGTTTGCAATTAAGCAAACGAAAAGCACTTCACCTTATTAAAGAAAAGAAGAATCTACTCGTTTCCTTGCTGTTTTTTTGTTTTATCATGGTGGTGATGACACTGCTCACCTGTGTGTGTAATACCAGAAACACTGATGAGTTCCCTGACCAGCTGGTCCAAGGCCTCCACCTTACACTCTGAGCCCTGGAAGCCACCCTGCAGTGGCCTATCATCATGTTTTTTTAACTAGGAGGCCAACCATGACCCTGGACTCCAGAATGCCTCAATGCTGTGCCCAAAAGTGTGCACTTTTACCAACACCACTAGCCAAAGTAAACCATCAGTGACAGAACTTCAGTAGATTCTGGTATATTCCTGCTTACTTGGCTTAATATAGGCTGTTTTCCCACCCTTACATGTCATTAGGCAACAGTTAAAAAAGCACTGTGTCTCTTAACACCATGCAAACAAGCACAGATGAGCAGAGAGGAATGAAAACTCACAAAACCACAGTCTTAACTGAGCTTAGCAGCATGCAAACCAGCCAAACAGTGCCGAGCAGCACATAAGCATTGGTAGCTGTTACCATGTTTATATGGTGCTTAACAGGTCTAAGCACAGTTGAGCAGAGCTTAGCAGACCAAGCAGGGCCATATTTTAAAATAATGTGCATAATATGTATATCAAAATTAATTACATATTTTCCCTTCCATGTATTCAAACCCTAGACCTACTGCACATGAATACATAACTCCACCCATTTAGCATGGATGTTAAGAAATCTGATATACCTTCACATATACCACTGAGATACTTATAAGCAGTGCTGAGCACCACACCATGCCACTCAGACATGCTCAGCACCCTTAAACACACCTTTAAATAAATAATTCATTACATCTGTTTTTTTTATTTTTAGATGTCTGGCAGGTGTCTGCTATCTTATACAGTATGTGGGAACAGCGTGGCATTGCTGTGCTTCACACTGCACTGCACAAACATGCTTTAAAAAAAATAACAATAAAACAAAGGGACATTGCAGGGAGTCTCATACTCATCTGCAGCCACGGTTAGCATTATACCTCTCCCTACACTAATTCAATAACCATGTTCTGCTCTCCCTTGGCAACGCTCCATCATTAATATGCATGGTGTGCTGATGAGGGGGAACTGTGACCATGAACATGGATACATTCTGTATAGGCTCTACATGTTGCCTACATGGATTTTATTAAATAATGGGAACAGTATACATAGCTGTTACATTTATATACTTTACCAGTAACTGGATGAGTAAAATTATTAGGGCATAACAAATATTTTTCAAAATTTGCACATTCCACATGCAACATTTCTTTTCTTCTGACTAAATCTATTGTTAACTTTAGCTTATCGCTCCTAATAACATAATAATTGGTTTAAACTATGTCCTCTTTTATAGCCAGAACCAGGACATTCTTCAATAATATACATTCTTCAATAATTCCTGCTGGCAAATCTAACAATTGTAGAATATGCCAGTGTATGGAAACAATCTTTTTTACATCCTGTGTATATCTATTATAAGTTGTTTTAAATCTTTACGTAAAATTGTTAGAATGATTAGACTCTCTGTTGTTAAGGAAATGAAGGGCTTAGCTGCAGATGTCTGTACACCTATGGACATCAGGTGTTCATTGTCTAGTTGGGTATAGTCATATCCACTCTCAGAAAATTCATGTACCAAGAGATCTAATTGTTCAGATACTTGTTCTTCCCTGGTAAGTAAAGTAGAATAGTGTATCATCTGTCTCTTGACAATATTTTTAAAAAATGTGCGGATGCATACTAGTCCAAAATAGAAGTATCTGGCAAATTTTCTATCTTGATATCCAGAAAGCTAATATTACTAATAGAGTAGGATATCTTTAATTTTAATAAAAATGCATGGTATTGCTTATATATTCTACAATTTTGTGCACATCGTAACACTTAGAACTCCACAAGATGAAAATATCATAAGCAAATATTTTATAAAAAAGGATACCACTCTGAAAAATGTTGTCCTTATTAAAAATATTTTTGTCTTCCCATACTCCTAGTAGCAAGTGAAAGCTTATTTGAAACAGCTGGTTATTTTGTATCACTGTTCAACATTAAACTGGTTGAATTTTATGCTATTTGGAGTCTTAATACATCAGTCTTGAGATGTTTTATTGTCTTTCTTCTCCTTGGTGACTTAAGCTCTTTCTAGAGAAGAAAGCAAGGCCTTAGCATTGAGCAGCATTTCACCCTCAGTAAGAATGATGCTTGAATTCAAGGATAAAATATTTCGCTTCACTAATTGGCTAGAAAATTGATGTTGGTTCAAGGGACTTCAAAGTGTCTTTTTGTATTGGATGAAATAGTCAATTGCCAGGGATATCCAGCAAATTTCTATTTGTCTTGCCCACATAAAATGCAGTGCACACTTCACAAAGAGTAAGTATGCACTGACACTACCCTGCAGATTCTAGATTCCAGAAGGGAAATTGTGCCACTAGTAGGGTGGTATATTTAGCTACCTGCTCTACATGATGTACATTTTACATAGGCAAGACCGAGCATCCCCTCAAGAATAGAATATATGAACACAGAAATGAAAAAAAAAATAAAAAACAAAATAATGCATTGCTTAAGCATTCCCAAAACTGTTTGAATTTTAAAAAGTTTGTGATTGGTATTTTGGAGCATGTAAAGTCTGTACCCTGGGGTGGGGACTGAAAAACTTGTTAAAGAAAAAAGAAATAGAGTGGCAGATTAGGCTGGCAGCCATGTTCCCCCTGGGGATAAATGATGCTATATCCATCATTTCTATGCTTCACGAAAGAGCAAATAATTTTTGATTTGTTAATATTTTTGTCATTGGTTTGACATAACGTACATATATATTTAAATGAATACACAGGAATTTTTTTGTAGAAAAAAGTTTGCATGTTTTTATATTGACATATTGTATGTTTTTAAAATAGAGAGGGTGGAGTTCCACATTTAGTGGGAAGTTGCAATTTTGTGACATCCATTGTGTTGATTGGTTAGGGGATTTGTCCATCATGTTCAAAATGGTATATAAAGTCTTTTAGATGGTTTGTTTAATGATGATGATATCGTCTCCATTGTTAAGAGATAAAAGCACTTAATTTTCAGTTTTTATAATTAAAGAGTGTGAACCTGGAGGAGCCTGGATCATTCTTTCTACAATTTGTTGGAGATTATTGGTGGTTTCAATTTGGATTTACTCCCCTGCAGTAGCCAATGGATCGTAATGCTTGATAGGCATTGTGACCTGGAGTAAAAGAGTGTTACCTCTACAATGGAACCATGTTTCTATAATTCCATACTGGCAAGAACATTTCCTTCCTCTATAGTGCCTTTCTTAGGCACAGAAGTCATATGGCAGACATCCCAATATAGCAAATGTTAATATGGATAATATCACCATAGCACTGTGGAATGCCAGGAGCATAAACAACAAAATCTCCAAACTTGAGACCTAACTGACTCTTAACGGCATCAACATTTGTGCAATTACAGGAACATGTTTTCACTGTAGCGATAACACTTTCTCTGCTTCAGGGCACAATGCCTGTCATGCATTAAGATCCATTGGCTACTACAGGGGAGTATCTGTGCATATCTGCACCCCTCCCAAAGTATCTCTTCAGATTCCACATTATAGATACAGAACTGGTAGAAGTTATAGCTACCCTCAGTAAACTTAATTATATTACAGCTGATAATTGAACTCCATCTATGATCCCTTAACAGCATGAGGAATACTTTAACCAGATAGAAAAGCCCACCATCAAATCAAATACCTTTCTTATTGGTGACTTCAGCTATCTATACAAATACTAGTAAAAATGTACTACCCACAACAAATATACGCAAAGATTTCTGAACCTTGTAAATGCCAATATACTTAACTAAAATGTCCGTATAACCACCAGAAGCTTTGATCCTCTCATTAGTGTCACTACAAATGTTTTCTGCAGTTCTGCCACCCTACTCATTGTCACTTTGGTGTGCAAATCTAATAATGTTGTTGTGATCTTCTCCATACTGTCCTGCTGTGTGGACCCTAATAACTACTCTGTATTTAAGGCTTGATCCAAGACCAATTACTTACTATTTATTCATCTTATTAATAATCACAATTTTACAACCCTCCAGCAACCCTTGTAACTGAAGCTGCTTCCTCTTCCTCTGAATTTTACTCCCTCTTGGATCGATTATTGGTGCATTTGTACCAGACTGTTGTAAGTGTAAAGGCAAATTTAAAAACTAAACCTATTTGATGAAACTATCCCAGCAAATTTAATAAAAGAAAGATAAATCATTTGGCCATTTCTAAAGTATGTCCACTTCATTATTATAAAAGGGATTTAAAAATGGAAAATAATTCCCTCAAACTTATCATTAAGAAATGCTAGTCAACTATGAACTTAAGGCAGCAACTAATCCAATCTGTACTGGTACCATCTTCTCTGATGCCTCACACAGCCCCTTTTGAAATCACTTTGGATCAAGTCCTTTAATGATATTAAGAGATGTGATGGGATTTGGGAATTTGTGGAATTAAGATAACTGATGCAGAGCAAAGTCCACACTCAATTTGTCTGTTACGTATTTATTATATATATTGTATTTTCATGGTAGTGTCATTTTGGATAAGTTCAGAACACTGATAAATGTTATTTCTTAGTTTCCTAGAATAACTAAAGGATGCGTTATAAATATCCTTGTTTAAATTCATCACTTGACTTACTAGACCTGGTAGTAGCTTTTAGTGCAGTCTTTAATATGACAAATTTTAGATTTGCTGTATGATTTAAAAAGCCTTCATATCATATTGTAGAGTTTATTTAAGCTGGTGGACTACCACAGTGATTTGTTCTTAAACCTTCTGTTGTATTTGACTATAGTAGGGATGGGCAGATTATATATACATATATAGACAGATATATGGATGTATGACTATGCATCGAAAATTCAACAAATTCAATGCAAGTGATCAAACACAACATGTTGATAACCAACCAATCAAAAAAAAAACACTTCAAAACAATTGTTTTGCAAGGGCTATACCCTTGTACCCCCACGCACCCTGCTAATTATATATATATACCAATTCCTAGATCACACTACAGTGGGGGGAGGATAAAGTTTCCAATCCTCAATATACTTTGATCTCCAACAGAAAAAAAGTTGATAAGTACAATCAGCTGATTTTTGATGACATGTACCACCTTTATTTTTCACATTTGATTTGACAAGTTGTATTTCAACAACTGGCACATAATTAATATATGTAAATACATTTATATGTATATATATATATATATATATATATATATATATATATATATATATATATATATATATATATATATATATATATGTGTGTGTAAGGCATCTTTCCCACAAAACAAGCCCTGCTCCATGTATAATTCCTTATGGTTATCCTTTTGTGTTTTCCCCTGATGACACTCACCTTTTTCTGTCTATTCTAACATCCCCTTTCCTCCTCATTTACATGATGGCATGTGATTTGTTCTTTTCTGCACTGGCCCTCTTTGGTCTGCTGACAGGGCTTGAAATGCAGTTATAGGGCACATTGTTGCACATAGTGACATACGTATCCTCATGAACACTTTCTTATCTTTTTTGTGATGTTGATCATGTGAGCTTTCCTAAAGCAGTTCCCTTTCTTACAGTTCCCTAGTGAGATTTTTGCCAGTAATATAGCAGCACTAATTTACTATTCAGAACATTTCTCACAACGTTGGCTCCACCCTGGTCCTCAGTACAAGCAAGCAGCCTGGACAGTGCTGCATTACAGAATGTGTGATATTTAATGCTGTGCCATGTTACGGGAAAGTATTCTGAATGATTCCCAACACTTGGAAATGGTAAAGAACTAATAAAGTATGTCTTTCATAGGCTACATAGAAGCAACTCTTGGGCCGAAAAATTAGTTATAAATGTCTGCCAAGCATTTCCCAAATCTGAAATCTAAAACCAGTCTTGGGTTGATAATAGAAGTATGAAATCATATCAGTAGAGATTTTTGTCATTCACTACGCTGTTAAGAAGAAAAATGTCAGTTTGAATTTACATTTCAGATATATAACAATTGCTGACCTCTTTGTAAAACTTATTTTAACAAATCCAATAGTTTTTGCATTTAGTTCAACATTTAAAATGTAGGCAATACTGTTATAGAATCTATTTTATTTCTATGTTGTAACACTGATGAAAGTTTTAAAGACTGAGATATAAAAAATCTTGACTATTTTAAATGGATAAATATGCAACTGATGATTTGTTGCTTCAGGCTTTACAGAAACATTTTAAAAACATTTGATTATTTCATAAAAAAGGAAACTTTTTTTGCTTTGTTACCTTTAATTTAATTTCAAGCTTCTGCAGTTTACATTTGGATAACCTTACTGGGATTCAAAGAGATCATGCACAAGCCTCAAACTACATGATCATAAAAAATGCAGTTTAGAGACATGTTTAACTGCAATAAGAAATATATCATTATTGCCTAATATGTATATCTACAAATGTATGCATGTGGTAAAAAGCTTGTTTTGGCAGTAATTAACAGTGGTGGCCCATGCATTATGTCAGTACTGGCACTTTCCTCATTCACTTTCCCACACACATGCAGACATTGATGCACACACAGGCACACACACACACACACACACACACACACACACACACACACACACACACACACACACACACACACACACACACACACACACACACACACACACACATATGCGCGCACCCGCTCAGTCATAGCTATCCTTCTAACACACACAGACATTCACTCACATCAAACACACCCTCTCAAACTCAAAAGAAGTTATGGGCACACTCACCCAAACATGCACACACATCTATACTTCAGCTTCCCTGCCCAAACCCGCCTACTGAGACCAACCAGGCAGACAGAGACACAAACACAGTCATCCTAGTTCACTCATACCCCTGCAGACAAGCAAAGACACTGCCACGCAAACACACAGACACACACACACACACACACACACACACACACACACACACACACACACACACACACACACACACACATTCCTGCCACTACATCTCCACTTAGTAGCTGACTGCTGTCTTTTGGCCATGTTAATTACCATGGCAGACTATGGTAATTTATGCAGATGAGCAATCCTCTGATTCACTCATATGAATAAATCACTAACAGCAAGCATTTCCAGGGTAGAGCACATGGTTAGAATGCCTCATTATCCTACAGTTCAGCTGGCTGGGACAGCTCACTGCAGTGATTTTTCCAAAAGTACTGCAGTGAGCCTATCTATGAATCATTGAGGGTTGCTATGAGGGGTTTACCACTAGTTGTAGAGCTTACTGCTCATGGTATCCCTTTCTGAATCCCAGGGTTGAATTTTAGGGATGAAACAAGATTTGTTTTGCAGTTATAAAGTAGAGTTGTATAATAACTTTACACAATAATAGATGTCCTATTGATTACTGTTTCATTATTTCAATACTGATGAGTTATCCCACCAAGGTAAACTGATGTCGGGCTAGCATACCAAAACCTTTCATACTCTCATACATCAGTCTATGACCTCAGCCTGTGAGTGTAGGGTTACATAAGAGAAGAGTAAGATTCTCAGAATATCTAGAGGCATAAGATAAAAGTAAAGATAAGAGGAGGGGAAGGGCACTGCTCCACCCTCAGTCCGCAAGGTGAGAACAGGCCATAAAAAACAGAATGGGGAACAGGGAAGGATGCAATAATGCGATAGTGATGAGTAGGATATCTATTGTTAGGTTAAGTTCTTACACAACTGTACTATGTCCTTTCTTGGATCACTGTTGCAGTATTTCACTAGTGATTGTGATTTACATAGCTAAAAGTTGTAGACAGTATGAAGGGCAAGAAGTACAGAGAAGGGAAAATGTTAGTGTGTACATTTAATTTCTAATATGCATTCAGAGCAGAATTCAATTTCAAGTGTCGTTCGGTATGTATCTGTTAGCTTGCTTCCTTCCTAATATTACTAAGTGAGGACAGGGTTAGAAAAGTATATGATTTGTTCTGAGTACAAGTTCTATCAAGGAATTCGAAACTTGTGCCTAAAGTGGAATGTCATAAAAAAGCAGTCAGGGGAACTTAGAAAGCAAAATTAATGCTGTAGTGTTTATTTCTAATTGGTCAGTGGCAGTTTTATAATTGATAGAATAATGTTTATTTAAATGAAAAAGTGTATAAAACAGTATGATTCTTGTAGCTTGAGGTGACAGGATCTTGAGTTTGTAGTCTCCTTCATACATGTCTTTTTGTGCAATAAAGGAGATTGTTATTCTCTGCTAAAGTGGATCATGTGAAAGTTATTTGATACCCTTGACAAGGGTGGATGGGCTGGAGACAGTGGGTGCTGTTCTCCAACCATGGCAGGATGTATCTGGCAAAGAAAGTATTTGATATGGAAAATGCATGTGTTTTGTAAATATGTGAAATGAAGGCCAGGTGGATGTTCTGAAGTCAATGCTTTTGAAGAAGTCAAGATGGGGACTCCTCTGATGAAATAATCCTACACAGCTGAAGACAGTGACTTAACATGGTATGACTAATATAAATAAATGGATTATGAGATACATTTGGAGAATGTCTGTTTGGAGATGGGGTTGTACAGTTTGCCCTCCTTAACTGAGCCAAAGACCTTGTCTATTTTCTTAAAGTCTTTTGACTTGTCTAGGTTGAATGTGTATTATCTGTTCACATCCAAGGACTGTAGAAGCTGCACAACCCTGCTTTGTGGATTTGGAAAGAAGTTAGGCAAATTAATGCCTGGCTGAGTGACAATCATGATCCACCTTGGGCATGGAGGGATTAGCCTTTAAGGAAGCCCTGTTTTTATGGATTGCCATGAGGACTTGAAGCTCAAAAACTCTTTTAACAAAAGTGAAGAAGACCAGCACAACTGTTTTCAAGATACATTTTAAATACATGGACGATGCCAGATCAAAAGGATGTAGTGTACGTTTTTTTTCAATACAAAGTTGAGATCCTGGGAGAATTCATACCTCTCAACTATCCAGATTTTTGCCGCATAGTATGGGTGTCTTCCTCATAAAATTTGTTATTTTCTAGGGAATCATCAAGGAATGAAGTCACTAAATAATGACAGATATTGAAGATTAAGACTTCATATTCTCCAGAAAATGCATTTCAGCATAAAACCTATTATTCTATTAATGATCTACATTTATGAGCAATAATTAAAATCTGTCCTTATTTTTCGCCCTTTGTCCTGCATTATCTTTGGCTTTTTGCAAATTTATTACTCTAAGAGGTTGAAAGGTATGGAGGAATAGCTGTCCTAGTTAAATTCAATGAAGAATGCCTGTTACAAACTGATTGACCTTGAATCTGGGGAACAAGGAGGATTTAAGTACATGTAGGCAGTGACAGCATATAAGTGTGCCTTGATGGAGGAATAGGCTAGCCTACTTTTTAGTAACACACAAGTAAGACAAAACAATAGGAGGGCCCTCATTCTTCTTAAGACACCAGACTGAAATTTTTTTTCAATATTAAGATGTAAGATTTTCTGTTGGTGAGTTTTTGCAACTCCTGGAGCACCTGGAACTGCAGAACATTCATGTCTGAAATGAATTAAGATTCTATCATCCAAAAAGTCAGGATGAGAACCTCTAAGATAGGATGAATGAGAGTGTGCTTCACTATGTAAAGAAGTCCACTTTCTTGTGTAACTTGTAGTGATAGTCCCTGGCTAGGTGTAAAAAAAAAAAAGGTAAGTAGTGCTATCTGAGCCAGCAAGGAATCAGAAGCAAGATTTTTGGTTTGTCCCTTTGGATCTTCAGAACCTTTTGAATTGGAGGGGAAGGTGAAGAAGTACAGACTCTCAAGAGATATATATGACATCCTTTCTCCAAGGCTAGGGACTAGGAGAACTGGAGAAAAAGAGTTTGAAATGCCTCTTCTGAGAGGAGGCTAACAGAGATCTATGTTAAGGAAGACTTTTCTGTTTAGCACTCATTACTGAGGATTCCATGGACCTTCTTAGTTAGTCTGCAAGAACGTTGTCCTTGGATTGAATGCAAACGACCTGTAGGTATGGATTTGCTTTTATATCTTGGTCCCATGTCAGAACAGCTAGCCTGCACAGCTGTTAGGACTTGGACAACCCACAACTGTTGATGCATCACAACTGTGGTGCTGTCTGAGAAAGTAATTAGGGGTCCTAGCTTCCTTAGGTGGGAAAACACATGACAGGCTTGAAAAAAATGTTCATTTTCCATACACTGATGTGTTTTCTTATCAATTTAGCAACCAATTTCCTTGAACACCTATGAGGCCTGTCAGTCTTTGCCAAGCCAGATCTGATGCATCTGAGAGTAGATCCTGGGTTGGGCTGGGTGGACTGAGGATTAGGCAGAGACTGAGTTGAATTTGGGAAAACCACCATTGCCACTTCTTTTTCAGAATGGGCAAGTAAGGAATTTGCAAATCAGTGGGTGATAGCATTGAACCAAACAGCAAGGCTTTGGACATTCAAAAAAATCAAATCTAATATGTTTGAAGCACAAGGAAAGAAAATATACCCTCTCTTTTATAAGGTGCACACCTCCTCACCAACATTCAGTCCTCTCTAAAGTCCAAAATAGACTTATGCTACAACAAAATTGCTATTTGTAACCGATGCCTCCTACTCATCCCACCACTGCTTATCATTATGCAACCTAAAATGGCTTGAATGCCCCAACTATCTCACCTTTATCCAACTAACTACAGCTCACAAACTTATTCATAATCCATCGATGTGCCCGGCTCTATCATCCATACTTACTTTATACCATCCTAACAGACCACTCTGATCCAACAAACAACTGCTTGTGAATGTAAAAAAACCCAAACGTTTGGCTGGCCATATGCTTTACTCCTTTACCATTGCAAAACTGTGGAACTCCCTCACCCCAACACTTAGATCCCCCCACTCAGTAACCCTTTTCAAGACATCTCTGAAACAACACCTCTTCTCATCTTGGGTCTGCACATGTGCTAACACCACATCTCATATAACCTAACTTCAACCATCACAACTATCCTCACCCCCACTCTACTACTCTGGCATCCTCCCTTCACATCCACCTCTCTTTTTACTTACTCTGCCTCTACATCCTATCCACTTCCCTCTTTTACTAATCCTCATTGTCCTACCAGTGATCCCTCCTGTCTACTTCCTTCTCTTCCTAACCCTTATAGACCTACCATTCAACTAGGTGAGACATTCAGGTACTTTCACAGCCTAGCTTAATATCATACCACCACTTATATCTGCAACAATATCCACCAACTTTGCTGATTCCTGAAACAGGACTCATATAGCCTTTCACTCAGCTATTACACCTCCTATACGTGTGAAAAGTTTAAGTACCTAGTCTCTAATTAATTACTATATCTGCTTTGCCCCCACTGCATGAAGTGTCCTATATAAATTTTGCTTGGTGAAACTACTTATATGGAATGTTCTCATGTATACTCTGTATTGCTTGTATAATATCTTTGATTTGAGAATGATTACTTATGTACTATTTTTTTCACCAATTGTATAAGCTGCCAATAATATATACTAAATGTCTTTATTAATGTAAATTCTATATTGTATGTACAATGCCTTATATATGGAGCTTTTCCCCCCTGGACTCCAGGGAAAATGGGCACCTCTGGCCCAGCTGGACAATCCCGGTAAACAAATGCAAATAAATAAATAATATATGATGACAATTGATTGTCTTCATGAATTCAAAAAATTCAATCTATTAATTATCCCAATCTACTTGAGAAAAGTTGATGTCTACTATTATTCAACTATTCTTCATCTGTCAGAAAAGATACTTAAAAAAACAGGAATAATTTAATGGAAAACAGTGATTCATCATTGACCTGTTTTTTGAAGTCATTGAGAACTGTTCAGTGAAGGTCAGTATCATCAACAAATAAGGAGGTAATTGGTTAGCATTTCTAGTAATATTCTCATGTGAATAGGAAAGTGGCAAATGAGAAGGAGCCTACAGCTTGCCCTTGTTTCTATTGCATGCTAAAAGGTTTTATCTGCTCTCCAAGACACTGGATCACAGTAAATTCACTTAAGAATAATGTCTGAAAAAAACCTCTGTGAAAGCACTAGGACTAAGTAATTTGTGGTATATTTTGTGGAACCATATATTGCAGGATGCTTCATTTGGGATGGGGTCAAAATTGCATTAGAGTCAAGGATTCATAAATTAAATCAAGTACAGATGGATTATCTGAAAAAAGAGGTGAGGTAGCCCTTATAGGATTTAAATGTACCTTGGTAATGGCAGATTTGCTACAGTCACTTATTAACAAAGGGAGGACTCCTTAGAGCAATTTGTAAGTCACAGGCTCCATGTGTTGAGGGGGATATTGCTCTCTCCAGTGGGTTTTAGAAAAACTTGTCATTTTTAAACTGTCCACAGTATGATTCATTCCTTCCAAAGATGATTTAAGACACCTTGCATTTCTACTGTTCATCAACTAGCAGTTATGAAACCCTGATCAGTATAAACAAATTATTATCTGGAATAATTTCCTATCTTCTGTTTTGTACTGCTGTTGAGCCTAAAGAAATTGTTTTATTCTGCTAGGATAAAAATCAAAAAACTGCACTCTAGTCAACTTTCTAATACAGTTGTTGTTTTATTCTAATGCACTGTTTCTTTTTTACCAAATATGATACATTAATACACATTGTTGGTTTATGCTTTGCATATAGACACAAATCAGTATTTGAATTTTGATACCTCTACATATATTTTCAAATACAAAATGAGATGTGGTGGTTTATATATTTTTAACTTTATATAAAATTTCATGCACCGTGTACAGACTCTGCTGTTCTAGTCATTAGAAGTAGAATCAGAGCATTCAAACGTGCATTTCTACTGATGCCACCTGAGTAAACTTTTAACTATGATGTCTTAACTGAAACAATCTACAGGCAAGTGTATTAGATGTACACATCACAGACGTCTGACTGTATTCGAGACACACTGCGTCTATGAAAGGTTGCCATTACCTGTGTCAAAGGAGATGTGTCCAAAATTGACTTCTACAGCTGTGGGGATTCTAAATGTTGTCAATACTACTGGTATAAGGTTCATAGATTAGTACTAGGCTAACTGCCATTGTGGATCATTTTAAGCCTAACAAAGTGCTTTATGTGAGAATCAAACCCTGCATGTTGTGTCTGTAATGTAAATACCTTAAGCATTATGCCACCATCCCAATTCCTGCATCCATTTACATTCATGCACAGCCAGGAGAGTATTGTGGCTGTATTTGAACTCCCTATGTATTGGTTGGCACACTCTACATACAAGTGCGTTATACTCATGTGCCACAGTAGAGGCCTGACTTTAGTGGTGTGAGGGTGCATTATGGAAATGATGACCTCATCAGTAAGTTGCAGACAGTATGCATTGTATGGACAGAGTCAAAAGGGAATGTGTGATTGATATAACCATATAAATGTTTCTCATGAGGGGAAGTCAAATGAACACAGCTGTTGAATTAATTCCCAAGTGATGCTGTGAAGACTGGGTAAAGAAATATGACGGCTGCCAGCCTAGCCAAATAGAGTTGTGCAGATAATTCTGTCATTTGCAAATATTAATGTAAACCACAGGCTTGTTGTCTTAAATGGAAGAAATAATGTTACATGTGGAACTGAAAAGAATGTAACAACAGTGCACTCTACTGATCAAGTAAAGCATGTTTTGACCCTCTGATGTTAAAATTTGGAGCCAGTAAGTCTAGAGTGAGACATCCTGCCTATTGTGTTAAAGCCAGAGTTAATGGCCAGAATTTGCATGCATAAATGTATTTTATTGCTCTGGTTTTTGCCCAGAGATGAAGAATGGAAATGTAGTTTCTGTTAGCCTGGGAACCCAGGGAAGTGTGAAGAATGATTAAATGTGGAACCCAGGGAAGTGTGAAGAATGATGTAATGTGAACCAGGAATGTAATTTTAAAAATAGAAAGAATAGAGAACATTAAGCATTTTTGTCTTGACCAACCAACTCACAAGCACTGTCTTGTTCTATATGTAAGTTTATCTTTGACTTGTGTTTTCTATTAGAAATAGCTAGAAACTAGAAAGATTAGACTATGTGTTTTTCTGTGATGTCAGAACTGTACTACTGAATTATTTTAAGTACTTATCTGTGATCTCTGAACTCTTGACTAGCACTGTGTCATAGAAAGTAGTGTCTTGTGTTTTTATTATTTATTAAATATTTTTAAAACCTTTTCACTGTGGCTGGTTTGTGTAGAGATAATTTAAGCTCTTTAGAGTACTTGTATGCCTTTGGTAAAATTGCATAAAACCATTCTAATAGCTTTAGCCCTGGGCTATACTACCTATTTAGATAATAATATTGCACAGTAATAATTGGACACCCTTTAAAGGGCCTTTGAGTAGCTGATAAATATTAGTGGGTGGTGGCAGCTAGTACTACTGTATAGTCTGGGTAAAATGGGCACAGCTGGATAACCTGTGCCAGCCTTCCCGACAAGTGTCTGTGTGGTTGTATAACCTCATCTCAAAGTGTGTGTGTGTGTGTGTGTGTGTGTGTGTGTGTGTGTGTGTGTGTGTGTGTGTGTGTGTGTGTGTGTGTGTGTGTGTGTGTGTGTCAGCTACTTGGGCAGAGACACAAAGCACTGGTTGGACAGAGAGGCTGCTGGAGGTTTTAGCTTGCTGACTAGGCTGAGATCTGGTCCCTATAGCTGTGCCAGTGAGGAGTCTTATTGGGGACCTGGAGAGCAAGGGAGCGACCAGCCCCAGACTGTCTGTGATCTCTGTGTGCTCTTGAGGGAAATTGTACTTTACTGTGTGTATTTGTTATCTTTATCTCTATATGGGATGCCCTTCACTGGTGTTAGTGGTGATGATTGAGGGTCCTTGATTGCTGGGCCAGTGCATGGGCATCACATATTAATTGTTTGGCAGTGGTGGGATATCCACACCATGTATTAATTGGTTAGCAAATACTAATTGGATTGTAGTAGTGTGGGTAGAGTGAATTCTTGCAGCTTGTGTACAGTGATCTCTGAAGGTGTTTTGTACTCTAATTCAGCCACACAGTGAATACTCAGAGTTCAAATCACAATTGTTTTATTTCTTTTGTTAGCTTAGTTAGTCAGGGAGAGCAGGCAGCATGTCAGCAGAGGAGTATGGAAAGCTGACAAGGAGCCAGCTGGATCAGATGTGGAGGCTAGGGGACTGCTGCATGGAAACCTGACCAAGTCAGACCTGCTTACAGCCTTGGTTACAGCTGCATCAGAAAACAGCAACCAGGTGGACAATCAGACTGGCACTGTAGATGTACTACCCTCCGAGAATGGATGGCTCAACCTTTCTGCAGAGGACTTAAAAATCCATCTGGAGCTAAAGAGACTTGAATTAAAGGCCAGGCATTTGGAAATAGAAGCAGCTGAGAGACTGAGGAGTCTACAAGCTGAGGAGAATGAGAGACTGTTATGCCTGGAAGCTGAGGAAAAAGAGGCGGCAGAGGAAGCATGATAGGGAAATGCTGACTGTTCACCAGAGTCATGGAGGTAATGGGGAAGGGAGTAACTGGACCCCAGAAGCACAAAAGGTCAGTAAATTTCTTCCACAGTTTAAAGAGGGGGATAATTTTGATAGTTTCATTCATATGTTTGAGAGGGTATGCAAACAGTATGATGTTGACCAAAGGCTCTGGGTACGGTTCCTGACCCCCTTACTCCATGGTAAAGCTGTAACTGTATTGTCTAAAATGTCTGATGTTGCATGTTTTGATCATACTGCTGTCAAAAATCACCTGTTAGAACTGTTTAAGCTAACACCTGAAACATATAGAAAACAGTTTTGTGAGCATAGATGCAAGGCAGATGAAAGTGTGTGTGAATATGTTGCTGAACTGAGCACTTATTTTTATAGGTGGGTGAGTGAATGTCAGGTCACCACTTTTGACGGGCTGGTGAACCTTGTGGTGAGGGAACTAGCCCTTAGCACTTTGCCTGAGGATATGAGGATCTGGTTAGCTGATAGACAGTGTGCTACTTCAGAGGAGTTGGGGAAGAAGGGAGAACTATACCTAGCAAGCAGGGCATCCCTGCAAAGGAAAGGGACCTCAGTATTGCTCATAGATCTAAAGGAACCTATGGTGGGTAGCACATATTGCCCCAACAGAATCTGCCAGTAGCAGGGGAAGCCACTAGTCCAGGAACACATCCAGGAGCTAGGGTTAAATGTTTTGAATGCAACCAGTGGGGCCATGTGGCATTACTGATGTCCACAGAGGCAAGGTAGGGAACAAAAGGAGAGAGAGCCAGTAAGTGGGAAAGACAAAATGCCAATAGTAGGTTGTCTTGGGACAACAAGGGTACCAAACTACCACCAGAGGTTATAGCCTATTGTAGTGAATGGTAAATAGGCCATTGCCAAGAGAGACACAGCCTCTGATATAACCATTGTAAAGACTGCAATGGTTACAGAAGGGCACTACTTGCTTGGGCAGTCTACTCTAGTTAACGCTTTAGGAAGGATCCCATTCTAAATACCTTTGGATAGGGTTCACCTTGACTAAGAGGGTGAAAAAGGAAGCCATCAAGTCGGTATGTTTGAAGGTATCCCTGCACATGTCCTGATAGGGAATTATTTTGATAGTGCAGTACCATGTGCTTGTGCAGTTACACACAGTTAGGCTTGGAGAAAAGCAGGTAAGTCTGGTAGCCTGGGGGAGACCCAGACAGGCTGCATACTTGCAGCTAAGACTGGTGAGGTGGTTACTTCAGGAAGGCAGCTACTCTGTAGCAGTGAGACTGAATGTGAGCCACAGCTGCTTGTGGGTATTGTTGTTCCCTTGGACACAGTGACTGCAAACATAGAGGTGAGTAGTAGTACCCAGGCTGACAGTGAGGCACCACTGTCCAAGGATGCCAGACTTCCTGTGGAAGGGGAGCTGGGAAGGGTTACAAGGAAAGAGATGAGACAGGCTCAGCTCTCAGACCCTACACTGCAAGGCCTGAGGCAGGTAGCTAGGGAGGCACCTGATTCTCAAGGGAAGAGGGAATCTGTATACTGGGACAAAGGATTATTGTAGAGAGTGGACCCCTGAGAGAGGGCTAGAAGGTGAGAGAGTACAGCAGTTGGTAGTACCTAGAGCCTACCATCTGGCACTTCTAGCCATAGCCCATGATATTTTCTTTGCAGGTCATATGGGCATAAAACGTACAAAGACACATATTATGCAGAACTTCTATTGGCCTGGAATTTCCAGAGAAGTAACAGGGTATTGCAGGACCTGTGAGCAATGCCAGAAGGTTGGCAAGGCAGGAGACAAGGTGAGAGTGCATTTGATACCTTTGCCTGTGATTGAGGAGCCATTTCACAGGGTATCTATGGATATTGTGGGTCCCCTGACTACCCCATGTTCCACAGGGAAAAAGTATATCCTAGTAGTAGTGGATTATGCTACATGATACCCTGAGGCAATGGCTTTGTCCTCCATTGAGGCAGAGAAGGTGGCAAATGCTTTGTTAGAGATTTTCAGCAGGGTAGGTTTCCCAAAAGAAATGCTGACTGACAGAGGTGCCAATTTCACGTCAGACCTGCTGGCTTGTCTGTGTAAGTCCTGTGGAGTGAAGCACATGAAGACCACCCCCTACCATCCCCAAACTAATGGTCTTGTTGAGAGGTTAAACTCTACAATCAAGTCCATGCTATGGGCATTTGCAGATCAGTTTATGAGGGAGTGGGACAAATATTTGCCCCATCGGTTTTTTGCTTACAGAGGGGATCCCCAGGACTCCGCAGGTTTTTCACACTTTGAGTTGCTGTATGGGCATTCGGTGAGGGGGCTTCTAGATTTAATTCATACTGCTGTCAAAAATCACCTGTTAGAACTGTTTAAGCTAACACCTGAAACATATAGAAAACAGTTTTGTGAGCATAGATGCAAGGCAGATGAAAGTGTGTGTGAATATGTTGCTGAACTGAGCACTTATTTTTATAGGTGGGTGAGTGAATGTCAGGTCACCACTTTTGACGGGCTGGTGAACCTTGTGGTGAGGGAACTAGCCCTTAGCACTTTGCCTGAGGATATGAGGATCTGGTTAGCTGATAGACAGTGTGCTACTTCAGAGGAGTTGGGGAAGAAGGGAGTGTGAACCTCACAAGGAGTCTGTTGTGTTATATGTCCTAAACCTCAGGACAAGGCTCAGGGAACTCATGGGATTGGCCCAGGAGAGCCTGGCAGAAGCCCAACAACAGAAAAATGTGTGGTATGACAGGAATGCGAGCTAGAGAGTATGCTGTAGGGCAGCAGGTAATGGTTCTCATTCCTGTCAGACACAACAAGCTGCAAGCAGCTTGGGAGGGACTCTACAAGGTGGTAAGAAAGGTAAGTGATGTTAACTACATGGTGGAACTGCTAGGTAGAAGGCAGTGGCACAAACTGTACCATGTTCACATGATGAAACCTTACCATGATAGGGAGGCCCTTGTGCTGCGCATTTACAGTAGATTGCAGGAGGAGTCTGAGGAAGATATGGTGACTGATCTCCTCAGTGAGGCTCAGACTGACACCTCAGTGGAAGGGGTACCAATGTCCCAGCAGCTATCTCCTACTCAGGTTCAAGAAATCCAAGCAGTGTTGCAGGAGTTTGGGGACATGTTCACTAGAAAACCAGGGTGCACCCACCTGGTGCAGCACCAGGTGGATACAGGGCCCCAAAGGCCTATTAGGCAGTCCCCTTATAGGGTGCCTAGGAGAGTCAAATAGACTCTGAGGGAGGAGGTACAGGAGATGTTGGAACTAGGGGTGATTCAAGAGTCCAACAGTCCCTGGGCCTCCCCAGTGGTGCTGGTGCCAAAGAAGGATGGCAGCACCAGGTTCTGTGTGGACTACATGAAATTAAATAGTCACACAGAGTCAGATGCTTAGCCCATGCCTAGGACAGATGAGGCCCTAAAGCATCTGGGTATGGCTAAGTATCTCACAACCATTGATCTTACCAAGGGTTACTGGCAGGTGCCCTTGACTTCCAGTGCTAGAGAGAAGTTAGCCTTTGTGACTCCTTTTGGCCTGTATGAGTTCACAAAGATGCCCTTTGTGATAAAGAATGTCCCAGTGACTTTCCAGAGGCTGGTAGATCATATCCTCACAGGAGCAGGAGGGTTTGTCCTTGCTTACCTAGATGATATTGCCATCTACAGCCATTCCTGGCAAGCGCACCTTCAGCATGTCACAGAGGTGCTGGGCAGACTACAGAGGGCAGGGTTGACCATTAAGCCAAGCAAATGTAAGGTGGGTATGCCAGAGGTTTCCTATCTGGGACATAGAGTGGGGAGTGGTAAGATAAGGTCAGAACCTGCCAAATCGGAAGCCATTCAAGCATGGCCTGCACCTGTTACCAAAAAGCAGGTGAGGGCATTCTTAGGGACAGCAGGGTAATACAAAGAGCTTGTCCCTAGTTATAGCACCATAGCTGCTCCCCTCACAGACCTGACAAGGAAGAACAGGCCAGATAATGTAGTGTGGACCCTAGCATGTGAGCAGGCATTCCAGCAGCTTAAAGAAGCTTTGGGAGGACCCCCTGTGTTAGCCAGTCCAGATTACAGCAAAGAAATTGTACAGGTGGATGCTTTGAACCATGGGGTGGGGGCTGTACTTAGCCAGATTTCTTCAGAGGGAGAAGAGCACCCAGTGTCTTATCTCAGCCGTA
This sequence comes from Protopterus annectens, assembly GCF_019279795.1. NCBI lineage: Eukaryota > Metazoa > Chordata > Ceratodontiformes > Protopteridae > Protopterus > Protopterus annectens. The sequence goes on from NC_056743.1 coordinate 1,732,193,001, forward strand.
GGCTCCAACCCAGGGAGTTATGCTATGCAGCTGTAGAAAAGGAATGTCTAGCCATAGTGTGGGCACTACAGAAACTTCAGCCTTATCTGTATGGAAGAAAATTCACTGTAATGACAGATCACAACCCCCTAACATGGTTAAACAGAGCCAGCCAGCAAAATGCCAAGTTGCTAAGAGGGAGCCTGGGGTTTTAAGCATATGATATGTCAGTGCAGCACCGGAGGGGGATTAGCAATGCCAATGCAGATGGGCTCTCAAGATAGGGAATGGGGTAAGGTATACTCCGATAGACTTAACTTCTTCAAGCAGCATTTCTCAAGGGTCACTTGAAAAACTAGCTTGAGTTCTCAAGGCGGGGGAGATATGTGAAGATTGGGTGAAGATAGATGAAGGCTGCCAGCCTAGCCAGATAGAATTGTGTAGATAATTCTGTCATTTGCAAATATTAATGTAAACCACAGGCTTGTCTTAAATGGAAGAAATAGTGTTACATGTGGATCTGAAAAGAATGTAACAACAGTTCACTCTACTGACCAAGTAAAGCATGTTGTGACCCTTTGATGTTAAAATTCAGAGCCAGTAAGTCTAGAGTGAGACATCCTGCCTATTGTGTTAAGGCCAGAGTTAATGGCCAAAATTTGCATGCATAAATGTCCTTTATTGCTCTGGTTTCTGCCCAGAGGTGAAGAATGTAAATGTAGTTTCTGTTAACCTGGGAACCCAGGGAAGTTTGAAGAATGAAGTAATGGGAACCCAGGTAAGTGTGAAGAATGTTGTACTGTGAACCAGGAATATGATTTTAAAAACAGAGAGACTCAGAGAAAATTAAGCATTTTTGTCTTGACCATCCAACTCACCAGCACTGTCTTGCTCTATATATAAGTTTATCTTAGACATGTGTTTTCTCTCAGAAATAGCTAGAAACTAGAAAGATTAGACTAAGTGTTTTTTCTGTGATGCCAGAACTGTACTACTGAATTATTTTAAGTATTTCTCTATGATCTCTGAAGTCTTGACTAGCACTGTGTAGTAGAAAGTATTGTCTTGTGTTTTTATTATTTATTAAATGTTTTTAAACCCTTTCTACTGTGGCTGGTTTGTGTATAGATAATTTAAGCTCTTTAGAGTACTTGCATGCCTTTGGTAAAATTGTACAAAGCCACTCTAATAGCTTTAGCCCTGGGCTATACTACCTATTTGGATAATAATATTTCACAGTAATAATTGGACATCCTTTTAAGGGCCTGTAAGCAGCTGATAAATATTAGTGGGTGGTGGCAGCTGGTACTACTGTATAGTCTGGGTAAATGGGGCACAGCTGGAGAACCTGTGCCAGCCTTCCTCAGGAGTGTCTGTGTGGTTTTATAACCTCTTCTCAAAGTGTGTGTGTGCGTCAGCTACTTGGGCAAGGACATGAAGCACTGGTTGGGCAGAGAGGGTGCTGAAGGTTTTAGCTTGCCCACTAGGCTGAGATCTGGACCCTATAGCTTTGCCAGTGGGGAGTCTTATTTGGGACCTGGAGAACAAGGAAGTGACCAGCCCCAGACTGGCTGTGTTCTCTGCATGCTCTTAAGGGAAATTGTACTTTACTGTGTGTATTTGTTATCCTTACCTCTATATGGGACGCCCATCACTGGTGTTAGTGGTGAGGATTGAGGCTCCTTGATTGCTGGGGCAGTGCACGGGCATCACAGATGCTATGGTCCCAACATCACACATGCAAGTTGATTGTTGTGAGATTGGAACCCCCTATCTATCTAATTATACAATCTAGAAGACACAGTACTTAATGCAAGAACCATTGCAAAAGTCTGACTTCTATGGTATTAGACTGCATTTTATAGAGAATGCAATGTGTTGCAGATCACACAACAGTGCAACTGAACGAAATTGTGTTACTTCAAACTCAGTGTGCATACAACATACATTGATAATATTAATACAACAATAAGGCATATACTAATGCTAATCCAATAATAACAACAGTAAGACATTTATGCAGTGCAGTAACAAGTACAATGACATGCACCAAGACTATTCCACTTACATGTCTTCATCAGTACCCAAAATATTGCACAGATCAGAATCAGACACATTTCAAATTGCATGGAATGCTAACTTGGCATATTGAATAAAATAAAAACCAACTTGGCATATTGCACAGAATGTTAACTTGGCATCGTTAATACTGCACATAAGGTATAAGGCTGTACTTTCATACAGTTATTGCACATGTCTGTGAATTACTTCATTGTTGTAACTCCAGACCTCGATGACCAGAATGGTGTATGTTATTACTGGAGTTCAGAAGTCTGATGGGCTGTGAAAAAAAAGCTTCTATTAAATGTGGTCATTTTGCAACTTAAGCTACAGTATCTCCTGCCTGAAGACAAACATGAGAACAGACCATAGGCAGGGTGAGTGCAGTCATTGACTATTTTCATGGCTCTGCTGAGGCACCGAGCAGAGTGCAAGTCCTGGATAGATGGGAGTGTGGACCTGATAATTCTCTTCTCTACTTTAACCACTCTCTGGAGAGATTTATGATATAAACTGTGCAGTTTCCATACCACACGAGAGATTACTAGTCAGGATGTTTTCAATGGTACTCCTGCAGATGTTTGTGAGAACTGAAGGTGGCAGTATTGCTCTCCTCAACCTTTTTAGAAAGTGTAGATGCTGTTGTATCTTCTTGACAATGTGATTAGTGTTTATTGACTAAGACAAGTCTTCAGTGATATGTACCCCCAAGAACTTGGCGCTCTTTTCCCTTTCACCTATTTCTCCTTTGATTGTGAGTGGAGAATGAGCCTTTTGTCACTTCCTGAAGTCCACTATTATCTCCTTTGGTTTATTCACATTGAGAGCCTAGTTGCTGTTTTCACACCAGACAATCAGTTGGTTCACTTCTCTCTGTAGGCTTTTTCATCACCATTGCTGATAAGACCTACCACTGTAGTATCATCCGCAAACTTAATAATGTGGTTTGTGTTGTACCTAGCGATGCAGTCAAGTGCCAGTGTGGTGAACAGCAAGGAACTCAGGACACATCCTTGAGGCATTCCAGTGTTCAGTGTAATGCTCATCAAGGTGTTGTTGCGTACACATACCTTTTGTTGTCTGTCCATAAGAAAGTCCATAATCCAGTTACCTTAAAGGAGTGCTAACTCCCAGCTGGACCAGTTTCTCAATCAGATGATGGGGGATGACCGTGTTGAAGGTCAAGCTGAAGCCAATAAATGACATGCAGACATAGCAGTTTTTGCTCTCCAGGTGTGCCAAGGATAAGTGAAGTGCCACTGAAATGGCATCTTCCATAGAGCGATTTGATGTATAAGTGAATTGGAGTGGGTCCAGTGTTGCAGGAAGATTTGATGTTAAGTAGTCTTTGACCAATCTCTCAAAGCACTTCATTATAGTGGAGGTGAGAGCTACTGGGCGGTAGTCATTCAGGCTTGAGGGTGGAGACTTCTTGGGCAGTGGTATAATGGTTGTATTGTTGAAACACTTGGGTACTGTGGTTTGATGCAGAGAGATGTTCAATATATCAGTGAAAACAGTAGTTAATTTGTTAGCACAGTCTCTGAGCACCTGCCCCAGGATATTGTCAGGACCAGCTGCCTTTCTTGGGTTTACCTGTCACAGCATCCTTTGAACATCCACTGGGTGAAGGCAAGCACTTCATCTTCTTGGTTAGTGGGCAGTTTTGTTGCCATTCTATTGTTTCCCTTCTTGAACCTGCATGTGTTGAGCACATTGAGAAACTCTGTGTTATCATCACGTTGAGAAGGTAGGGGCCTGTAGTCTGATATAGATTGTATACCTTCCACAGATGCCTGGAGTCTCTTAGGTCTGAGAAGTGACCTTGAATTTTCTGTTCATAGGTCCGCTTAGCCTGTCTTATTCCTCTGCTTAGTTTCACTCTGGCTTCCTTAAGGGCATCTTTACTTTAGACTTAAAGGCAGCATTGCATGCCTTCAAGAGCTCGTACACTCCACTTGTGAGCCAGAGTTTCTGATTTGCTTGTGTGATGATGCTCTTCTTGACTGTCACATCATCCACACACTTTGATGTATATAGGACATTACAGCCTATGTGTACTCATCCAGATTAATTTTCTGGTCCATAGTAGCTGACTCCTTGAATATATTCCTGTCTGTGCTTTCAAAGCAGTCCAGGACATGCTCCCTCAGGCCATACCCATATTTGTTTCCTGGATGGCTTTCCTCTGATTAACAATGGCCTATATGCTGGTAGTAGCATGATGGAGACATGATCTCAGTTACTCAGATGTGGATGACGTACTGCCTTATATGCTAGCTTGACATTGATGTAGACCTTATCCAGACAGTTCTCTCCCCTTGTTGCAAAGACCACATGTTGGAAGTAATGAGGTAAAACTGTTTTCAGAACTGCTTGATTAAAATCACCACCTATTATGTGAGCAAACTCTGGATTATGATTTTGTAGCTCACTGACTCACTGGTAAAGTTTATTCAGTGCCTCATTGGTATTGGCACTGGGGGGAATATACACCATTGTGATGCTCTCACCAATGAACTCCATTGGCAGATAGAAAGGTCTGCATTTCAATGACATGAACTTGATATTTTCAGAGCAGTGTTTAGTAACCAACTCACAGTTCATGCACTAGTTATTGTTGACATAGAAACAGACGATTTACTATCAAAAGAACTAAAGTAATTTGGTCGACGTTCATTTAATCAAAATCATAATGTCTAAAGATCAAATGATAAAATTCATAATGTCGACGTTCAAATGGTCGACAGCCACATGCAAATAACACTAGTGTTTTTGCAGGGGGGCTGCAGCCCGTTGCACCACCCAGTGGGGGGATGCACCCCCCACACACCCCCTACTTATATATTACAACTCCAAGGTCACACAACAGTGCTGACAAGGGAAATCCTTGACTGTTGTCAACATAATGTCGACAGAGTGTCGACCAAATGAACTGTCGACCAAATGACCTACTTAATATTCATGTGTCGACCATATTTGTCGGCCATATGAACTTTAGACCAAAAGACTTTAGATCTTTTGATAGTAAACTAGATACAGACACCCACTCCCCTTGTTTTTCTGCAGAGTGCCTGGTTTCTGTTTGTTCTAAATAATGTAAGCCCTTCTACATAGACTGCACTATCATTTATATTATTGTTTAACCATATCTCAGTAAACATAAGTACACAGCTGTTTCTCACCTAGCTATGAGTGGTTAACTCCAGCCTTATGTAGTTCATTTTGCTAACCATGGAGTAAACATTGGTCAGTAGCAAGAATGGCAGTACAGGCCTGTAAGGATTAGCTATTAACCTGGCAGAGAGTCCAGCATGAGATCCTCGCTTCCTTGTTCTTTCATATCTTTTCCTTTTTTCCCTCTTTCTGTATGTGCTAGCAAACAGCTTTACTTGAGCAAGGCAATTTGGACCATGTTTGAGTATAATTCCTAGTTCCTGTACTTTGTAGAGTATTGTAGGCCTCACACTCCCTACAGACAGCAGCCCATCAACCCCTCTGCACTGTGAACTTAGGTGTTAAATTCCCAGTAAGCTATCTCTACGTTAACTTAGTTTTCCCTCTGTGTTTGCTCCAGATTCTATTCTTTTCAATGATTTTTATATAAAACAAGACAAATGCACATTTTCCTGTTGAGCTGAAGCAGCTGCTGCCACACTGGGCACCACCATTTTTTTCTTCTGTCTATATATATATATATATATATATATATATATAGGTCTACCTGAAAATGCCAAAAGTCCACAACGCCGACAACGAGAACACTGACATCGGCAGATCAACAATGGAGAAGGTCGAAAGTTGAGAATCCCGACGCTAACAACACTGCGATAGGGACGGACGTTAGGGTCAGGGTGTGGGTAAGGTAAGTGTGTGATAGTGATGGACGATAGGGTCGGGTGTGGGTCAGGTAAGTGTGCGATAGTGACGGACTTGAGGGTTAGGGGCAGATTAAGTGAGTTAGGGTTAGGGTGCGGGTAAGGTAAGTGTGCGATAGTGACGGACCTTAGGGTTAGGGTTTGGGTTAAGGTTAGTGCATAGATAGTTGTGTATGTAAGTTTTAGTGTGGGTTTGTAAGGTTCTTGGTGTGCTTGTGCTGTGTGTGTGTTTTTCAGGAAAAGTATTTATTTTGTTGATTGTCGGGATTGTGGTTTGTTGGGCATGTGAAATTTCCTGTTTTTGAACTGTCAGTTTTTTTGTGTCGGTTATTTCATTGTCGGTGTTTTGGTGTGTCAGTGTTATCAGGTAGACCCATATATATATATATATATATATATATATATATATATATATATGCAGACACATACAGAAAACTATGGATAAATACACATACAGTTGACCTACAAAGTCAAAGTCTACAAAGAACATTTTTTTCACTTTTCTGTTTTCTAAAAGATGAATTTTGAAAATGCACTGAAAACCCTAGAAAAATACATAAAAAAAATTGGCAGAGTTCCACTATCCCCCTAAATTTTATATATATATATATATATATATATATATATATATATATATATATACCAACTTCATGGTCACACCACAGTGGAGAAAAGGAGCAAAAGCCCCAAAAAGCACTCTGCCTGCTCCCACGATATAATATATTGCATTGAAACTCTAGAAATAAAATCCTTATCACACAACTAAACAAAAACCCGTAAGTAAGAATATACATACGAGCACACACACACACACACACACACACACACACACACACACACACACACACACGCACATATACACATACACACATACACACACACACACAGACACGCACACGCACAGAACACACATACATACAAAACACATATGTATACATACACATATATGCATACACACATAAATACATATCATAAATATATATATAGATACATATATATATCTATATATATATATATATGTGTGTGTGTGTGTGTGTGTTTGTGCATATATATATATATATATATATATATATATATATATATATTTACACATATATGTACACACACACATACATACACACACACACACACACACACACACACACACACACACATATATATATATACATATATATATATATATATATATATATATATATATATATATAGGGTCCCTAGTAATTATTCAAAACTTTTCAAAGTTCGAATGCCATATGATCGAACTTTGAAAAGTTTGAAGGTTAAAAGCAATGGTTCCGTACGGAGCAGAATGGGAACATTTCCCTTTTCTGCACTGAAGTGCGATCCCGGAGTTGGTATATTTAAGTAGGGGGTGGGGGGTGCAGTGTGGCTTACCCCCCTGCTTAGTCCATTCAGGTAAGTTTTTTTTTTTTTTATTATATTTTCAAGGTTTCAAACTTCACCCATATGTTGTTGAACATATGAGGTTTGAAGTTTTGAAACTTTGAATATATATTGACCCATATATATATATATATATATATATATATATATATATATATATATATATATATATCTACTTCTAAATTTCAAACTTTCACAAGTTCGAATTTCTTATGGTCATGACCATAAGAATGAACTTTTGACAGCACAGAATTGTGTATTCACTATTTCCCTTGCTGTAGTCCAGTATCGGAGTTGGTATACTGAGAACATAGTACTTTGTTCTGGTATCTCTGTATTTTATTTGTAAATATCTGTGCAATGGTAGTTTAAGCAATATTTAATTTTACAGACAGTTGTCTGCAACATGTTTTTGATAAGAGTTTTGGCTGCTGCAGGTCACATCTTTATAGATGAGTACATTTCCATTAAACTCTGAACAAGATTGTTTTCAAATTAGCAAGCAATTATGCAATTTAATAAATAAAGATCATTATATCTTAAATGCTAATAGGTCTTTTGCAGTTTCACTCTGATGTGCCACCATCAAAATGTACCATTCCTAAAAAGACAATAAGTTCACAGTTTGATGGGTTCTTAGAAAGCTTATGACCAAGGTGGTCACTGAGAAGCTTAGCCACATCACCCAGTAGTGATGGGAGACCTAAGACTAATAAACTACTATAAAGTTTGTTTTCCCCACATTTTCCAGGAGAAAATGTATGCTCACCCATACAGTTATGCATACTGTCTTTAAAAGTTGTTAGTGAAGTATTCAGCATTCTATTCCACAAGTGCAAAATACTTAATAATGGATTTAGGTACCTCTCATGCCATTTGGCATTATTAATGAGATAGTAAAGTCCCTAGGTGTTTGCTTTACCACTGATTCTTTTCAGGTAAATGAGTTCAAAGAGTGCTGGGTCATTCATAGCATGGAAGGCTAACAAGATATCATGCCTCAGGAGTCTATATGAAACTGAGTAGTGGGACTGGGCTTTTAATCTATCAGTGAAGTTAATGGTGCTAAGCCCTGAGAATGTTTTAGTGAGGAACCATTAAGACCTCAAACAGTTGGTTTAGATGTCTGGAAAAGTACCTCACAAAGGGGTTGATGTATTCAATGATGGGCTAAATAAGGGAAGAGTAAACAACATATTTGGCCTACACACAGTAGACTAGCACAGCTTCTACTAACTCTTTTCTCCTTCCGCTTCCCTGCTATAAACTATTTCGCAACCAACTTCTTGAACTACTCAACCTTGCATAACTATTTACTTTCACCTGATCTGACCCCCTCTAAAAATACAATTACTCTGACCTGACCCCCTTCTACTACTAAAAAAAAAAAAAAAAAAAAAACAGTATTTGTCTGTTGCACATCACAACTAATACTTGCCTGAATTGTACTTCTTTGGGTACTTGCAAAGAATTGTTCTTAATCTACCAAATATAATTAACTGTTTTTTTTTTTTCTGTTGTATTGCCTATGTCTCTCAGTTGTGTAATTTTATAACATTACTGGAGCTTTTCTTATTCTGCTGAAAAAGGGCTTGTGCCCAGTCAGACTAACCAAATTAGCAAATTTCAAAATAAAATAATAAATAAATAAATAAGGAGTTACCGAGAAGTTATATAAGAAAGGAAGATTTTTTTAACCACCATAAAGAAACACTTGTTAAAGGACCGTCTGTTACGAAAAATGTTCCTAGGTCTCTGATGAATGTATCAGAATTAAACAGAAAATAGAATTGTGTTAGAACTTAACATAACAGTAGATGCTCTACTGATCACTGTGGCCTTATTTTAAACACCTGGTTTATCTTGACAAATAACCAAGTTGTCCAGCTGGGGTACCAAAGTTAAAACCTTCCATAGAGCTATACATTCCAGTGGCCTAAGCCTCTGGGTATAAGAGTACTTACATTGATACAGGAGTATAAATTCTCTGACTATCTCTTAGCAAATAAGTCAGCAGATGCTTGAGAAAGTGAAAGTATGTTAGCTAAGAGGGGAGAGGCAGAATAGGATAGTTGCCCTCCTCAGTGAATGAGGGAAACAGAAGTAAGCAAGAAGGCAGAAGGCAGGGTGGGAAGGAATACTGCAACAGTCATCAGTAGGACATCTACTGTTATGGTAAGTTCTTATACAACTGTAGTCTCTCCTTCCTTAGATCACTGTTGCATTATTCTAAACTGTTGGGGAATTCCTAAAGCTTATGGGAGTAAGGCATAGGAGAACTGTCCAGTAGTCCAGAAAATAATGACCTGATCAAGACAGCACTAGATTTAGAGAAGGCATCCACTCTGTAATGTTTGGTAAAGGTATGTGCTGAAGACCAAGTAGCTGCTTCTACAATGGCCCGAGGGTCAATCCAATTGTAGAAGTCTCCAGATGAGACTACTACTCTGGTAGAGTGTGTCTTTTATGGAGCACTTGTCATGTTAACTTCAGCAAAAGTTAATAGATTTGGCTTCTGCTGATTGCCATTGGCTAAGTGGAAGCAAAAAGGGAATCAATGCTGCTTTGGCCAAAATGAAGTGATTAGTAGGACCTTTGGGCATTCCTTTGTATCTTTAGAAAGACATTGTGAAGAAGATGAAGTGGAAGGGAGGCAAATAAATATCTCCCTTTCAAAGGAAAGGACACTGCATGCATTTGTCAACCTTGAGGACAGTAAGTCCTGGTGCAAAAGAGCATAAGTTGTTTATTGTCAATGGAGGCAAATATATCTATCTGTGGCACCCCCATTTGTGGATTATGTTTAGGAACAACCCCCTGTTCAGCATTAAATCGTGGATGTCTTTCATTTATCTCCTTAGGTGGTCTGCTAAAGCATTGCCCTGTGAGGGAATGTAAACTTATTGGAGAGGGAGGTTTGCTTTTTGTGTCCTGCTCCCAAACCAAAATATCCAGTAAGTACAGCTGGTAAGACCTGTTGCCCTTGTGCCTGTTTATCTACCACGTGATGGTAGCGTGGTATATGAACACTACTGAAGGACCTGGTTTTCACTAGTGGCTGAAGGTCTGCAGAGCCTATAGTACTACTCTCATCTCCTTTAGATTGATGTGATCTAATCTTAGATTTTTCTTTTACCACTACCTGTGATTGGATGTCCAGGGTCTTCATCCATTGTTTGATGCATCTGTGTGCAATTCCTGCCTTGGTGATTACAATCTGAAGTGTAGACCCAGGTTGAGCTTTATTCGTGTAATCCACAATAGGATTTTCTTCTTTAGACATGGTATGCGATGGAGCTCTGCATCCATGGGATATGAATGTTGGGACCAGGTGGGCTTCAGGTACCACTGGATCTTCTTTATGTGGAATCTGACAAAGTGGATCATGGGAAGGGTAGCTGCCATGACTCCCAGAGCTCCATGGAACTCCCTTGATGCACAGGACTAAAGAAGAAGAAAAGAGCGGAAGTAGCTGGTTTGGTTTTTGACTTTGGTGGTAGAAAAGCCTGCATGAACTTGGTGTTTTGTCTATATCTGAAGAAATACATGTCTTGGGTTAGTAACACTGCAGACTTCTTGAGATTGACGATGATCCCCAGGTTCTAAATAAGGGGCAAGGTGAAACTGAGATATACAAGAGTATCTGCTGTGATGGTGCCTATATCAACTGGTCATCCAGTTCAGGGAATATCTAGATTCCCTGAGTCATGTAGAAACCTATGAAAGTTTAGACCTTTTGTGAAGAATTTGCAGGCTGTAAAAGCCAAAAGTGCAAAGCAGAGGACAGAAAATGAGATTATCCAGCAGAAATCGTCAAAAATGTCCTGAAAGTAAGGTGGATTGGGATGTGAAGGTAGACATCTTTTAAGTCAAGAGATACCATGAAGGCTTGAGACAGAATGAGAGAAAATAGGGTCTGTAGTGACTTATTATGAAAGTTTGGATGTGAAGAGCAGTGGTAAGGTTGGAGATGTACAGAATGTGTCTCCAGTCTGCTTTTTTTGTCATGAAGAACAATCCAGACTGAATGTTTTCCTACATATTGTGAAGGCACTGGCTCTAATACATCCTGCTTGATTAAAGTTTGGATGATGAGATAGAACAACTGTAATGGTTTGTGAGGAGGAGGAGGAGGGATGCCAACAAATAGATTAACTTCTTTCCAAACACGCTGCATCCATCCTGAATGACAGAAAGAACCCATTTGGCTGTGCTGATTAGTAGCTATTTTTTTAGGGTTGAAGTGTATCTTTTGGACAGGGGTAGAAATGGACAGAGATTGGGGAAGGGGGCATACAGTACTTATGCAGACCTATCTGGGTAGGTCTATAACACCTGTCTTATTTACCCTGGAATAATTTTCTTAGGCATTTTCTAGCCTTATAAGAAGGCCTAAATTACCTACAATCAAAAGAAGGGGACTTGGCAAGGTAATTCCCTTGGTATCAACACCAAAGTAATAAAGATTTGCCTGCAGTCCTTCATAATTTTACCTTGTTCTTGTAGATGTTTGAAATGCCTGGCAGCTTCTGAAGCAAAAAGAGATCCCTGTTTTAAGGGAAGTCTAACAGTTTTGTCATAATATTCTCAGGAAGGGGATGAGAATGTAAGCATGCATACCTCCTGATTGCAGAGCCTGTAACATCTGTTCTAGATGAAGCTTCTATTGCAATAATATATTTTATGTTATGCCTAGCTATGTGAGAATCTTGAGCTACCATGGTTAAGTTCTGTTAATTACTGCCCTTTCCCTTAAGGGAGGACAATGTTTTATTTAAATTGATCAAAACAGACAATAAGTATTTAGGAATCTTGGTCTGGCAATTTAGAGCTATTAAAGTCAGAGTGGAAGTTGTATAAACTGTTTTACCCTATTTGTCCATTGCCTGCTGTCTTTGTCATAAGCAAGAGCATTAGCAGTTGGAAGCAATTTAGAGGGCATGTCCCTGGTCAAGGAAATCAGAGATGGGCCTTCCACAGTATTCTTGTAGAGGAATTTTGAGTCCTCAGGGACCTTGAAGAATGTGTCATTCCTTTTAGTGGCTGATGGTTGAGAGTCAGAACCAGTGGACGTTGATACAAAGGCATCAAGGAAAGCCTCCAGAGCAGGAGGAGGGTTTCAAGAGGAGGGGTGCCCACTTCAAAAAGGCTATAGTACCTCTGATGGATATCAGAAAGTTGTTCTTATTTCCATTCAAAATTCTTCATTGTATTAACAATAGCTTCACCAAATAAAACTTCCTCCACTGGGTAATCAAGAGAAAGGGAATCATCATTAGCAGAGGGCACATGGCCTTGTGAGTGGATCTGGGATGAATAAGACAAGGATTATTCATCTTGGTCTGATTCACTTTCTTCATCTTTAGAATAACTTTGTAGTGTTCTGTATTTAAGAGTGGAAAGAGTGGCTAAAGTTGGAGTAGGCCCTGTAAAGATGGAGGCCTGACTACCATAATAGCTTTAAACTGGCCCTGAGAGAAATCCATCCACTACTTTTTTTAGATATTTGGTGAAAAGAAACATTTTTGGTTTTCTGTTTCTTTTTCTTGAGAACAATGTCCACTTTGATTAAACACCAAGCCTCTGATCCCCTGAAGAACCTCAGTGATTGATCCTGGGATTTCCTCTATAAAAAGTATTTGCAGTATGCCTTTAGATCCTTCTTAAATAATTATGATGAGCTTCCCCTTCTTATCATCATTGATATCTTCATTTGTTTTGGACGTGCACACTTAATATGCTATCTAGGCCTTTCTCTGGGTTAAGGCAGAGGGAGTCTTAGCAGTTTTCAGGCATACTGTGGGCAAGACAGTTTAAATGCTAAGTTTTCAAATAGGAATTGAGTGACAAAAATTGAGTTCTTATAGTCTTAGGAACAAAAGACTGACAGACTGTGCAAATTTTGTAATCATGCTCTGTCCCTAACCAGAAAAGTCACTGAGAGTTGGGATCCTTGTAGGGAACCTACTTACTGCAATCACTTATTCTCCTTCTAGCTGACATCTATCATAACATCAACCAGCAATATAAGTGAAAAAAAGAAAGGAATGTTCCCCAATGGGGGGCATGTACCCAAATCAGGGAAGGCCAATGATACCAAGAACTACTTGAAGAACAGACAAACAGGTCTGAGACCTGTGTTCCGACATGTGGCAAAATAGTCTGAGGATTTATGCATATACGTTTGCTTACGAACCCTTATGCCCATGGCCTTGGGTCATTCATTAGATATATGTCTCTATGGAAGGTTTTAGATTTGGTTTCCCATCTGGATTTGGAAAGATAGCCCAACAGTTTGGAATTCTGCAGCAGTGATCTAAGGAAGGACATCATGTATATTTGAAGCATATGTAATGCTGGATTTATCAAAGGAGACAATATTGCATTGCTTGGCTTTGAGAGTCGGCTCATAATTAACACACCAATCATTTGCTCTGTCTAGTCTTTGCTGGAGAATTTAGTAGCAGAATGCAAAATGATTTCTGTGCCCATTTTATAAGCATCAGAAAACTTGGTTAGCCATAGTTTGTTGATGTCAGCATTCATGCCAGAACAGTATATGCAAAAGAGGAGGGAACCAAGGACAGATTCCTAAGGGGTATTGTTGGTTATGTTTTTATGTCTAGAGCAAACACCCCCCAAACCTTAATACTATGGGTTCTGCCAGGCAGTCAATTCCCAATCCAGCAAATTAAGTATGGATTAATGTTGACTTGGAAGAGTTTGTCAATAATCTGTTTAGGATAAACTGAGAAAGGCCTTGGCAACATCAAGAATGCAGCATGGATTGTATTGGTTAAATGAATGGCCTCGGTAACCATTTTAAAATCTTAATGAGGTTGAGCAGGTATGACCTGCCTTTCTTCAAAGCCACATTGGTGTATATCAAGGGGAACAAGGTCACCTATGTTGTTACTTATTATTTCAATTCTAATATACTCAATAACTTAAAAAATGTTAGTGAGAATAATAGATCTATAATACTCAAGTCAGTAGGTACAGTAAATAATTGCTTACTTCTAATTTCCATAGTATATGTGAAGTCCACTCACTGGGCCAGTAATCAAAGAACCTGAATCCTCATCACTGACACTGGAAAGGGATGTTCACTTGGAACAAAAATGGATACACTCAGTATTTCCATTTGCAGCTCTCTGTATCAAGCACAATTTCCCTTTAGAGCACAGAGGAAACACACTTAGCCAGGGGTCTGGATTTCTCTCTCTGTTTCTAGCTAGGTCCCCAGAAATGTTCCACCACTGGCAAAGTTGCAGAGTTAAGTTCTCAGCTGAGTATCTAAGCCAAGTTTTCCACCATCCTCTCTGTGAAATCAGTGCTTTGTGCCTCTGCTCCAAATTGCTGGCACACACACACTTTTTGAGATGTGATTTGCACACACACACACACACACACACACACACACACACATGTGAAAGGCTGGCACAGGTTTTTTTAGCTATGGTCACATCTGCCCAGATTATAAGGTAGTTAATGCCACCATATACTCCCAAGCCAGCTGCTTTAAGGTTCTTACAAGGGAACAAAATTATAGTGAGTGAAATTAATATTAATACGAATGGTAGTTTGACCAATGCAGTAAGGCTTTCAGGAGTGGCCACAGAGTCACCAAACAGATATGAGTAGTGTCAAAGGTTAAATATTCTCTAAAGGACCAGCCACAATGAAAAGTTAAAATATATTTAATAATAAATAATAAAAGAACATGAAAATTCTAAATATCTATTTACAATAAACAGCAGAGTTTCAATCACAGGAAGAATTAAAAATAAGACAGGTAGACAGGTTCACACAGTTACAGAAAAACAATACTTAACTAATCTCATTATATTTTCCTTACTAGTCTCAAGAGTTACTATTCTCTAGTTTAGGTACTTAGTACAGCAAGGCAATATGAAGTAGGTGAGTGATCTTTCTATGTCAGGTTTCCAAAACGGAGTGCAATGACACCTCATCTCAACTAGTATTAAACATTATTTTGGTGATGTATTCCAGAAAGACATCACATACATCTGGTCATCTGACATCTGGTCCCAATACAACCACCCTATTTCTAGAAATTAACAGGATTTAGTAACTATGTGTAAATAATACACACACTCAGAGCCTTGCTAAGATCTGCTACAGCTCCTGGAAGTCATAAAACCATAAAAACTTCCACTCTTCCCACAGGAGCTAATAAACCATATTCTTACAGACATTATGTCTCTGGCTTCATTCAAAATTGTGACATAACATCTTTATGGCCTAGGCCCAGAAATTTAATTTCTTTCTATTTTTAAAGTTTGAGATTAACCTCTTCCCTTTCATTATCCTCTGTTAAACATATACAATTAAACAGTTACAATAATGCATGTATATTTCCTTTTCTGTCCAGCAGGGCACACTGTTGGTACATTTTAAACACAAGCAGCTTTACAAATACTTTTTCAACACAAGCATCTGTACAAATCAGTTTGATATTCAAATAACATACAATTCTATACTAAATCCCAGCTAGATGTGCTGGTATATGTTACACATCCACTGCCCTAATTCTCTTGGCATAGCTGGCAATACCTCACATCACCCTAATATAGCTGAAGAACACACTCTGTTTGTCTTTTAAATTAGTTGTAATTGTAAGTTTGTAGTTTTGTTTATATTTCTTAGTGGTAAGTTTGAAGGACTTACTTTTAAATTCATTCATTTTATAATGATGAAGTGGGTATCTCTCTCTATACACATATATATATATATATATATATATATATATATATACATATATATATTATTATACTGCCTACTGATGTGATATTTCCACCATATTGATTTAGTTATAGACTTGTCATTATGCTTACATTGGACTGTAACAGATGCCTTCATATATTTATCCAGCAGGGAGTAATACTCAGAGGAGGAAGCTGCAGCCTCTAATACAAGGTTTGAGATATACTATCAGTTAGTAGTATGCAATTGATTTTGGAATTATTCCTAATTATATAACTGTTATCATGGGATGTAAACCACATGTTAATATAGAAACTCACAAGATGCTCAGATTTGACGAAGGAGTGGTAACAAGTGGGGAACTACAACTGAGGAAAATATTTGAGGAAAAGAATGAGATGATCAACATATCTATAAATAGGAGCAATCTGTTTATGTATATTGGCATTTAAAAGTCCAGAAACTGCTAGGCATACTTGAAGTTGATAGCAAATGTTTACCAGTTTATATCTGCATAGGTGAAGTCACTCATAAGAAAGGAATTTGGTTCAGTGGTTATTTTTTCTAACTGGTTATCACAGTCCTCATGTTTTAAGCAGGTAACAGATGGGGTTCGGTAATTGGATATAATATGATAATTAATTTTACTGAGTGCAACTGTAAGTTGAACAATTCCCAAGTCTGTATTATACAGAATGTGGTGAGGTACAATTAATACATACATGTAATATTCTGCAATTACTAGTTGATGTGAACACTTGATAGCCATTTTCCTATGGAAAACCAGGAGTGCTATCACTACTCTGGATCCAGGTTTCTGTTATTGCACAAATGCTGATGTTTTTAATGCTAAGGAAGGCCTCAAGTTCAGAGATTTTGCTGCAAAGGATCATGGCATTCAACAGTGCTATTTTGATATTACCAGAGTTGATATCTAACTAGTATAAGTCTGACAACCTTGATATTAACACAGTGACTAACTAACTAGTATAATAAGTCTGATACACCTTAATATTACTGGAGAAAATAACTATTATAAGTACAGGACATCAGTTAATGCTATTGCCTCACAAGACCTGGTTCTCAAGGTAGCTTTAGCCTGAGAAGCCTTCTAATTGGAGTCTATGCATCTTCTGTGCTTATGAGCTGCAGTTTTTTTTTAACATTTTAGGCACGTGGATCAGGTGAAATGGAGATGCTCTGAACTGCCTGAAGGTGTGTGTGTGTGTGTTTGTGTTTGTGTTTGTTTGTGTGATATGTGAGATCATGAGTGTGCATGTGTGTGTGTGAAAGCTGTAACTGACTAACATCCTAGTCAGCCCTTTGTTTTACTGTATTGTATATGGTCTCCAACTTCCAAGCAACCATGAAATGGATTAAAAAGGTTATCTGAAAATGAATAAATGAACATATAAATAATGCACACAGATGATTACATTTGTTGCAGATGTATGACATTACAGAATTATAAAGTGTTGTGCTTGAGTAAGTGGTCTGCGTTTACAACTACAATAATGCCCTTACCTACACATCCAGAAGTGGCTACATCAGTGAAATTATCCTTTCCAGACTTTGACTGGAATCCTTGCTGACATTTGCACATGTAACTTCCTTCTGTGTTGATACATACTGAAAAATGACCACAAATTCCCATTGTATTGCACTCATCAATATCTGCATTTAAAGAAAAAAAAAGCACTGTATATAAAACAGGAAAATGCAAAGTTAAAGTGTTTCTTGCCAAGGCATCCTGTGCTATTATGTCAATATTTTACACAGAAAGAAAAAGAACAAAATAGTTTCGATTAACAAAAGTTAATTTCTGGTGCATTAAAGAATTAGAGCATTTTTTTTAATCATGCCTGGAGACGATCAAGCACCTTCCTCTCTGTCTTGTTCCAAATATCACCTGGTTACTGCACTGCACATCATCCATTGAAGTCCCAGATTCTCCACTGAAAGTTGGCCTAAGTAGCACCTATTCTAGTAGGTCATTGGTGCTGGCACCACCATGGTGAGTGGATACTTTCTCTTGACTTATATGTCCATAAGAGAATACTAGGCTGCCATGAAGGATGATTTTAAGCCTAGCTAAAAACCCAGGGTCAGAATCAAACTCTGCTCTTTGTGTCTATGTGGTAAAGAAAGACCTTAACCATTATGCCAAACTCATCCCTGCAGTAGCCTGACATGCCTCAATAATGTATGCCTGTTTTTATGTACATGTCACATATGGCTAATCTACAAAACACAGTTTGGCGAGCAGGCATGTCTCTCAGCATGTCTGCCATATGCTGCCTACTAAGATACGTAAACCCTTTCATGCCAGTCATGCAGGAGGTAAGACTCCACACACAATTACCCCCACACACACACACACACTCACACACACACCACACATGCATGCACACACACACACACACACACACACACACACACACACACACACACACACACACACACACACACACACACACACACACACACACACCTAAGGAGGGATGACCCAAAATTAGTCGTTCATTCAAACTCTCCCGAGCAAGTCCTCCAACTGTGCTAACCAATATTTGAATCTGTGTATCAATGTCACACTTTGAACTCTAGCTGTCTATGTTACAGACATATGACAAAAACTATACATGTCTAACTTAATTGCAAAGTGGCTGTGTTGCTTTTTAAGTTTTGCAACAGTTATACATAAGGCATAAGAAACTACATATTAAAAAATTAAGATGCTTGAACATTTAGAAGTTCTTATAAAATAGCTGCAATATGAATAACAAAAGAATGCGTGCAATTTTAAACTTACATTACTTCCACATTGCATGTCAAACTGCTATATGGTCAAAAGCAAAAATGCCAAATCAAAGAACTGAAATGCAAAGTAAATCTACAAATACAAGGAAGAAAATGAAAACTCTAAGAAGCATAGGCTGGAATCATACAAACAAATGAACTTGCAGATTTTTGTCAATAATCTGTTTTGGATAAACTGAGAAAGGCCTTGGCAACATCAAGAATGCAGCATGGATTGTATGGGCTAAATGAATGGCCTCGGTAACCATTTTAAAATCTTAATAAGGTTGAGCAGGTATGACCTGCCTTTCTTCAAAGCCACATTGGTGTGTATCAAGGGGAACAAGGTCACCTATGTTGTTACTTATTATTTCAATTCTAATACACTCAATAACTTAAAAAATGTTAGTGAGAATAATAGATCTATAATACTCAAGTCAGTAGGTACAGTAAATAATTGCTTACTTCTAATTTCCATAGTATATGTGAAGTCCACTAACTGGGCCAGTAATCAAAGAACCTGAATCCTCATCACTGACACTGGAAAGGGATGTTCACTTGGAACAAAAATGGATACACTCAGTATTTCCATTTGCAGCTCTCTGCATCAAGCACAATTTCCCTTAAAAGCACAGAGGAAACACACTTAGCCAGGGGTCTGGATTTCTCTCTCTGTTTCTACCTAGGTCCCCAGTAAGGTTCCACCACTGGCAAAGTTGCAGAGTTAAGTTCTCAGCTGAGTATCTAAGCCAAGTTTTCCACCATCCTCTCTGTGAAATCAGTGCTTTGTGCCTCTGCTCCAAATAGCTGGCACACACACACTTTTTGAGATTTGATTTGCACACACACACACACACACACACACACACACACACACACACACACACACACACATGTGAAAGGCTGGCACAGTTTTTTTTAGCTATGGTCACATCTGCCCAGATTATAAGGTAGTTAATGCCACCATACACTCCCAAGCCAGATGCTTTAAGGTTCTTACAAGGGTACAAAATTATAGTGAGTGAAATTAATATTAATACGAATGGTAGTTTGACCAATGCAGTAAGGCTTTCAGGAGTGGCCACAGAGTCACCAAACAGATATGAGTAATGTCAAAGGTTAAAATATTCTCTAAAGGACCAGCCACAATGAAAAGTTAAAATATATTTAATAATAAATAATAAAAGAACATGAAAAATTCTAAAAATCAATTTACAATAAACAGCAGAGTTTCAATCACAGGAAGTATTAAAAATAAGACAGGTAGACAGGTTCACACAGTTACAGAAAAACAATACTTAACTAATCTCATTATATTTTCCTTACTAGTCTCAAGAGTTACTATTCTCTAGTTTAGGTACTTAGTACAGCAAGACAATATGAAGTAGGTGAGTGATCTTTCTATGTCAGGTTTCCAAAACAGAGTGCAATGACACCACATCTCAACTAGTATTAAACATTATTTTGGTGATGTATTCCAGAAAGACATCACATACATCTGGTCATCTGACATCTGGTCCCAATACAACCACCCTATTTCTAGAAATTAACAGGGTTTAGTAACTATGTGTAAATAATACACACACTCAGAGCCTTGCTAAGATCTGCTACAGCTCCTGGAAGTCATAAAACCATAAAAACTTTCACTCTTCCCACAGGATCTAATAAACCATATTCTTACAGACATTACGTCTCTGGCTTCATTCAAAATTGTGACATAACATCTTTATGGCCTAGGTCCAGAAATTTAATTCCTTACTACTTTTAAAGTTTGAGATTAACCTCTTCCCTTTCATTATCCTCTGTTAAACATATACAATTAAACAGTTACAATAATGCATGTATATTTCCTTTTCTGTACAGCAGGGCACACTGTTGGTACATTTTAAACACAAGCAGCTTTACAAATACTTTTTCAACACAAGCATCTGTACAAATAAGTTTGATATTCAAATAACATACAATTCTTTACTAAATCCCAGCTAGATGTGCTGGTATATGTTACACATCCACTGCCCTAATTCTCCTGGCATAGCTGGCAATACCTCACATCATCCTAATATAGCTGAAGAACACACTCTGTTTGTCTTTTAAATTAGTTGTAATTGTAAGTTTGTAGTTTTGTTTATATTTCTTAGTGGTAAGTTTGAAGGACTTACTTTTAAATGCATTCATTTTATAATGATGAAGTGGGTATCTCTCTCTCTCTCTCTATATATATATATATATATATATATATATATATATAAATATATATATTATACTGCCTACTGATGTGATATTTCCACCATATTGATTTAGTTATAAACTTGTCATTATGCTTACATTGGACTGTAACAGATGCCTTCATATATTTATCCAGCAGGGAGTAATACTCAGAGGAAGAAGTTGCAGCCTCTAATACAAGGTTTGAGATATACTATCAGTTAGTAGTATGCTATTGATTTTGGAATTATTCCTAATTATATAACTGTCATCATGGGATGTAAACCACATGTTAATATAGAAACTCACAAGATGCTCAGATTTGACGAAGGAGTGGTAACAAGTGGGGAACTACAACTGAGGAAAATATTTGAAGAAAAGAATGAGATGATCACCATATCTGATAAATAGGAGCAATCTGTTTATGTATATTGGCATTTAAAAGTCCAGAAACTGCTAGGCATACTTGAAGTTGATAGCAAATGTTTACCAGTTTATATCTGCATAGGTGAAGTCACTCATAAGAAAGGAATTTGTTTCAGTGGTTATTTTTTCTAACTGGTTGTCACATTCCTCATGTTTTAAGCAGGTAACAGATGGGGTTTGGTAATTGGATATAATATGATAATTAATTTTACTGAGTTCAACTGCAAGTTGAACAATTCCCAAGTCTGTATTATGCAGAATGTGGTGAGGTACAATTAATACATACATGTAATATTCTGCAATTACCAGTTGATGTGAACACTTGATAGCCATTTTCCTATGGAAAACCGGGAGTGCTATCACTACTCTGGATCCAGGTTTCTGTTATTACACAAATGCTGATGTTTTCAATGCTAAGGAAGGCCTCAAGTTCAGAGATTTTGCTGCAAAGGATCAAGGCATTCAACAGTGCTACTTTGATATTACCAGAGTTGATATCTAACTAGTATAAGTCTGACAACCTTGATATTAACACAGTGACTAACTAACTAGTATAGTAATTCTGATACACCTTAAAATTACTGGAGAAAATAACTATTATAACTACAGGACACCAGTTAATGCTATTGCCTCACAGGACCTGGTTCTCAAGGTTAGCTTTAGCCTGAGAAGCCTTCTAATTGGAGTCTATGCATCTTCTGTGCTTATGAGCTGCAGTTTTTTTTTAACATTTTAGGCACTTACAGCAGGTGAAATGGAGATGCTCTGAACTGCCTGAAGGTGTGTGTGTGTGTGTGTGTGATATGTGAGATCATGAGTGTGCATGTGTGCGTGTGAAAGCTGTAACTGACTAACATCCTAGTCAGCCCTTTGTTTTACTGTATTGTATATGGTCTCCAACTTCCAAGCAACCATGAAATGGATTAAAAAGGTTACCTGAAAATGAATGAATGAACATATAAATAATGCACACAGATGATTACATTTGTTGCAGATGTTTGACATTACAGAATTATAAAGCGTTGTGCTTGAGTAAGTGGTCTGCGTTTACAACTACAATAATGCCCTTACCTACACATCCAGAAGTGGCTACATCAGTGAAATTATCCTTTCCAGACTTTGACTGGAATCCTTGCTGACATTTGCACATGTAACTTCCTTCTGTGTTGATACATACTGAAAAATGACCACAAATTCCCATTGTATTGCACTCATCAATATCTGCATTTTAAAGAAAAAAAAGCACTGTATATAAAACAGGAAAATGCAAAGTTAAAGTGTTTCTTGCCAAGGCATCCTGTGCTATTATGTCAATATTTTACACAGAAAGAAAAAGAACAAAATAGTTTCTATTAACAAAAGTTAATTTCTGGTGCATTAAATAATTAGAAAATTTTTTTTAATCATGCCTGGAGATGATCAAGCACCTTCCTCTCTGTCTTGTTCCAAATATCACCTGGATACTGCACTGCACATCATCCATTGAAGTCTCAGATTCTCCACTGAAAGTTGGCCTCAGAAGCACCTATTCTAGCAGGTCATTGGTGCTCGCACCACCATGGTGAGTGGATACTTTCTCTTGACTTATATGTCCATAAGTGAATACTAGGCTGCCATGAAGGATGATTTTAAGCCTAGCTAAAAACCCAGGGTCAGAATCAAACTCTGCTCTTTGTGTCTATGTGGTAAAGAAAGACCTTAACCATTATGCCAAACTCATCCCTGCAGTAGCTTGACATGCCTCAATAATGCCTGTTTTTATGAACATGTCACATATGGCTAATCTACAAAACATAGTTTGGCGAGCAGGCATGTCTCTCAGCATGTCTGCCATATGCTGCCTACTAAGATACGTAAACCCTTTCATGCCAGTCATGCAGGAGGTAAGACTCCACACACAATTACCCCATACACACACACACACTCACACACACACCACACATGCATGCACACACACAGACACACACACCACACATGCATGCACACACACAGACACACACACCACACATGCATGCACACACACACACACACACACACACACACACACACACACACACACACCCCTAAGGAGGGATGACCCAAAATTAGTCATTCATTCAAACTCTCCCGAGCAAGTCCTCCAACTGTGCTAACTGATATTTGAATCTGTGTATCAATGTCACACTTTGAACTCTAGCTGTCTATGTTACAGACATATGACAAAAACTATACATGTCTAACTTAATTGCAAAGTGGCTGTGTTGCTTTTTAAGTTTTGCAACAGTTATACATAAGGCATAAGAAATTACATTTTAAAAAATTAAGATGCTTGAACATTTAGAAGTTCTTATAAAATAGCTGCAATATAAATAACAAAAGAATGTGTGCAATTTTAAACTTACATTACTTCCACATTACCCCCACACACACACACACACTCACACACACACCACACATGCATGCACACACACAGACACACACACCACACATGCATGCACACACACACACACACACCACACATGCATGCACACACACACACACACACACACACAGACACACACACACACACACACACACACACACACACACACACACACACACACACACACACACACACCCCTAAGGAGGGATGACCCAAACTTAGTCGTTCATTCAAACTCTCCCGAGCAAGTCCTCCAACTGTGCTAACCGATATTTGAATCTGTGTATCAATGTCACACTTTGAACTCTAGCTGTCTATGTTACAGACATATGACAAAAACTATACATGTCTAACTTAATTGCAAAGTGGCTGTGTTGCTTTTTAAGTTTTGCAACAGTTATACATAAGGCATAAGAAACTACATATTAAAAATTAAGATGCTTGAACATTTAGAAGTTCTTATAAAATAGCTGCAATATAAATAACAAAAGAATGTGTGCAATTTTAAACTTACATTACTTCCACATTGCATGTCAAACTGCTATATGGTCAAAAGCAAAAATGCCAAATCAAAGAACTGAAATGCAAAGTAAATCTACAAATACAGGGAAGAAAATGAAAACTCTAAGAAGCATAGGCTGGAATCATACAAATAAATGAACTTGCAGATTTTTGTCAATAATCTGTTTAGGATAAACTGAGAAAGGCCTTGGCAACATCAAGAATGCAGCATGGATTGTATGGGTTAAATGAATGGCCTCGGTAACCATTTTGAAATCTTAATGAGGTTGAGCAGGTATGACCTGCCTTTCTTCAAAGCCACATTGGTGTGTATCAAGGGGAACAAGGTCACCTATGTTGTTACTTATTATTTCAATTCTAATACACTCAATAACTTAAAAAATGTTAGTGAGAATAATAGATCTATAATACTCAAGTCAGTAGGTACAGTAAATAATTGCTTACTTCTAATTTCCATAGTAAATGTGAAGTCCACTCACTGGGCCAGTAATCAAAGAACCTGAATCCTCATCACTGACACTGGAAAGGGATGTTCACTTGGAACAAAAATGGATACACTCAGTATTTCCATTTGTAGCTCTCTGCATCAAGCACAATTTCCCTTAAGAGCACAGAGGAAACACACTTAGCCAGGGGTCTGGATTTTTCTCTCTGTTTCTACCTAGGTCCCCAGTAAGGTTCCACCACTAGCAAAGTTGGAAAGTTAAGTTCTCAGCTGAGTATCTAAGCCAAGTTTTCCACCATCCTCTCTGTGAAATCAGTGCTTTGTGCCTCTGCTCCAAATAGCTGGCACACACACACTTTTTGAGATTTGATTTGCACACACACACACACATGTGAAAGGCTGGCACAGGTTTTTTTTAGCTATGGTCACATTTGCCCAGATTATAAGGTAGTTAATGCCACCATACACTCCCAAGCCAGCTGCTTTAAGGTTCTTACAAGGGTACAAAATTATAGTGAGTGAAATTAATATTAATACGACCGGTAGTTTGACCAATGCAGTAAGGCTTTCAGGAGTGGCCACAGAGTCACCAAACAGATATGAGTAGTGTCAAAGGTTAAAATATTCTCTAAAGGACTAGCCACAATGAAAAGTTAAAATATATTTAATAATAAATAGTAAAAGAACATGAACATTCTAAGTATCTATTTACAATAAACAGCAGAGTTTCTATCACAGGAAGTATTAAAAATAAGACAGGTAGACAGGTTCACACAGTTACAGAAAAACAATACTTAACTAATCTCATTATATTTTCCTTACTAGTCTCAAGAGTTACTATTCTCTAGTTTAGGTACTTAGTACAGCATGGCAATATGAAGTAGGTGAGTGATCTTTCTATGTCAGGTTTCCAAAACAGAGTGCAATGACACCTCATCTCAACTAGTATTAAACATTATTTTGGTGATGTATTCCAGAAAGACATCACATACATCTGGTCATCTGACATCTGGTCCCAATACAACCACCCTATTTCTAGAAATTAACAAGATTTAGTAACTATGTGTAAATAATACACACACTCAGAGCCTTCCTAAGATCTGCTACAGCTCCTGGAAGTCATAAAACCATAAAAACTTCCACTCTTCCCACAGGAGCTAATAAACCATATTCTTACAGACATTACGTCTCTGGCTTCATTCAAAATTGTGACATAACATCTTTATGGCCTAGGCCCAGAAATGTAATTTCTTACTATTTTTAAAGTTTGAGATTAACCTCTTCCCTTTCATTATCCTCTGTTAAACATATACAATTAAACAGTTACAATAATGCATGTATATTTCCTTTTCTGTCCAGCAGGGCACACTGTTGGTACATTTTAAACAGAAGCAGCTTTACAAATACTTTTTCAACACAAGCATCTGTACAAATCAGTTTGATATTCAAATAACATACAATTCTTTACTAAATCCCAGCTAGATGTGCTGGTATATGTTACACATCCACTGCCCTAATTCTCCTGGCATAGCTGGCAATACCTCACATCATCCTAATATAGCTGAAGAACACACTCTGTTTGTCTTTTAAATTAGTTGTAAATCTAAGTTTGTAGTTTTGTTTATATTTCTTAGTGGTAAGTTTGAAGGACTTACTTTTAAATTCATTCATTTTATAATGATGAAGTGGGTATCTCTCTCTCTCTCTCTCTATACATATATATATATATATATATATATATATATATATATATATATATATATATATATGTATATATATATATATATACATATATTATTATACTGCCTACTGATGTGATATTTCCACCATATTGATTTAGTTATAAACTTGTCATTATGCTTACATTGGACTGTAACAGATGCCTTCATATATTTATCCAGCAGGGAGTAATACTCAGAGGAGGAAGTTGCAGCCTCTAATACAAGGTTTGAGATATACTATCAGTTAGTAGTATGCAATTGATTTTGGAATTATTCCTAATTATATAACTGTCATCATGGAATGTAAACCACATGTTAATATAGAAACTCACAAGATGCTCAGATTTGACGAAGGAGTGGTAACAAGTGGGGAACTACAACTGAGGAAAATATTTGAGGAAAAGAATGAGATGATCAACATATCTGATAAATAGGAGCAATCTGTTTATGTATATTGGCAATTAAAAGTCCAGAAACTGCTAGGCATACTTGAAGTTGATAGCAAATGTTTACCGGTTTATATCTACATAGGTGAAGTCACTCATAAGAAAGGAATTTGGTTCAGTGGTTATATTTTTAAATGGTTATCACATTCCGCATGTTTTAAGCAGGTAACAGATGGGGTTTGGTAATTGGATATAATATGATAATTAATTTTACTGAGTGCAACTGCAAGTTGAACAATTCCCAAGTCTGTATTATGCAGAATGTGGTGAGGTACAATTAATACATACATGTAATATTCTGCAATTACCAGTTGATGTGAACATTTGATAGCCATTTTCCTATGGAAAACCAGGAGTGCAATCACTACTCTGGATCCAGGTTTCCATTATTGCACAAATGCTGATGTTTTCAATGCTAAGGAAGGCCTTAAGTTCAGAGATTTTGCTGCAAAGGATCAAGGCAATCAACATTGCTACTTTGATATTTCCAGAGTTGATATCTAACTAGTATAAGTCTGACAACCTTGATATTAACAAAGTGACTAACTAACTAGTATAGTAAGTCTGATACACCTTAATATTACTGGAGAAAATAACTATTATAAGAACAGGACATCAGTTAATGCTATTGCCTCACAGGACCTGGTTCTCAAGGTTAGCTTTATAGTTTTATAGTTTTAGTTTATAGGTTAGTACTAGGCTAACTGCCCTTACGAGCCATTGTAAGCCTAGACAATTATCCCTTGTGAGACTCAAACCCTGCACCTTGTGTTTTTAAGGCAAACACCTTAAACATTAGGCCACCATTCCACTTTAGCCTGAGAAGCCTTCTAATTGGAGTCTATGCATCTTCTGTGCTTATGAGCTGCAGTTTTTTTTTAACATTTTAGGCACGTGCAGCAGGTGAAATGGAGATGCTCTGAACTGCCTGAAGGTTTGTGTGTGTGTGTGTGTGTGTGTGTGTGTGTGTGTGTGTGTGTGTGTGTGTGTGTGTGTGATATGTGAGATCATGAGTGTGCATGTGTGCATGTGAAAGCTGTAACTGACTAACATCCTAGTCAGCCCTTTGCTTTACTGTATTGTATATGGTCTCCAACTTCCAAGCAACCATGAAATGGATTAAAAAGGTTATCTGAAAATGAATGAATGAACATATAAATAATGCACACAGATGATTACATTTGTTGCAGATGTATGATATTACAGAATTATAAAGCGTTGTGCTTGAGTAAGTGGTCTGCGTTTACAACTACAATAATGCCCTTACCTACACATCCAGAAGTGGCTACATCAGTGAAATTATCCTTTCCAGACTTTGACTGGAATCCTTCCTGACATTTGCACATGTAACTTCCTTCTGTGTTGATACATACTGAAAAATTACCACAAATTCCCATTGTATTGCACTCATCAATATCTGCATTTTAAAGAAAAAAAGCACTGTATATAAAACAGGAAAATGCAAAGTTAAAGTGTTTCTTGCCAAGGCATTCTGTGCTATTATGTCAATATTTTACACAGAAAGAAAAATAACAAAATAGTTTCTATTAACAAAAGTTAATTTCTGGTGCATTAAATAAATAGAACATTTTTTTTAATCATGCCTGGAGATGATCAAGCACCTTCCTCTCTGTCTTGTTCCAAATATCACCTGGTTACTGCACTGCACATCATCCATTGAAGTCTCAGATTCTCCACTGAAAGTTGGCCTAAGTAGCACCTATTCTAGTAGGTCATTGGTGCTGGCACCACCATGGTGAGTGGATACTTTCTCTTGACTTATATGTCCATAAGTGAATACTAGGCTGCCATGAAGGATGATTTTAAGCCTAGCTAAAAACCCAGGGTCAGAATCAAACTCTGCTCTTTGTGTCTATGTGGTAAAGAAAGACCTTAACCATTATGCCAAACTCATCCCTGCAGTAGCCTGACATGCCTCAATAATGCCTGTTTTTATGTACATGTCACATATGGCTAATCTACAAAACACAGTTTGGCGAGCAGGCATGTCTCCCAGCATGTCTGCCATATGCTGCCTACTAAGATACGTAAACCCTTTCATGCCAGTCATGCAGGAGGTAAGACTCCACACACAATTACCCCCCCACACACACACACACACACACACACACACACACACACACACACAACACACACCACACATGCATGCACACACACCACACACACACACACACCACACATGCATGCACACACACACACACACACACACACACACACACACACACACACACACACACACACACACACACACACACACACACACACCACACATGCATGCACACGCGCACACACAAACACACACACACACACACACACACACACACACACACACACACACACACACACACACACACACACACACACCTAAGGAGGGATGACCCATAATTAGTCGTTCATTCAAACTCTCCCGAGCAAGTCCTCCAACTGTGCTAACCGATATTTGAATCTGTGAACCAATGTCACACTTTGAACTCTAGCTGTCTATGTTACAGACATATGACAAAAACTATACATGTCTAACTAAATTGCAAAGTGGCTGTGTTGCTTTTTAAGTTTTGCAACAGTTATACATAAGGCATAAGAAACTACATATTAAAAAATTAAGATGCTTGAACATTTAGAAGTTCTTATAAAATAGCTGCAATATGAATAACAAAAGAATGTGTGCAATTTTAAACTTACATTACTTCCACATTGCATGTCAAACTGCTATATGGTCAAAAGCAAAAATGCCAAATCAAAGAACTGAAATGCAAAGTAACTCTACAAATACAGGAAAGAAAATGAAAACTCTAAGAAGCATAGGCTGGAATCATACAAATAAATAAACTTGCAGATTTTTGTCAATAATCTGTTTAGGATAAACTGAGAAAGGTCTTGGCAACATCAAGAATGCAGCATGGATTGTATGGGTTAAATGAATGGCCTCGGTAACCATTTTAAAATCTTAATGAGGTTGAGCAGGTATGACCTGCCTTTCTTCAAAGCCACATTGGTGTGTATCAAGGGGAACAAGGTCACCTATGTTGTTACTTATTATTTCAATTCTAATATACTCAATAACTTAAAAAATGTTAGTGAGAATAATAGATCTATAATACTCAAGTCAGTAGGTACAGTAAATAATTGCTTACTTCTAATTTCCATAGTATATGTGAAGTCCACTCACTGGGCCAGTAATCAAAGAACCTGAATCCTCATCACTGACACTGGAAAGGGATGTTCACTTGGAACAAAAATGGATACACTCAGTTATTCCATTTGCAGCTCTCTGCATCAAGCACAATTTCCCTTAAGAGCACAGAGGAAACACACTTAGCCAGGGGTCTGGATTTCTCTCTCTGTTTCTACCTAGGTCCCCAGTAAGGTTCCACCACTGGCAAAGTTGCAGAGTTAAGTTCTCAGCTGAGTATCTAAGCCAAGTTTTCCACCATCCTCTCTGTGAAATCAGTGCTTTGTGCCTCTGCTCCAAATAGCTGGCACACACACACTTTTTGAGATTTGATTTGCACACACACACATGTGAAAGGCTGGCACAGGTTTTTTTAGCTATGGTCACATTTGCCCAGATTATAAGGTAGTTAATGCCACCATACACTCCCAAGCCAGCTGCTTTAAGGTTCTTACAAGGGTACAACATTCTAGTGAGTGAAATTAATATTAATACGACTGGTAGTTTGACCAATGCAGTAAGGCTTTCAGGAGTGGCCACAGAGTCACCAAACAGATATGAGTAGTGTCAAAGGTTAAAATATTCTCTAAAGGACCAGCCACAATGAAAAGTTAAAATATATTTAATAATAAATAATAAAAGAACATGAACATTCTAAATATCTATTTACAATAAACAGCAGAGTTTCTATCACAGGAAGTATTAAAAATAAGACAGGTAGACAGGTTCACACAGTTACAGAAAAACAATACTTAACTAATCTCATTATATTTTCCTTACTAGTCTCAAGAGTTACTATTCTCTAGTTTAGGTACTTAGTACAGCATGGCAATATGAAGTAGGTGAGTGATCTTTCTATGTCAGGTTTCCAAAACAGAGTGCAATGACACCTCATCTCAACTACTATTAAACATTATTTTGGTGATGTATTCCAGAAAGACATCACATACATCTGGTCATCTGACATCTGGTCCCAATACAACCACCCTATTTCTAGAAATTAACAAGATTTAGTAACTATGTGTAAATAATACACACACTCAGAGCCTTGCTAAGATCTGCTACAGCTGCTGGAAGTCATAAAACCATAAAAACTTCCACTCTTCCCACAGGAGATAATAAACCATATTCTTACAGACATTACGTCTCTGGCTTCATTCAAAATTGTGACATAACAT
Organism: Protopterus annectens; assembly: GCF_019279795.1. NCBI lineage: Eukaryota > Metazoa > Chordata > Ceratodontiformes > Protopteridae > Protopterus > Protopterus annectens. The sequence continues at coordinate 1,732,224,383 of NC_056743.1, forward strand.
CTTTATGGCCTAGGCCCAGAAATTTAATTCCTTACTATTTTTAAAGTTTGAGATTAACCTCTTCCCTTTCATTATCCTCTGTTAAACATATACAATTAAACAGTTACAATAATGCATGTATATTTCCTTTTCTGTCCAGCAGGGCACACTGTTGGTACATTTTAAACACAAGCAACTTTACAAATACTTTTTCAACACAAGCATCTGTACAAATCAGTTTGATATTCAAATAACATACAATTCTTTACTAAATCCCAGCTAGATGTGCTGGTATATGTTACACATCCACTGCCCTAATTCTCCTGGCATAGCTGGCAATACCTCACATCATCCTAATATAGCTGAAGAACACACTCTGTTTGTCTTTTAAATTAGTTGTAATTCTAAGTTTGTAGTTTTGTTTATATTTCTTAGTGGTAAGTTTGAAGGACTTACTTTTAAATTCATTCATTTTATAATGATGAAGTGGGTATCTCTCTCTCTTTCTATAGATATATATATATATATATATATATATATATATTATTATTATACTGCCTACTGATGTGATATTTCCACCATATTGATTTAGTTATAAACTTGTCTTTATGCTTACATTGGACTGTAACAGATGCCTTCATATATTTATCCAGCAGGGAGTAATACTCAGAGGAGGAAGCTGCAGCCTCTAATACAAGGTTTGAGATATACTATCAGTTAGTAGTATGCAATTGATTTTGGAATTATTCCTAATTATATAACTGTTATCATGGGATGTAAACCACATGTTAATATAGAAACTCACAAGATGCTCAGATTTGATGAAGGAGTGGTAACAAGTGGGGAACTACAACTGAGGAAAATATTTGTGGAAAAGAATGAGATGATCAACATATCTGATAAATAGGAGCAATCTGTTTATCTATACTGGCAATTGAAAGTCCAGAAACTGCTAGGCATACTTGAAGTTGATAGCAAATGTTTACCAGTTTATATATGCATAGGTGAAGTCACTCATAAGAAAGGAATTTGGTTCAGTGGTTATATTTTCTAACTGCTTATCATATTCCTCATGTTTTAAGCAGGTAACAGATGGGGTTTGGTAATTGGATATAATATGATAATTAATTTTACTGAGTGCAACTGCAAGTTGAACAATTCCCAAGTCTGTATTATGCAGAATGTGGTGAGGTACAATTAATACATACATGTAATATTCTGCAATTACCAGTTGATGTGAACACTTGATAGCCATTTTCCTATGGAAAACCAGGAGTGCAATCACTACACTGGATCCAGGTTTCCGTTATTGCACAAATGCTGATGTATTCAATGCTAAGGAAGGCCTCAAGTTCAGAGATTTTGCTGCAAAGGATCAAGGCAATCAACAGTGCTACTTTGATATTACCAGAGTTGATATCTAACTAGTATAAGTCTGACAACCTTGATATTAACACAGTGACTAACTAACTAGAATAGTAAATCTGATACACCTTAATATTACTGGAGAAAATAACTATTATAAGTACAGGACATCAGTTAATACTATTGCCTCACAGGACCTGCTTCTCAAGATTAGCTTTATAGTTTTAGTTTATAGGTTAGTACTATTCTAACTGCCCTTACGAGCCATTATAAGCCTAGCCAATTATCCCTTGTGAGACTCAAACCCTGCACCTTGTGTTTTTAAGGCAAACACCTTAACCATTTGGCCACCCTCCCACTTTAGCCTGAAAAGCCTTCTAATTGGAGTCTATGCATCTTCTGTGCTTATGAGCTGCAGTTTTTTTTTAACATTTTTGGCACGTGCAGCAGGTGAAATGGAGATGCTCTGAACTGCCTGAAGGTGTGTGTGTGTTTGTGTGTGTGTGTGTGTGTGTGTGTGTGTGTGTGTGTGTGTGTGTGTGTGTGTGTGTGATATGTGAGATCATGAGTGTGCATGTGTGTGTGTGAAAGCTGTAACTGACTAACATCCTAGTCAGCCCTTTGTTTTACTGTATTGTATATGGTCTCCAACTTCCAAGCAACCATGAAATGGATTAAAAAGGTTATCTAAAAATGAATGAATGAACATATAAATAATGCACACAGATGATTACATTTGTTGCAGATGTATGACATTACAGAATTATAAAGCGTTGTGCTTGAGTAAGTGGTCTGCATTTACAACTACAATAATGCCCTTACCTACACATCCAGAAGTGGCTACATCAGTGAATTTATCCTTTCCAGACTTTGACTGGAATCCTTGCTGACATTTGCACATGTAACTTCCTTCTGTGTTGATACATACTGAAAAATGACCACAAATTCCCATTGTATTGCACTCATCAATATCTACATTTTAAAGAAAAAAAAAGCACTGTATATAAAACAGGAAAATGCAAAGTTAAAGTGTTTCTTGCCAAGGCATCCTGTGCTATTATGTCAATATTTAACACAGAAAGAAAAAGAACAAAATAGTTTCTATTAACAAAAGTTAATTTCCGGTGCATTAAAGAATTAGAACATTTTTTTTAATCATGCCTGGAGACGATCAAGCACCTTCCTCTCTGTCTTGTTCCAAATATCACCTGGTTGTTGCACTGCACATCATCCATTGAAGTCTCAGATTCTCCACTGAAAGTTGGCCTAAGTAGCACCTATTCTAGTATGTCATTGGTGCTGGCACCACCATGGTGAGTGGATACTTTCTCTTGACTTATATGTCCATAAGTGAATACTAGGCTGCCATGAAGGATGCTTTTAAGCCTAGCTATAAACCCAGGGTCAGAATCAAATTCTGCTCTTTGTGTTTATGTGGTAAAGAAAGACCTTAACCATTATGCCAAACTCATCCCTGCAGTAGCCTGACATGCCTCAATAATGTATGCCTGTTTTTATGTACATGTCACATATGGCTAATCTACAAAACACAGTTTGGCGAGCAGGCATGTCTCTCAGCATGTCTGCCATATGCTGCCTACTAAGATACGTAAACCCTTTCATGCCAGTCATGCAGGAGGTAAGACTCCACACACAATTACCCCCCCACACACACACACACACACACTCACACACACACCACACATGCACACACACAGACACACACACCACACATGCATGCACACACACACACACACACACACACACACACACACACACACACACACACACACACACACACACACACACACACACACACACACACACACACACACACACACACACACACACACACACACACACCTAAGGAGGGATGACCCAAAATTAGTCGTTCATTCAAACTCTCCCGAGCAAGTCCTCCAACTGTGCTAACCGATATTTGAATCTGTGTATCAATGTCACACTTTGAACTCTAGCTGTCTATGTTACAGACATATGACATAAACTATACATGTCTAACTTAATTACAAAGTGGCTGTGTTGCTTTTTAAGTTTTGCAACAGTTATACATAAGGCATAAGAAACTACATATTAAAAAATTAAGATGCTTGAACATTTAGAAGTTCTTATAAAATAGCTGCAATATGAATAACAAAAGAATGTGTGCAATTTTAAACTTACATTACTTCCACATTGTGTGTCAAACTGCTATATGGTCAAAAGCAAAAATGCCAAATCAAAGAACTGAAATGCAAAGTAAATCTACAAATACAGGGAAGAAAATGAAAACTCTAAGAAGCATAGGCTGGAATCATACAAATAAATGAACTTGCAGATTTTTCAAAGCTGCATTTGAATAATCAAACATTAATGCTGGGGGAAAATGCTCTGCACCCTCATGTGATGGAAGGAAAATGTATCCACCAAACTGTGATCAAATATATTTTACAACCCCATGTTAAAGCAAATGTGAAGAAGGTTCATAAATTTAAAGTTGCACAAAAAGAGGCCTGAGGCTATGTGACTTTAAAGATAAATATATATAAGGAACAGGTCATATGAAGTTGCTGTGACCTATGCAAGAGCAGGGTCTGAGTTGCAAGCTGTTATGGTGAGTCAACCCTAACTTATTTTCCACAGGTTCAGATTTTTTTTTACAACTATTGTTTCTTTTATATCTAATATGGTATCAGAGTTTAGTTTATGCCAAATTATTCATCTCCCCATTTTCTTTCCCGAATCCAAAAATGAGTAAGAAAGGATACTCCATACCCTGACTCATACCTCTCAACTGTACAGATTTTTGCAGAATGTCCAGATTTTTGCCTCACATTTTTGGTCCATTTATCATAAAATTATGCTTTCCTGGCAAATTAGTGACAACTCATTAAAGATTGAAGTTAGAAAATAATGACAGACATTTCAGTTTCAGACTTCATACCCTTCAGAAAATACATGCTAATGCAAAACCTGTTATTCTATCAACTTTCTAAGTTTCAAGAGCAATATTTAAAATGTTCCATATTTTTTGGCCTTTGTCCCACTTTTATGCATGACTTTGTTCAGATTTATTGCTCTAACAGGTTGAGAGGTATGCTCCTGAATCAATCCAGAAAGAACTCAAGTCATCAAGGAGAAAAAATCCCACAAAATATCTCAAGACCAATGCATTAAGACTCCAAACAGCATAAAACAGCATTAAATTCAATCAGCTTAAATCCAAACAGTGATGCAAAATAACCAACTAGCTCAAACAAGCTTTTGCTGAAGCTTATTCAGGTTTTTTAAAAATTCATTGTTCAAAGAGAGTTAAATCCACACACAGAGAATTATGTCCCGGTCAAGTGTTAAACCTTATTGGTTAGAGTTAAGTAAGCTGATATACAATAAAAACATAGAAAATTAAAACATAATTGATTATATTTAGATTATAATTATCCAATGCTCAGCTGTAAATTAATTGATTGTGCATGTAAGCTCTTAGAGCCGTAATCCACCTATATTCTACACTTTCAGCCCTATTATGTATGTTTTCGTCTCTCTTACTTAACAATACCAATTTAAGTGCCATAAACTTTAAAAACGTTTAGAATCTGACTCTAATATGTGTTTATATAATGCATTGGTGTTTATTTGACATTTTATATCAGAAAAGATGCTCGCAGATATGCTCTTTGAGCTTTCTGTTTGCCTTGCCCACAGAAAACTCAGAGCACACTTGGCAAAGAGCTATATATGCTATATTAGTAGAGTCACAGTCTACATAGCTGTTAAATGTCTATACTTTACCAGTAACTGGATGTAAAAAAAAATATTAGTGCATAAAATATGTTTTTCAAAATTAGCACTTTCAACATGCAAAATATTCTTTCTTCTGAGTAAAACTATTGTTGATTATAACGTCCTGCTCCTTATAACATAGTAATTGTTTTAAATTGTGTCCTTTTTATAGTCAAAAGCAGGGCATTCTTCAATAGTTTCTGCTGACAAAACTAATAATTCTACAATATGCCAGTGGCTGGAAATAATCTTTTTTTTACAACCTCTGTATATCTATTATATGTTGTTGTAAATCTTAACTAAAATTTTTAGGATGATTAGACTCTCTATCTGTTAAGGAAAAGAAGTGCTTTACCACAGATGTCCATGCTCATATGGTCAGCAGGCATTCATTCTCTAGTTGAGCATAGTTATATTCCCTCTTAGAAAATTCATGTACCAAACAATCTAATTGGTCAGATACTTGTTCATCAATGGTAATTAATCTAGAATAGTGTAACATTTGTCATGTGACAATATTTTTAAAAATATGTAAAGAGATACACAGTAGTCCAATGTAGATTTGTATTGACACTTATCTCTTTCCTAAATACGTTGAATGTAAAAAATCAGACTCAGCCATGTACCATGTAATTTTAATAATCAAAGATAAAAAGCAAAGCTTTTCGGTTCACATAAAAACTTTCCTCAGTGCAAGTCCACTATGGAGGGAGGTTTCTGCTGATTGTCCTTGGATAAGTGATAGAGAAAAGGGAATCAATGCCTCCTTGGCCTAAAGGAAGTCACTAGTAGGATCTTTGGGCATTCATTCACATCTTTAGAATGACGTTGGGAAGAAGAGGAAGTAGAAGGAACACAAATAGACACCTCCCTTTCCAAGAAAAGGACACTGCATCCATTCTTCAAGCTTGAGGACAGCAAGTCCTGGTGTAAAAGAATGTGAGTTGTTTATTGTTGATAGAGGCAATTAGATCTATCTGGGGCACCCCTATTGTGGACAATGTTTAGCAATATCCCGCAACCCTTCATGCAGGTCTTTCTTTGATCTACTTAGACGGTCTGCTAAAGCATTGTCCTGTGAGGGAATGTAAACCTACTGGAGAGGGAGGTTTGCTTTTGAGGACTGCTCCCAAACCAAAACATCCAGACCTAGTGACCCCTGCTTTTTTATCTACCACATGGTGGTAGTATTCTCTGTGAACACTATTAAAAAACCTGGTTTTCAGTAGTGACTGAAGATCTGTAGGGCCTGCAATAGTGCTGTCATCTCCTTTAGATTGATGTGATCTGTTCTTAGATTTTTTTTTTTTACCTCTACCTCTGATTGCATGTCCATGCTGTCCATCCGTTATTTTATGCATCTGTTTCCAGTTCCCGCCTTGGTGTCTATAATGCAAAGTGTATACCTGGGTTGAGCTTTATTCACCACAGGATTTCCTTCTTTAGACATGGTATGTGATGGAGCTATGCATCCACAGGATGTGAACGTCAGGACCAGGTGTGCTTCAGGTATCACTGGATCTTCCTCATGTGGAGTCTGGCAAAGGGGATCATGGTAATCATTGCTGCCATGATTCCTAGAGCTCTAAGGAACTCCCTTGATGCACAGGACTGAAGGGGAAGAAAAGAGAGGAAGAAACTAGTTAGGTTTTTGACTTTGTCTGGTGGTAAGAAAGCCTGAATGACCTTGGCATTTAACCTACATCTCAAGAAATACATGTCTAGGGCTAATAGCATTGCTGACATCTTGAGATTGATAGTGAACCCATGTCCCTAAAGAAGGGAAAAGGTAAAACTGAGATGCACCAAGAGTATCTGCTGTGATGGTGCCTATATCAACAGGTCATAAAATTTAGGGAACATCTACATTCCTTGAGTCTTGCAGAAAACAATAATGGTTTAAACCCTTTGTGAAGAATCTGGAAGCAGTAAAAAAAAAAACAAAAGTGCAAAGCAGAGAACTGAAAATGTGATTAGCAAGAAAACCTCAAACATTTCCTGAAAACAGGGTGGGCCGGGATGGGAGGATATGCATTTTTTAAGTCTAGAGACATCATCAAGGGTTGCGAGAGAATGAGAGGTAACAGGGTCTGTAGTGACAAGATTTTGAAAGATGGGACATGGAGAAAAGTGTTGATTGTGAAGAGGTCCAAAACTGGTCTCCAGTCTCCTTTTCTTGGCACAAGGAACAATCCATAACAGAACATTTTCCTATGTATTGTGGAGGTACTGACTCTATTGTATCTTGCTTGATTAAAGTTTGGATGATGGGATAGAGGAAATGTATCTGTTTGTGAGAAGGGATTCCAACAAATGGAGGAATTTGTTTCCAAATCATTCTGCATCTATCTTGCAAAGGAGAAAGAACCCACTTGGGTGTTGTGATAAGTAGCCAGTTTTTTTAGGGATGACGTGAGTCTTTTGGACAGGGCAGAGATGGAAGAGGGTGGGGAAGGGGCATACCTCTCAACCTCTTAGCACAAAAAATCTGGACAAAACCGAAAATAATGGGGGGACAAAGACCGGAAATTAGGGACAAATTTTAAATACTGCTCTCATAAAAGTTGGTGGAATAAAAGGTCTTGTGTTGCCATGCATTTTCTAAAGGATATGAAGTCTGAAACTCAAATGCCTGTCATTATTTAGTGAATTAACTCCTCACTGATTTGCCATTAGAATCCAGAAAACCATAAATTTTAAGAGGAACACACCAAAAATTTAAGGCAAAAATCTGTCCATTCTGCTAAATTTGGACAGTTGAAATGTATGGGAAAGGGGGTCTATATTAGAAACGTGAAAGATTACTTTTGCAAATACGTTTTCATCGACACATAAAGGTCGATGTCTGAAAAGAGCGAACAACGCAAAGAGCGAAAGTGAGAACGACGAATGTGATACCGGAAGCAACAGCGCCATACAGGTAAGGTAAACCTAAGTGAGCAAACATCAAGTAAAATTCTTTTCTAAGCATTTTTCAGGGGGGCAAGCCCCCCTGCACCCCAATGCCTCCCTACTTAAATATACCAACTCTGGGACCGCACTACAATGGGGAAAAGGATTTACTTCCTCATCCCCAGAGGAAATACGTTCGGCATTCTCGATTTCTCCATTTGCGTTGTTCACTCTTTTCAGTCATCGACCTTTATGTGTCGATGAACACATATTCATGAAAGTAATCTTTCGCATTTCTAATATAGACTCAAGAAGGGGGCATGATGCAGTTATGCAGCCTTATCTAGGGAGAAATAAAACCTCTGTCTGGTTTGTCTAGGAATCTTTTCTTAGGCATTTTCCTGCCCTTACAAGAAGGCCTAGATTACATACAAGCAAAAGACGTGGACTTGGTATATTAATACCAAAGTAATAAAGATCTGTCTGCAGTCCTTCATAATTTTACCTTGTTTCAATAGAAGTTTGAAATGACTGGCAACTTCTGGACCAAACAAGAGATCCCTGTTTTATGGGGAGTCTAACAGTTATTTAATAATATCCTCAGAAAGGGGATGGGAATGTAACCATGCATACCTCCTGATCACAAAGCCTGTAACATCTGACCTGCATGAAGCTTCTGTTGAATCAATATTATATTTTATGATGTGGCTAGCCACTTGGAAATCCTGAGCTACCATGGATAAGGCCTGTTGATTACTGCATGTTCCCCTAAGGGAGGACAATGTTTTACTTAAATTGGTCAAAATAGACAATAATTATTTAGGAATTTGGATCTGGTAATTTAGAGGTGTAAAAGTCAGGTTGAAAGTTGTATAAATTCTTTTACCAAATCTGTCCATTGCCATCTGTCTTTGTCAGAAGCAAGAACATTGGTGGTTAGAAACAGTTTAAGGAGCATGTCCATGGACAAGGAAAACAGATGGGCCTGCCACAAGATTCTTGTACAGGAATTTCAAGTCCTCAGGGACCTTGTAGAGTCTGTCAGGACTTTTAGGGGCTGGTTGCTGAGAGTTAGGTGTAGTGGAAGTGTAACAAAGGCATCAAGAAAAGCCTTCAGAACAGGTGGACTGGTGCAGAGGGGGTGCCCACTTCCAAAAGGCTATAGCATCTCTGTTGGACATCAGAAATGTGTTTTTATTCCTATTCAAAAGGATTCATTGTGTTAACTGTAGTTTCACCAAAGGAAACTTTCTCCACTGGGGAATCAAGGGAAAGGGAATCCTCATCATACAAGGCCACATGGCCAGATGAGTGGATTTGGGATGAATAGGACAAGGAGTACACATCTGGGTCTGATTCATCTTCTTTGTCTTTAGAAGAATTGTGTAATGTTCTGTTTTGAAGAGTAGAAGGAGATGCTAATGCTGGAGTAGGCCCGGTAAAGAATGGAGGTCTGAGTATCATAATAGCTTTAAATTTTCCCTGAGAGAAATCAATCCACAACTTCAGTTTGGATATCTGGGGGGGAAAAACATTTTTAGTTTTCTGTTTATTTTTCCTGAGTACAATGTCCATTTTGATTAAGTGCCAAGCCTCTGACCCCTTGACAAACCTTGCTGATTGATCCTGGGATTTCCACTCTAATGTGTATCTGCAGATGCCTCTACATCCTTCTGAAATAATTATAAAGAGTTCCCCCTTCCCATCATCACTGGTAACTTCATTTATTTTGGACAAACAAACTTAAGATGCCATCCCAGCCTCTGGCAGGGTTGAGGCAGTGGGATTCTTAGCAGGTTTTAGACATACTGTTGGCTCTAAGGCCTTGGTGGTTACACTGCAGTCTGACTGGGCAGCAGTGTTTTCAGGACTACATTTGTTTAAATGTTTTCTTATGAATGGGAAGAACATCAGAAGTAAAGAGCCACTTTAACTTGGGCAAAACACTTTAAATGCTGAGGTTTCAAATAGGAATTGAGTGAAAAAAGTGGAGTTCTTAAGACCTCAGGAAAAAAAGACTGACAGACCACACAATTTTTATAATCATGATCTGTCCCTAACCAGAAAAAGCACAGGGAGTGGAGATACTTGTAGGGAACAAGCCTACCACAATCACTCTTTCCACATCTAGCTGATATCTATCAGAGCAACAAACAGCAATATGACTGAAAAAAGACAGGAAGGTTCGCCAGTGGGGACACTTATCTGAACCAGTGAAGGCCGATGCTATCAGGAACCACATGTAGAACAGACCAATGGGTGTGAGACCTAAGTCCAGTCTGGCAGCAAGATAGTCTAAGGATTTACGCTGATATGTCTGTTTATGAAACCTTACGCCAATGGGCTTAGATCGTACATCAGATATATATCTCTCTGGAATGTTTTAGTTTGGTTCCCCATCTGGATGCATTGGTTATTTGGTGAGAAAACCCAACAGTTTGGAATATTGCAGCAATGATCTAAGGAAGGACATCATTATGTATTTTGGAAGCATAAGTACTGCTGGATTTATCAAAGGAGACAATATTGCATTTCTTGACTTTGAGATTCGGGTCATAATTAACACATCAAGCATTTCCTGGTCTAGCCTTTGCTGAAGAATTCAGTAGCAAAATACAAAATGATTTCTGTGCCCAGTTTATAGTCATCAGCAAACTTGGTTAGCTGTAGTCTGCTGATGTCAGCATTCATACCAGAAAAGTATATATGAAAGAGGAGGAGGCCAGGACAGATCACCAAAGGGTTGTTTCTGGAGATGCTTTTGTGTCTAGAGCAAACACCCCCCTGACCTTAATGGTATGGGTTCTGCCAGACAGCCAATTCCTAATCCAGTAAACCATGTATGGATTAATGTTGATTTAGGAGGTTTGTCAATAATCCCAGTTTAGGATAAACTGACAAAGGCCTTGTCAATATTGAGGAAGGCAGCATGGGCTGTATGTGCCAAATGAATGCTCTCAGTAACCATTTTAAAAGCTCAGTGAGGCTGTGCAGGCATGACCTGCTTTTTTTTAAAGCTACAATGGTGTGTATCCAGGGATATAAGGTCATCTATGTTATTATTTATTATTTCAATTAAAATATTCTCCTTAGCTTAAATAATGCTAGTGAGAATAATAGATCTATAATTCTCAGGGTCAGTAGATGGACCACCTTTATGGAAGGACACCACAACAGTTGTTCTTCATAAAGCAGGGATATGACTAGTGCAGAGATTTGGACTGATGAGCTAACGGTGGGGGTTTGCAAGTTTGAAGGCCTTATTTTTCAATTTGTTCTATTATGATAAAATTTATATTTATTTAGAAACTGCAATATATATATATATATATATATATATATATATATATATATATATATATATATATATAGATAGATATTTTTCCTTATGCTGTTTCTCAATGTGATATTTCCACCATATGGCTATTGTTATAAACTTGCCGTTATGCTTACATTTATATAGCTATCCAACAACGAGTAATACTGAGAGGAGGACACAGCAGCCTCAATACAAGGTTTGCTAGGGAGATATACTATTTATGATTATCCATAACATCTGTCAGTAGTATGCAACTGATTGTGGAATCACTCCTCATTATATAGGTGTGATTATGGGGATGTAAACCACATTTTGAGGTAGAAATTCACAACATGATCAGATCTGACTAAAGAGTGGTAACAACTGTGGAGCTACAACAGAGGAAAACATTTGATGAAAAGAATGAGATGATTGACATATCTGGTAGATGAGAACAATTTGATTATGTATATTGGCATTTACAAAGTCCAGAAATTTCTGGGCATACTTGCTGTTGATAGCAAATGTTTAGCTGTTGATATCAAATGTTTACCAGTTTATATCTGTATAGGTAAAGTCACCCATAAGAAAGAAATTTGTTTTAGTGGTTATATTTTATAACTGGTTATGTATTCCTCATGTTTTAAAGAGATTATCAATGGGGTTCTGTAGTTAGTTATAATATGACAATTAATTTTACGGAGTACAACTACAGCTTGAACCATTTCCAAGTCTGCATTATGCAGAATGTAGCGCGATACAATTAATAAATACATATAATCATCTACAGTTGCCACTTGATATGAACACTTGATAGTCATTGTACAATGGAAAACCAGAAGTGCTATCAATACTTTGAAACCAGGTTTCTTTTACTGCACAAATGCTGATATCTTCAATGCTAAGGAAGGCCTCAAATTTAGAGATGTTGCTGCAAAGAATCAAGGCATTTAACAGTGCTACTTTGATATTACCAGAGTGGATATCTAACTAGTATAAGTCTACCAACCTTGATATTACCACAGTGACTAACTAACTAGTATAATAAGTCTGATACACCTTCATATTACTGGAGAAAATAACTATTATAAGTCCAAGACAGCAGTTAATGCTATTGCCTCACAGGACCTGGTTCTCAAGGTTAGTTTTAGCAGGGGAAGCCTTTTATTTGTAGTCTGTGCATCCTTTTGTGCTTATGTGTCTATTCGTCTGGGTGCTGCAGGCTTTTTTAACATTCCAGATATGTGCAGCAGGTCAACTGGAGATCCTCTGAACTGCCTGAAGGTATGTGTGGTATGGGAGAGCATGAATGCACGTGTGTGCGTGACCTGTAAATGACTTGACATCCTATTTAGGATTTTGTTTTACTGCATTGTATCTTCTCTATGCTAACAAGATCCCTAGCTCCTGTGCCACCATGAACTGGATTAAACAGGTCATCAGAAAATGAATGAATGAACAAATAAATAAAACAAGCAGTTGATTACACTTGTTGCAGATGTATGACATTACAGAATTATAAAGTTGTGCCCTTAAACAAGTGGTCTACCTTTATAAGTACAATGATGTCCTTACCTACACATCGAGAAGTGGCTACATCAGTGAAATTATCCTTTCCAGACTTTGACTGGAATCCTTGCTGACATTTGCATGTGTAACTTCCTTCTGTGTTGATACATACTGAAAAATTACCACAGATTTCCACCGTAATGCACTCATTAACATCTGCTTTTCAAAGGAAAAAAAAATGTATTAAAACAGGAAAATGAAAAGACAAAATGGTTCTCACCAAGGCATCCTGTGCTGTTATGTCACTATTTTACACAGAAAGAAAAAAATACTTTACCATTATTCTCCATTAAGAAAAGGTGTTTGCATGTACATAAAAAAAATTAAAAAAAAAAAAAAAATATATATATATATATATATATATATATATATATATATATAAATAACATGTTTTTTTTAATCATGCATGGTAACCATCAATCACCATCCTCTCTATCTTGTTCTAAATATATACCTGGTTACTGGACTGGTCATCAGGCTATTGGAGGTGTCAGAGCTTCCACTGAAAGTTAGCCTTTGCCCCACTGGTGCTGGCACTGCCATGGAGATTGGCTAGAATCAAACCCTGCATTTTGTGTCTATGAGGCAAAGATCTTAACCATTATGCTAAACCTGTCTCTGCAACAGCCTGACAAGCCTCAATAATGCATGCATGTTTTTATGTGCATGTCACATATGGCTATTCTGCAATGCACAGCTTTGTGAGCATGCAAGTATCTCAGTATGTCTGCCGAAAGCTGCCAACTGAGATACATAAACACTTTCATGCCAGTCACACAGAAGGTAAGACACTCACACACACAAACACACACACACACACACACACACACACACACACACACACACACACACACACACACACACACACACACACACACACACATACACACACACCAAAGGAGGGATGATCCAAAATTAGCCATTCATTCAAACTCCCCCCTGGCAACTCCTCCAATGTGCTTACTCTCATACTCTGGGTATCTAGGTCACACTTTTAAGCGCTATCTCTTTATATTACAGAGCTATGACAAAAAGTATATATGTACAACTGAACTGTAAAGTGTCTGTGTTGCTTTTCAAGATATGCAGCAGTTAAACATAAGGCATAAGATGCTACATATCAAAAAATTAAGAATTAAGATGTTTAAATACTTAGAAGTTCTTATAAAATACAATAGCTACAAATATGAATAACAAAAGAAAGTATGCAGTTATAAATTTACTTTCAAACAGCATGTCTGAACGCTGTATAACCAAAAGCAAAAATGCAAAATCAAAGAAATGAATGACAAAATGAAACCACAAATACAAGGAAACAATAAAAAGTCTATGAAGTGTGTGCTGAAATAATACAAAACAATTAACTTGCTACATTTTCATAGCTGCATTTGAATAACCATACGTTTATGCTAGGGTAAATGCTTTGCACCCTCATGTGATAGAAGGAGAATGTGTCTTCCAGATCCTGACAAATGATATTTTCCAAACCCAAGGTCAAGCAAATGTGAAAAAGGTTTATAAATTCAAAGTTGCACAAAAAGAATACTTTGCAGAGTTCCCTGAGGCTGTGTGACTTTAAACATAAAATATATAAAGATCCTGTGATGGAAGGTTGCTCTGACCTCTTCAAGAACAGTATCTGAGTTGCAAGCTGTTATAGTGAGTCATCCCTTCCTTATTTTCCACAGGGACAGGGCTTCTCCAAGAAATAATGCTTCTTTTATGTCTAACATGGTACTAGAGTTTACTTTAAGCCAAATTATCCACCTCTCCACTTTCTTTCCTAAACCTAAAAATGAGGGAGAAAGGATACTCCATACATTGGATGTCCACAGTCAAGTCATTAAACAAAGAGCTCAAGTCACCAAGAAGAAGAAAGCCCAAACAATATCTCAAGACAGATGTAATAAGACTCCAAACACCATAAACACTGTAAATTTCAGTCAGCTTGATTCCAAATAGTGATGAAAAATAACCAACTAGCTCAAACAAGCTTTCACCAAAGCTTCTTCAAGTTTTTAAAAATTCATTCTTTGAAGAGAGGTAAATACACAGAGAGAGAGTCAAGTCCTGCTCAAGTGTCAAACCTTATTTGTTAGAGTTAAGTAAGCTGATATAGAACAAAAATGTAGAAAATGAAAATATAACTGATTATATTTAGATTACATAAATATCCAATGCTCAGCTATAAATTAATTGATTGTGTATATATAAAGCCACAATACAACTGCTGCCTACTTTTTAGTATAGGTTTTAAGCTAACTCTATCATGTAACCCTGGTCGCATGTCAACTCTTACAGCCGTAATCCACCTATACTTTATGCTTTCAGTCCTATGACATCTCTCTTACTTAATGATACCAATTTAAATACCATAAACTTAAAAAAATGTTTGGAATTACCGCAATATATGTTTACATAATGTATTGGTATTTATTTGGCATTTTATGTCAGAAAGATGCTCACAGATATGCTCTTTGAGTTTTTTTATTTGTCTTGCCCACATTAAACACAGTACACACTTGACAAAGTGCTATATATGTTATATTAGTAGAGCCACAGTCTACATAGCTGTTACATTTATGTACTTTACCAGCAACTAGATATGTAAAATTATTAGTGCATAAAATGTGTTCTTCAAAATTTGCACTTTCCTCATGCAAAAGTTCCTTTTTCTGACTAAATCTATTGTTGATTACAGTGTCCTGCTCCTTATAACATAATAAGGGGCAATAGGTGCTGATTTTAGTGTCTGCTTGAACCAGACACCTTTGGGAACACAGGTTGAACTTGGCTAGGCTTGTAAGGGCCCTGGGGCCATTAGTCTAGTAACCTCCTATGATCCTATGATAATTGTTTTAAACTATGCCCTCTTTTATAGCCAAAAGCAAGGCATTCTTCAATAGTTCCAAATGGCAAATCTAATATGCCAGTGCTTGAAATAATCTTTCATCCTGTGTATATGCATTATATATTGTTGTAAACCTTAACCTAAAATTAGCATGATTAGACTCTCTGTCTGTTAAGCAAAATAAGGGCTTAGCTACAAGATGTCTGTGGTCCTATGGTCAGCGGGCATTCATTCTCTGGTTGGGTATAATCATATCCCCTCTTAGAAAATTCATGCACCAGGAGATCTAATTGCTCAGATATTTGTTTATCACTGGTAATTAATCTAGAATAGAATAACATCTTTCCCTTGACAATATTCTTAAAAACATGTGGAGGATGCCTACTAGTCTGATGTAGAAGTGTATTAATACTTGATGTTTTCCAAAATAGACTCATGCCTAATTTGCCATATGGAAAATTTTCTATTCTGATATCCAGAAAGCAAATATTACTAATAGAATAGGATATATTGAATTTTAATAAAAGTACATGGTATTACAATTTTGCACAAATCATAATTAGAACTCCACAAGATAAAAATATCACCAGCAAATATTTTATAAAAAAGGATACGACTCTGAAAAATGTTGTCTTTATTAAAAACATATCTGTCTTCCCATGTTGCTAGTAGCAAGAGAAACCTTATGTGAGCTAGCTGGTTATTTTGTATCGCTGTTCAGAATTAACCTGATTGAATTTTATGGTGTTTTATGGAGTCTAGATCCTTAATACATCAGTCTTGAGATATTTTATTGGCTTTTTTCTCTTTGGTGACTTGAGCTCTTTCTAGAGAAGAAATCAAGGCCTTAGCATTGAGCAACATTTCACCCTCAGTAAGAATGATGCCTGAATTCAAGGATAAAATAATTAGCTTCACTAACTGGCTAGCAAATTTGTGCCAATTCAGGAGACTCCAGTGTGTGTGTTTACTCAGAATGAAATAGTCCACAGAAAAAGACCCTTAACCACTTTGCCAGGGATATGAAGCAGCTTTCTATTTTTCTTGCCCACATAAAACACAGTGCACATCTGTAGAAGATAGAATATGCATGGAAAATACCCTGCAGTAACAAATGGATCTGAATGTATGATAGGCATTTTGCCCTGGAGTTGAGGGAGTGTTATCTCTACAATGAAAACAAGTTTCTGCAATTTGGTAGTGATTAAAACATTTGCCACCCCATAATGCCTTGTGTAGGCACCAAAGTCATATAGTAGACATCCCAATATAGCAAGTTCAAATTTGGATAATATCACAGTAGCACCGAGGAATACCAGGAGCCTAAACAACAAAATCCCCAACTTTGATACCTTCCTGATTCTTGAAGGCATCAACATTTGTGCAATTACAGAAACATGGTTCCATTGTAGAGATAATGCTCCCTCTACTTAAGAGCACAGTGCCTACTATGCATTAAGATCCATTGGCTACTGTTAACCAGATAGAATAGCCCACCC
>NC_056743.1:1732246615-1732269115 GCF_019279795.1 Protopterus annectens
TTCTTGTAGTTTGAGGAGACAGGATCTTCAGTTCATATTCTCCCTCATACATTCTTTTGTGTGCAATAAAAGAGATTGTTATTCTCTGCTAAGCTGTCGAATATGAAAGTTATTTGGGCAAGAGTGGATGGACCAGAGACAGGGGAGCTGTTCCCCAACCCTAGCAGGATGTCTCTGGAAAAGGAAGTATTTGTTATGGAAAATTCATCTACTCTACAGTATTTTGTAAACATGTGAACAGTAGACCAGGTAGATGCTTCTACAGCAGATCTGGAGTTAATGGTTTTGAAGAAGGCACAAGAGAGGGAGACTCCTCTGGTGAAATAATCCTTCAGAGGCAAAGACAGTGACTTACCATGGTATGAATAACAAAAATAAATGAATTTTGTGATACAGTTGGATATTGTTTGGAGATGGGGTTGTTCAGTTTGCTCTCCTTAATGTAACCTCAGAGCTGGTCTGTTTTCCTAAAGTCTTTGGCTTATCTACGTTGAATCTATGTTATCTGCTCTTATCCAGGGAGTGGAGAAGTCTCTCAACCCTGTTTTGTGGATTTGGAAAGAAGGTAGGTCAATGAATGCCTGGTTGAGAGACAATTCATTAACTTCCTTGGCCTATGGCCACAAGGGCTGCAGCTCAGAAACTCTTCTAGCAAATGTGGGGATGACTAACAAAATTGTTTTCAAGATACAAAAGTTAAAAGAGGTGGACACTGCTTGGTCAAAAGGTGGTAGGGTGGCTTTTTTGCAATACATAGTTGAGATCCTGGGTGAATTCATACCACTCAACTATCCAGATTTTTGCTGTATATTATGGATCTGTTCCTCATAAAATGTGTGATTTTCTAACAAATCATCTAGGACTAAAGTCATTAAATAATGACAGATATGTGAGTTTTAGTCTTCATATCTTCCAGAAAATGCATGTCAACACAAAACCTGTTATTCTACTAATATTCAAAATTTATAAGAACAATAATTAAAATCTGTCCTTATTTTTGACCCTTTGCCCCCATTATTTTTGTCTTTGTCCACATTTCTTACTCTAAGAGGTTGAAAGGTATGGGGGAATAGCTATCCTAGTTAAATTCAAGTGAAGGATGCCTTTTAAAAACTGACTGAGCATGAATCTGGAGAGTAAGGAGGATTTAAGGACATGCAGGCAGAGACAGCATAGAATAATTCTTTGATGATGGAATAAGCTATTTCACTTTTTAGTAACTCACAAAAATAAGACAGAATAATAGGAGCACTGCCATGAAGGGGACCTCATTATTTTTAAGATGCCAGATTAAACATCTTTTCAATATGTAGATGTAAGATTTTCTAGTTGTAAGTTTTCTCAATGTCTGGAGCACCTGAAGCACATTCTCAGATCATTGATGTCTGAAACGAATTAAGATTTTATCATCCAAAAATTCAGGATGAGAACCTCTAAGTTGGGATGAATCAGAGGGACCTTTATCATGTTAACAAGTCTGCTTTCCTTTACTCTGTCTGGGGCCCCATTTGACCATAATCTATTTCTGCAGTCAATATGAATTATTTTGTCTTGTCAAACTAGTATCTGAGCTGTCTCTGGAAATCTGGAGAATACTGTTTATTTCTGTTCTTTCTAGGTTAGGCAAAGAAAACAAAAAGTTCAATAGGCTGATTGGGACTGAACTCAGATATCATCTTTGGCATAAATGAATGGTTAGTTCTAAGAGTTACTCTTTCATCATGAAAGATCAAAAAGGTCTGAATACATTGAGGCCTGTAATTGAGATTTTTTTCTAGTTGAGGTCAGAGCAATGAGTAGAGATATCTACCAGATGAAATACTTTAGGGAAGAACTAGCCAAAGGTTCAAATTGAGGTAAAGGCATTTTTCTAAAACAAAAATCAGATCCAAGATGCATTCACCTGTTTCCATGTGGTCTAATATGTAACAGCCTGTAAAAAACAAAAAAAGTTTCACTGAGAACATTTTTTCCATTTAACTAAATGTAACTTTCTAGTAGTGGTTTTGTAACCTTGTTTAATACCGCTAGCATGTCCTCTGTAAACAGGTACTTAAATGGAATCAAAAACCTACCATTCAAATAGTCATGTTCAGGTTCAAAATGTTTGAGTTCATGAGGAATCTGTTATCCTGTGTGAGTTGGTCCACTCTGTGAGGAAGTTTTTTTTTGTAATTTCCATTGATTAGGTGCATGAGCAGGACAAATCAATATTGTCTAGGCCAAAAGAGAGCTACCAAGTGACTCTTGGATAAGTCTTTCTTAATCTTAAGTAGAGATATGGTAACCAGAGTAAAGGGGAGAGGGAGAGAGGACCATTCCAATGCACTGGAAAGACAAACAGTCTATTTTCCAGGCCCATTTGCAAAGATGAATAGCACAAAAATAATGAAATTGTCTGTTGTGAATGGCGGCAAGCAGTTCTAGTTATTGAGTTTCCTATAGATGGACAATCGCCTGAAAGACTTCTGGGTGTAACATCCATTCAGTAGAGTCTGTTCTGCATCTGCTCATTGAGACTATAGTGGTGTTTTGCTCTGACTGAATGTAAGTAGCTTGTAGGGACTGATTGTACAAATGCCACCTTCAATGCAATCATTGTTAGTTTGCTCAGGGGCTGAGACCTGGTTCCCACCTTTTGTTTACATACATTACTTTGATGGTGTATATGATTACCAAAAGTGGTCCTGGAGTCCACAGTTGGTTCAAGGCTTTTATTCTTTAAGGATTATGTCTTTCTTCCTTCCTTCCTGAAGTGGTGATTCTGTATTCCCTGCAATTTGATTCCTTCGGATACCACTTACCAGAGAATGTCTGTGTCATCTGTTATGACAGACCAAGTAGAGGGTGGGGAAAGTGGTGGTTCTGGGTTTAGTTGAATCTAGTTTGCCTAACGCATCAGTTCTTTCTCAATAAATACCAGAACTGTTACAGAAAAGACAAATGGAGACTTTTGTTGATGCCATATGGCTTTAAGGAATTAATGGATTGTTCTTATATGTAGTCTGACTAATAAAACCATTAGTTTAGTTCAGGTCAAGTGATCCAGAATTCTGAGGTATTCCCTTGTAGTTGTCATGAATGGATGAGCCAGATGTAAGAACTGTAGGTGGTAGAATGACATCTTGGCTGGTGTGAGGTAAGACATCCTTAGAGAGGTGTCTAAAAGACAGCACAAAAATGTTTATCTGCAACATGGGGTTATAGATGATTTTATTTGTATTTATTTTATTTATTTAAGTTTGATGACCGAGGAAGTCCACTGGGCCATAAAGAGCCCATTTTCAGTGGAGGCCCAGGGAGAAAAGCTCTAAATATTTCAAGTTACATATTACAAGTTACAAAAGAATAACAAAGATTTGTACAGAACAATTAAAACATTTACAGAAATATAATACATTATGTAATAAGCTTTTATTGAGTTAAACATTTAAACAGAAGGTTACTAGCCCTTTTGGAGATTGGGTAAACTGAACATTTGCAGAAAAAGACATTTTTGTCAAATAAGCTCTTTATAAGTAAACATTAAACAAGTAGCTACTAGCCCTTTGCAGGTTAGGTGGACCATTTTGCATGGAGAGAGTACAAGAAATTGGATTATGGAAAGTATAGTACGTTAGATAGCAGAGAGAAAATCAGTGCCTGGTAGGGCGAGAGTGTTTTAGGTTGAGATGAAGCAATAGAACTGGTAAATGGTAATGCTTTCAGTACAGGGTAGAAAGAGATAGGGTGGAGAGGGGTTTATGTTGGAGCACGACATGGGCATTCCCATTTGGCTGGTGGCTTGTTTCCTGGTAAGACAATTTATTAGCTATGTCTCATAAGAGGAACACACTACACTGAAAATTTACATTTGATGATCTTTTAGTGAAAAAAACATAAGCAATAGACTGTCCCTCTAAAGAAGTATGGTATTACCTAGTTACGCAGAATGCTGTGACCTCATTTTGTGGGTGTGGTCATAAGGAAACAGTGAGTCAATTGTGAAATTAAAACAACATAAAACACGTCATAGTCTTTGTTTTGTTTTCAAATCATTTGCAGCTTTAACCTCAGGAGTACACCCAGAAATGAAATTAACCTCAAAACAGAGATATATGAGAAGTGTATCAACATACTTTAATATTAATCAAGTCAGTAAACCCTGATGCTGCATTAGCACTAAGCCTTTGCTGCCAGCAAAGCTCTTTGCTTTTCAAAAGATTGTCTGTATCTCCTTTAAAATCTCTATAATCAACACAGTCCAGTTATGAAAGTGTAATTGTATTTGATTTCTACTATTTCTCCCATGTCATGACTTTTTAAGATGTTTTATATGAGGTTAAAGTAAATCACTATTCATTTCTAATTGTCTTTTTATTAAAACAACAAAAAGGTTCATAGGTTCATAGGTAGGTACTAGGCTATCAGTCCAACTGCCTAAGTAAGCCTAGCCAACAAGGTTCCCTGGCTTACGCTGCCCAAGAAAATAATTTTCCTGTGCCACTGTCGAGAAGAGCCACAGAAGTGATCCCTGGGGTGTATTTCCTATTTCCCATCCACTCATCAAGATTTTTCTTGAAGAGTGCTAATGATGAACTTTGCTTGACAAAGATGGGTAGCTTGTTCCAGAGTATGGGAAGTCTCTGGGACAGGAATCTATACCTCCAGCATGTCCTGTTTATTGTGGTGACAAGGTTTAAGTCCATAAAGCGTGTAGCTCAGAGGGATTGCGACTTCCTTAGGTGTAGCATTTCCAACACCTCTGGGTTTGACATAGCTTTATATGTTAGGCGAGATCACCTTGGAGTAGGCGATATGCTACAGAGTAAAGCTGGAGTTTTTTGAGACGGTCAGTGTAGGGCATCTGTTTGAGGCCAGTAATCCTCTTTGTGAGGTACTTCTGTGGCCTTTCCAATTGTTTTAGGTGTTTAGTGAGGTACATGCCAAATAGGGCATTGTACTCAGTGATTGGCCTA
This sequence comes from Protopterus annectens, assembly GCF_019279795.1. NCBI lineage: Eukaryota > Metazoa > Chordata > Ceratodontiformes > Protopteridae > Protopterus > Protopterus annectens. The sequence goes on from NC_056743.1 coordinate 1,732,251,574, forward strand.
ATGAGGGAAGAGTAGAGCGAGACAATGACCTCTTTTTTCCTGGATGCAAAACCCTTAGTAATGAGATGTGCCACATAGAAGGACTTTCTGACCACACTGGCAATGTGGTGGTCAAAAGAGAGGTTGCTGTCAACCTGTGTTTGCAGATCTCTTATAACGTCTTCAGTGTTCAGTGAAATACCATTGATGTGGTAATTCATGGAAATAGTTTTTTCCCAAAGGGGATGACAGCACATTTTTTGGCATTGAGCTTAAGGCCATAGTCCTGACACCAGTCGTTGGTCTTAGTGAGGCCTTTTTGTAGGATATTAACATCACATGAGGAGTTAATAATAGCTCCCAACTTGCAATTGTCTGTGAACTTTGTCAGCCAGAGTCCCTCCTTGTTGGCCTGGACTTCAGAGAAATAGATACCAAACAGGAGCGGACCCAGGACCAAACCCTGTGGGACTCCACTCATAACTGGTAGGCAGTCTGACTTGGAGTCAGCTACTTTCATGCTGTGGTTTCTACCTGTGAGCCAGTTTGCAACCCACCTAGTGATATAGGGGTTGATTCCTAGCTTAGTGAGTTTTTCTGTGATTCCTGAGTGGAGAATAGTATCAAAGTCCCTGACCAGATCAAGGTAGGCTGTATGAACCACCTTGCCTTCATCCACAGCTCTGGTGACTGACTCAAAGAAGATGACCAAGTTGAGCAGGCATGATCTACTCTTCACAAAACCAAACTGTGTGGGATCCAGAGTTTGGAGATTTCCTATATCCTTGTTTATTAGGTCCATGATGATGCATTCGATAGCTTTGCATATCAGACTCATCAGGCTAATGGGGCGATAGTTCCCAGTGACTGTAGTCGCTGCTCCTTTGTGGTGATGGATGACTGTAGCAGTGCACCATTTGGTAGGGACAGAGCCTGAGGTGAGGCTGTGATTGAACAGGGCACACAGGTGAGGTACCAATTCAGTCTGTAGTTCATGTAGAACACAGCCAGGGATATTGTCAGGTCCAATAGAAGCTGTATTCTTGGCCTTGGACAGTGCTGTTTTAACCAGTGCAACAGCAGTACTGGGTGCCTGGCAATCTACTGGTATTGTGACTGGTTCTTTGGGGGGTACGAGAGGGGTAAAGTTGGCACTGAATCTGTCGGCCAGTATATTGGCAATATCAGTTGGCTCGGTATAGGAGTTACCATTTTGCAGTAGTTCAAAGCAAATCTGGGTATTGCCGTGGAGATTCTTTACATAACTATAGAAGGCCTTGTGGTTGTCTTTACTATCTGCTGCAATTCTGTTTTCATAGCTAGCTTTAGAAGATTTGATGAGGGATCTCAACTTTTTGCTGAGGCTGATAAGGGAGTTTTTCCAGTCTTGGGACTTCACCTTATTCCGTATCAGTTTCCTCCTTCTGTTGTAGAGTTTGTTTATGGCAGGGGACCACCAGATTCACTTCCTTTTTTGGAGGAGAGTGTCTTTGTTCTATTGGGTATGGCGAGATCCATGCATTTGTGTACGTGTTCGTACAGTGCATTGGGTATGATTCAGCAGTCATGCAACTATTCTCTATTTGCATGGGTGCCGTGAAGTTAGCCACCTCTGTTTTTAGGAGTCCAAAGTTAACTTTGGAGAAGTTTTTCATGTAGTTACCTTTAAGGGGGTGAGGGGTGGGATGGATGTGGATTTCCAAGGTGATTAGTTTGTGGTTGGATCTAGCCAGGGAGGAGTTGACTATTGGTGTAGAACAATGGTTGCCCATATTAGTAATGACCAGGTCAAGGATGTTGCTACCTGTAGTTGGGGGAAGAATGAGCTGGACCAGAGCATTGGAATTAATGAATTCCAGGAAACGTTGCACATTCCTATAATCTTGTGTCAACCCTCTGCTTGCACCCCCCCACCATTTTGACCACTGTCCTATTAACCCTCTTTTCACACATTTAATATGGTCAAAAAATAGAATCATACATAGTACACACAGAAGGCCCGTAAAACTACTTCAGTTGTTGTCCCAAGCATTTGCACAAAGCTTGACAAAAATACTGAATGACAGTAAATGGTGTTTTGCTTCCAATGGCAAAAAAATGCTCATTTTTTTTTTTTTTTCTGCTGTTGCCTGCACTAATCTTGCTATCTTTGTGCAAATATCCATAACCTCACTGCAATGTTACTGAAAGCACTATTGTGAGACATTTTCTCTAAGATTTATTAGGCTGCTGGATGTAATGTACACCTTATGGGATGTTACAACTGTCATTACAATGATGAAGTTTGATGCCTACATTCTCCCCCAGATTCACTATCCTGCCATGCAGGACTAGATTCGTCCTGCATGGAAGTGGCTGTTTAGGAGCATGACGGCAGTGAGCCATGCATATTAATGAAGGCATGCTGTCTGAGCTCCTAAATGGACATGGAGCTGTGGAAGAGTGCAGGGGGTGTGTTTGAGAGCAGAGCTCTCAGAATATACATGACCCCTGTTCCCAGATAGTGCCGTATAGCACTTCAGTACATATTAGAGCCTGGCTCTAATGTTATGTACTACAAGTGTCCGCAGACCCTGAAATGAAGCCCCAGGCATTTCAGTGTCTGCAGACACTGTATTATAGTAAAAAAATGAAAAAGGAAGGTAGCAGCCTGCAAGTGCACACCCACAAATGTATGCACCCTTGCCCACATGCAGGGAAGCAATAGGGCAAGAGGAAAGCAATGTAAATTAAACAAATGTAATTTTTTTTAATAAATACATTGTAAGATTAAATGGAGTGCAGAATGTTTGCGCCACGCGCCACTATGCTTAGCCTGGCTGAAATGCTGAAAATGAAAGTCAAGTGCTAATGTGATGGAGTACAGCATCAAGTTGCTGTAGCGTAGTGGAACTGCCATGGTTTAGCATATATAGCATGCTGTGTTCAAATCCCATCTGTACCAATATATTTACTTAACATTTAATGGATTTGATTGACAGATGTCAGTCATACGACCCACATATAGCACAGTAGGGATGGGAAAATGTAAAATACAAATGTAAAGAAAAGTAATTACTTTAATGAAAAAAAAAAATAGATTTAAGCAATGCTTAGCTACTGTAAGCATTGGTCATCTACTTTAAGCTATCCTTATGTATTTTAATCAGTTCTATGTGGATCTGCGCGGAGCTAAGCAAAGTTCAGCATATTCAAACCTGGCCAATTATGAAAAAGTGTGGGAAAACTACCTTATTTAACCTGCACAGGCGGGAATACACCCATAACCATTTGGGATAGCTGTTAGCAGGACCAAAATGGCAGGTGTCGGAGAGGGAGTAGGCTTTCAGGCGCAACGTTGGGGCATCCAGGAGTCCAAGGTCATGGTTGGGCTCCTAGTGAAAAAAACATGATGCAAGGATGCTACAGGACCAGTATCAGGGCACCCAGTACAAAGTGGAGGCCTGGGACCAGCTTGCCCATGATCTCACCAGTGCCAATGGCATACCCTGGACTGGTGAGCAGGTGCGACACCATTATGCCAACCTGAAGCGGAGGAGGGGTGATACCTTGGACTAGTGGATCCAAGAGGCTCGGGCGCAGGATGTCCCATGTGTCTGTAAGTATGCATTCTTATGCACCTCCAACTAAGTATGGAAAACCATTAAAACCTGTGACTGTGCAGGAGTGCTTAATGTGTGTTCCCTCCCCATACAGCTACTGATGACAGGTCCCAGAATGTGTAGGCTCAAGCACAGCGACTGGCCCAGCTGTGCCAGTATTATGGTGAGTACAGAATTCCTCCTAATATTACTAGTAATAAATCACAAATAGTAATGTTAGTACTGTCTGTATATATTTAAATTGCTGTAAAAGTAGGAGTAAAGTCCTGTGTCAGAATGCCAGTGTTACAATGGAGTAGTGCCAGCTGTGGTGTGTAAGACAGACGTCAGTAGCAAACAAGGTACAATATGCAGGAGAGGAATAGTAGCATACATATGAGTGTGTCTGGGTGAACCTGCCAAGAAAGTGCCATATTTTAGGGCTACAGTAACACGTAGAAATGAACAGCAGTTCCTTGTGCAGATCATGCAGGAATAGTAATTGTGGATGTCTGACTCGTACCTGCATATGATGTGAACAATAATAAAGGTTATACCAAAACCTGGTGTGTTTCATTTCACCTGTACCAGAAATATAGAAATGTGTATGTCCTGCAGAATGCATTCACTGAGACGAACTGACGTAGCACTGCCTGTCTGCATAGTGTAGAATGGGCATGTGAAATATCTGTAAAAAGTGAAAGTACATACTACCAGCAGAATGTGAGTTGTGTTTCTGCTAGTATTGTCCTGTGTTAACCTTTCAATTGCAGCTGTATGTAGCCATGACTGTACTAAAAAATGTGTAAGGCTAACAGGCAGGTGCAGACCTAAAACCTACACTGTTTTACCAGGAATCTAAATAGCAGTATGTATCTGTAAAACAGTGAAATGTGCAATCTGGGACAACAATCTCGTTGTGTATGTACACCGTGTACTGAAAATGGGAAACAAATAATGCAGCACGTGAGAAGAAAAGTACTGGTCAGAGAAATATGTACTACATGGAAATGTAAGAAGCAATATACAACACTGCCCTAGTAACTCAGTCTGATAAGAATCAGGCCTACACTTACAATTTGCACACAAACCACGGTTCAAATCCAGGGACTGCCACTAATATGTCAGTTTGCGTCTACACTTGTAAATTGCAATTTGAATACAACATGTAAGGTACTGCAATACATATTTTCCACACAGGTAAAGAAATCTGAAGTGAAATGCTAGTATAATATGAATAACCAGGAAAGGTGTACAATTGTTGTTTTGACCAGCCCCAATCCTACAAATACATGCAAGCTAGCAATCCACACTTTGTAGTCTGGGCCACACAAGCCCCTCAAGTGTCACGCTGTCCCCAGATAGTTCCCCCAGTTGCCAAGAAACACGCACACAAGAGAATTGTCACAGTAGATGTATGTCAAAAGCCCAACACACACCCCAAGGCTTGCAAATAATATGAGTACTAGATCAAGAGCTGGAAACTGAAATATGTGCAGAAACAGTAATGTAATGAGCATGCACTTCTCATCTGCACAGGGCCCACAGGTACAGAAATCTGTATAGAAGCAGGTATGAGGTGTAGAACTAAAATAAGTGTACAAGTCATCTGTTGATAGGTACAGCTATTGGTGTGCTGTAGCAGCCCCATGACTCAGGTAGAGTGTAAGTGGTCAGAATGCAGAGTATTAAATAGTAGTGTACTGACAAATATACTAGAAAGCACTTAATAGGTTCATAGGTTGGTACTAGGCTAACAGCCCTAGGGCCTATACGAGCCTAGCCATAACAATTGCCTGGCTATTTCTTCCCACACTATTTACTTCCCTGGACCCCTGTCTAGCAGGGCGACTGACGTGATCCCCAGGGTGAATTTCCTTTCTCCCATCCAATCATCAAGGTTCCTTTTGAAGAGGGACAAAGAGGCACCCTGCTTGACATGTATGGGCAATCTGTTCCAGAGTCTGTGGAGTCTCTGGGTCAGGAACCTTTCCCTCCAGCACTTGTCAATGTAATCTGTTCCCTTCCCCCACCATGCAACTGAACCATTCATCACACTGAAACCAACATGGGTATGTTCCGACAAAACCCCCTACTGTTGGGACCATTGTTCCATTCTGCTTATCATTCTATTTAAAATGTTTGCATACTGACACTCATCGCTGAATATCCATTGTTGTTGCCTGCCTAACATTCCTCTAACTTGCATGCTGTTGAAACTCTGAATGCCACTCCATACATACATGGGTTCTGTTTGCTATGGCAATGTTATAATTGCACTGTGTTGGGTAACTGGGAATAGCCATGCATGCTATATTGACTAATGTTGTAATGTTATGTTCATCACTAACCAATAACAAAAAACTGAGGGTTATGCTACTCAACGCCAGGAGTTTAAATCTCAAAATGCAATCACTCAAAGCACTCCTCAGTATGGAGAACGTCAACATCTGTGCAGTAACTGAAACCTGGTTCAAGGCTCCAGAGAGCAACGCAGCACTACCGGGCTAAAACTCATACCACATGTTTCGGCCACAGAACATGACCGAAACACAAAAGGAGGGGTTGTATCCATATTCATCAAGGATACTTACACCTCCAGGTTAGTGGCACAGCATGATACCTCTGAGATCATCCATGTGCAACTAACATCGGGCAAATCTGCAATGCAAATTGTGGCCTGCTGCAGATCACCCTCCATGACCCAGGACCACCACTCCACCTTTCTGGAGACACTGGAAAACATGAAGGTCCTACCGAACACCCTGATATTGGGCGATTTCAATTACCCTACCATTCACTAGGAAAACTACTCGAGTACAAATTCCCATGCCCAGCGCATCCTGGAATTCATTAACTCAAACACCCTGGATCAGCTGGTAAACTCTCCTACCAGAGGTGAAAACATATTGGACCTGGTCATCACCAACATGGGTGACAGGTGTTCCACACTAGAGGTCAACCCGTCACTGGTTAGATCAGACCCTAAACTAATCACTCTGGATGTCCACACCCCACCACCACCCCAACTAAGGAAACCACAGTAAAAAACTTTTCTAAAGCAAACTTCACCTTACATAAGACAGAGGTGGTACGTTTCACAGCCCCCATGCTAAAGGGTAATGCTGCCCAAGATGCAGAAACCTTTACAAATGCACTCTACGAGCATATATAAGGATGCATGGATCATGCCATCCCTAGCAAAACCAAGACTCACTCCTCTAAGAGAAGGAAACCAGCTTGGTGGACCCCTGCAATAAACAGGCTATACGATAGAAGGTGGAAACTAGTTCAGAAAAAAGCAAATCCCAAGAAGGAAAGACATCCCTGATCAGTATCAGTAAGAAACTAAGGTCTCTAATGAAATCATCCAAGGCTAACTTCAAAAGAAAAATAGCCAAGGATTCAAAAGATAAGCACAAAGCCTTCTTTAGCTATGTTAAGAATCTAAGTGGCAACTCGCAGATATGCACTGAACTAGTACAAAATAGCACAAAATATACTGAACCTACTGATATTGCCAACATCCTGGCAGATAGATTCAGTGCAAACTTCACCACCCCTCTCACCTCCAAAAGGGCCCACAGCAATACTGGAAAAGTGTAGTGTCCCAAAAATCACAGACGCACAGGTGAAAACAGCCCTTTCAAAAGCCAAAAACACAGCGTCAATGGGACCAGATGGTGTCCCAGGCTGTGTCTTGCATGAACTACAGAATGAACTAACCCCAAACCTAAACATGCTGTTCAACCTCAGCCTCTCCACAGGCTATGTGTCCATAGAATAGCACACAGCAATGGTTATTCCTCTCCACAAAGGAGGGGTCACAACTGACCCTGGTAACTATCACTCCATAAGCCTGACTAGCCTGGTCTGCAAGGCTATGGAGTGCATCATCATGGAACTCATTAACAAAGACATTGGGAACCTCCAAACACTTGACTCGACCCAGTTCAGCTTTGTTAAGGGCAGATCATGCCTACTAAACCTGGTTGACTTCTTTGAAACAGTCACCAAGGCTATAGATGAGGAAAGGGTGATTCACACAGCCTGCCTTGACCTCACCAAGGTTTTCAACACCATTTCCCACTCGGGTATTACAGAAAAACTCACTAGCCTGGACATAAACCCCTACATCATGAGATGGGTTGCCAACTGGCTTACAGACAAAACTCACACGGTAAGAATAGCGGGCTCCAGGTCCGACTCTAAACTAGTCACAAGTGGTGTCCAGCAAGGCTCGGTCCTGGGACCCCCTACTGTTTGGCATATACTTCTCAGAAGTACAGGAAAACAGAGGAGGACTATGGCTAACCAGGTTCGCCGATGACTGCAAACTAGGAGCCGTAATTGACTCCCCGGCTGACATGGACATCCTCCAAAAGGGCCTTACTGGAATGGACACCTGGTGTCAAAGTCATGGCCTCAAGCTAAATGCTAAAAAATGCATAGTCATCCTATTTGGGTAAAACAAAACACCAAAGAATTACCACATAGGTGGAGGCCCCCTTAATACAGAAGAGGTAATAAGAGATCTGGGGACCCAGGTAGATAGTAATCTCTCCTTTGACAATCATATTACCAAAGTAGTTAGGAAATCCTTCTATGTGGCCCATCTAATTACTAAAGGGTTCGCATCTAGAAATAAAGAGATTATAGTGCCCCTCTACTCGTTACTGATTAGACCCATCATAGAGTACAATGCCCCATTTGGGATGTACGTCACAAGACACTTCAAACAGCTGGAAAGACCACAAAAGTACCTCACCAAGAGGATTACTGGCCTCAAACATATGTTCTATGCAGCCCGACTGAAAAAACTCCAGCTGTACTCAGTGGCATATCGCTTACTCAGAGGTGATCTCTGTCTGACTTACAAAGCCATGTCCAACTCAAAATTGATGGACATGCTCCACCTAAAGAAATCCAAGTCACTGTGAGCCACGCGCTCTAGTGAGCTAAACCTCACAACAACAATAAATAGAACATGTTGGAGAGATAGATTCCTGTCACAGAGACTCCCTATGCTTTGGAACAAAATTCCAAATTACATCAGGCAGAGCAACTCACTAACACTCTTCAAGAGAAACCTTGACGAGTGGATGGGTAACAGAAAATACATCCCTGGGATCACTTCATTGGCTCTGCTTGACAGAGGATCAGTTAATTAATCAATAGGGTGGTGAAAGCCGACACACTCTGGCTAGGCTTATAAATGCCCTTGGGCAGATAGCCTAGTACTTACCCATGAACCTATATGCTCTGTAAACTACCACACCATAGCACACATGGGAAGGCAGATCCCAGCAGATCCACCTCTCCCACCCCCCCTGGCCAAGGCACCGGGGTCCCAGCACATCTGGGACCCAACCCAAATCTCCCTCATCTGCTGGTCCTGCACCACCCTCGGGTGGAACCACTGCAGGGGATGGGGCCTGCCCCCCCCCTGCAAGTGGGGGCAGTGAGGACGTTGTCACCCATGATGAGGTCTGTGGCATGGTACGCAGTGTCATCCAGACAGAGCTGGATGACTGCCTGCACCAGGTGGAGAGCAGGCTGGTGCAGCTACAGGGGCATGCAGCCCCCAGCAAAGCCACCTTTGGGGCTGTGAAAGAGTAGTGGTGACTGCCATCAGGTGGGGACATCAGTGCCACTACTACCATCTGGGGGGCTCATGAGCCTGAGTTTCCCAACCAACCTCCCTGTCAAGTTGTTTACCCCCCATGTGTCATACACCGCCCCTGTCTGCTGTCTTGTCTGTCCTGTCTGTCTACAAATGCAACCTCTCCTACCAAACCTTCCTCCCCACAATTATGTATGATCCTACCTTAACATCCCACTCTCATGTAAAAAATAAAAAGGGCACCTGTCCCACAAAAAATCACGCCCCATACATAGCTCTGCATTTTGCCGACAGACGTGTATCCCTTGCAGAATCTATCCCCAGCAGTTATCCATATTGTATGATGCCCACACCCCTCCCTGTAGGGTGTGAGGCTCCAAAATCAAAATTGGCCACATTGAAAGCAGCTGTTGCTGCTGAAGAAATGCAGAGGGGGGGGATGTTCTCCATAGCCATCAATCAGAGGCCTTAGCACAGCCTTTGTTTGTGTTTGTCTACCCCTGTCCTGCTGGCTGAGACTGTTGTTGGGTATGTGAGCCTCCCTGACTGGCATGTGTGTGTCACATGGACACCCATGTGGCCAGGCACATTTCCTGCAGTGGGTTTTGTCACTATGCCTAGTACTGGCTACTATGGTGACACCATTATTTGTTACAAATCTCATGCTGCCACTAGAGGTGTCTACTATCTGCAGGCATCCCATTCAGCCACCCGATTCCCTTGCATGCTCACATCCATACCATAGATACATGTAACTACACATACTACTCCATTCAGCGATTGGTAGGAAGAGTGACTTACCTTGTAGCTGTGCCAGTATTGAGGATGGTGCTGGATGGCTGACTATGTCAGATGCACATAGTACACACCCTATACATGGTTAAGCACAGGTAGTGTCATGTTTGGCATCAATTTTACTGTATATGCAAGTCAGAGAGAAGTGTCATTCCCTGGGTCCCTACTGTGACAGTGTATATGCTATGCATTGCCTCTTTGCCAAGGCCAAGGCATACCGGGCATGCCTCCTCCTGCCTACTGGGGCAGGCTCAGGTTGTTCCTCCTCCAAGTCACTCTGTGCCTGTGCAGGCAATGGTGGGGGGCTGTTTGGCCCTGCCCCATGCTGTTCCTGCTGCAGCTGTTTCTGCAGGATCATATTGTGTAGCATGGCACATACGATGACAATTTGGGTACATGTAGCTGGTGAGTACTGCAAGGCTCCACCGGATGTGTCCAGGCACTGGAACAGTTACTTGAGCATCCCAAACACATGCTCTATTATGATTCTGGTCCGTGCGTGTTCCTCATTATGCAGTTATTGTTCTGGTGTGTGTGCATTTCTGATGGGTGTCCATCAGCCATGGCTCCAGTGTGTAACCAACATCCCCCACTAGCTGACCGAAAGGGATGTCCCCACTGGCAAATCTCTGGTACAGCTGCGTCAGATGCCAGATGTAGGAGTCATGATAGCTTCCAGGGCAGCCAGCACACACATTCATGATAATGCCCTGGGCATCGCACACAATATGGCAGTTGATGGAGGGGAAGCCCTTGTGGTTGATGTAGACCCTACCCTGCTCACTGGGTGGTGCTTTGATGCATATGTGCATGCAGTCTATAGCACCAACTACCTCAGGTTATTCTGCTATTTGGTGGAAGAGATGCATATTGCTGGCCAACACCTCAGGGGTGTTGAGGAAATATACGTGCTCACCGGCATGTGCTGACATGGCATCCAGGAACTGGTGGAGTACCCTGGATTCTGATGCCTGTGAGATCCCCATGATATCCCCAGTTGGCCTTTGGAAGGTACCTGTGACTAGTATTCTTAGGCCTACACATACCTTGGTATCCACTGGGATGGGTTCCCCTCTGTTAGTTCTGTGTGTGAGGTGTGGCTGGCACAGCTCAACAATTTGCTGTAGGAGGTCCCTGCCTACCCTATAGCGCTCCACTATCTCCAGCTCATGTAGCCCCTGGTACGTTACCATGGGTCTGTACACTCTTCTCTGTCTCCTCACTGTGGTTTGGTCATCAGCATTGTCATCCTCACCACCCTCAGCCTCTTCCACATGTTGATTTATGAGAGCAAATGCAGCCCCTATCATTTTGTTGCTTTTGTAAGGTAAAATTTCCCTGTTTGTGTACACCGATGGTGTCATGTTTGTGGGAAAAAATAGGGTGAAAGGTGTTTGCATAGTTTATAGTGGTGTGCTGGGCTGGGTTGGACTGCTACCTGTGTAATTAGCTGATTCTGATACATTTCATCTGCCAGTTATGCTAGTTCTCCTTGATTCCCTTCCTACTGCCATTTTTCCTTCCCATTGACTTTCCGTTTGAGACCCGAGGCCCGCCGCACAAACCTAGAGCTCAAATGTGAACAGAGCTGCTATTTCCTTTTTTTTTTTTTTTTTTATTTTACTTGGTGGGTGCTGCACAACCAAGTTTAGGCAATGTAAACACGTTTTAGCAGAAACCATTCCTCCCTAGACACATACACATTTTGCTTTTCTTGGAATAAGACAGTAGAGCTCCAGACACACCCCCTTCCTTAGCTCTGCTTAGCTAAGGGCAAACATGGGCATAGGGATTCAATAAGCTTACAGCATACCTGACACAGCCCCTTATGAAGCCATCTAGCTCTTAGGCTTACACTATGGTTTACTACACCTACATGGCTGGGTGCAAGCTAGCCCTTAAGGGCCAGTAACATTGCCCTCATTTGCATAGGATTGCTTGCTAATGCATAGTTACAGGTCCCACACTGAGCCTTCCCCCTTAGCAACCATTATTCACTGGCCATCTTGTCTTCTGCCTGCCATTGAGTATAATGGCAAAATACTGATTTTGGTTAGAATGCTTATTTCAGATTTTTTTTTTTTATTTTAGGCCCGATCCAGTTTGCGCAATTCTGCCCTACGCTTAAACATCTGAAATCGGCTAAAAAAAATAAAAGTTATTTTTTTTTCTAAACAGTTTTCCATACCAGTGGTCATATATTTCGCCATTGGCATGCATTACACATACTATACACCCTTTATTTGGAGCTGTCATGGATCCTTTTTGTATTTTGCAGAAATGCACTCGGTTATTAACTGAGTACATTTCTGCAGATTACACTAGTCCTGTACAGCCTGCTGACAGCTTCCTGGATTGCAAATTCACCTCATTTGCATAGATTTCACCTGCAAATGGGGTAATTTGCATACAGGAGCTGAGTCCATGCAGGGCTAGTGCAGGAGTGCTCATGCACGTCCCTGCAGCTCATTCCTGGATCGCACGGCAGACATATTGCCTGCTGGAGCTCCTGCACTAGTCCTGCACACTGTGGTGGGATTGCTGAATCCGGGGATCTGTCTTTCTTCAATCTTTTGTCACTGTCCCTTCAAATAAGTGGTTTTAAAATTGTGAACTATGAGTTCCTATTGTGGTGTGTTGAGATAATTTGCATGTACTCAACAGTTTTTTTTTAGTGACTAGAGTTTGAATCCAGAAGTATGCCAATATATTTTTTTATGTTACTATTACGAATTTAACTGTTGGCTGCATCTGCTATCAACACACCATTACACTGCTTATGACTTAATCATGTTTATACCTTCCTCTCCCTGCTTGATCCCTTTTGGAAATACTTTCCCCCGGATTCACTATCCTTCCGTGCATGACTAAGTTAGTCATGCATGGAAATGGCCAATTAGGAGCAAGACAGCAGCACACCATGCATATTAATGAAGGCATGCTGTCTGAGCTCCTAATCTTAAATGAAGAGTGTACGAGTGCAGGGGGCGTGCCTGAGAATATACACACCCCTGCAATGTAGGACTGCAGAAAGATATTAAGCAATGAGCGAGACCGCTCATAGATGTACATATATCCCCAGCAACATCCCTCCACATGTATAACAGCAATACTCAACAAAATAAATACAATTTTTTTTTTTATAAAACGGACGAAGGTTAAGTGTAGATCCATGGGTTTGCCCATCGTTTAGCTATGGTTAATGCAGCTTAAATAGCAGAAAGAGGATAAAAAGCAAGATATATGCAAATGAAGCAGTCAAGCCATAGTGTAGTGGGCAGAGCAGTTGCCTTATAAGCAGTCATGCCTGGTTCAAGTCCCACTGTAGTATATTCTATTTTCCCTTCCAAATCACTTTTTTATGATGAATATTTTTTGTCGCATAACCTAATAAATAACATATATTTGTGAACTGCAGTACTGCATTTAATTCAGATGTGAGCTGTCAGTGTCATAATGCTTGCTGCAAAGTCCGCAGATAATGACATGTGCCCTTACAGTATCACAGATACAAATGGAAGGTAAACTGTGTAATGAATGATAACTCCATACATTTATCAAATTTCCCACCTTCCCAAGAACCATTACACTATAACTGTCTAGAATGTAGCACTAGTAAGTGGTAGTAAGCGGTAGTAAGCATATTTAAGCACTAGTAAGCAGATTTAAGCTTGTTTGTGCAGGGGTAAGCAATGCGCACACAGGGTAAGCAATGTTGAAGCTAACTCCCTGTAAGCATATGTAACCAGAGGTTAGCATTGCTTACCTTCGCACAAACCAGTGCAAACCTGCTTACAATTGCTTTAAAGTGACTTAATCACATTGTATGCATTAGCTGCTGTTCTGGGCAGAAAAAAAAAAACAGCCTTTGGAGGTTGTGAACCCTGGACTCTCTATACTTAAATCACAGTAGTTAACCACTAAACCATCACAGCAGTACATGTGACTGAGGTTTCATCAAACAAATCCTCACCATAGGAAAATCAAACTGAGCATGTGAAAGGAATCTATATACAGTGTGATGTTGTATAACCTGCTACATAACATAAATATGTGAAATGGACTACTGCAGTAAGGCCAGATGTGAGGTGTTATTATAATAAAGTGTTGAAGTCCCCAGGACCCCATGCAGTGCATGTACACTTGAATCATGGATACTAGACACATATATACCATGTAATGAATAATAAAGCAATGCCAGAAAGCAAATATAATGCAAATTAACTATTAAGGAATGCTAACTGCTGCACAGCTTAGCTTAGTTGGTGTAAGCAATGTGTAGGCTAGCCAATTCAATCTGCCCATTGGTATACCTCTTTAAACACTGCCAACCTTAGCTAAGTAGGTGTGCCCATAGTTTAGCCTATTCAAAACTGGCCAATCACGGAAAAGTGCAGGAAATCAGGTGCACTTAAACCCCACAGGCAGGAATACTTCCCATAACTGGTTGTAGCTTCCTACTGCAGGCAGAATGGCTGGAGTGGGTGAAGGCACTTGATTTAAAGTGCAGCACTGGGGCATCCAGGAGTCAAACATCATGGTATGGCTCCTCGTAAAACACCATGAGGACAGACTACTGCATGGCAAGTACCAGGGCTCACAGTATAAAATGGAGGCCTGGGACAGTCTCACCCGTGACCTCACCAGTGCCACTGATATCGCCCAGACTGGTGAGAAGGTCAGGCATAACCATGTTGACCTAAAGCAGCATGGGGGGATCTCTTGGATCAGTGGATCCAAGAAGCAAGGCAGATGGCCAAAGCCCCAGCACTGAGTAAGTACTCATTCTACTAAGTTAATAACTGCCTAGCTTGTGTATACTATGGATAGGTATGGCTAAATATCACCGTATTTCTGTGTGAACCATCAAGCCCATGCTGCTAAGTTGCAAAGGCTGTGTTGTGAGGCAGGTTAGTAATTATTCTGCATGTACTGTCATAACAAATAAATATAAGAGTTTTACAAAGTGTTGTACCAGTATAAAAATGTACTGTGTATGGGATGTACTGAATAAACTAGACAATATGGCAGGAAGACTGTCATATAGGTTGTATGTAAATAAAGGTGTAATATCCTGTGAATAAAGGTATAACCCCTGGAGTGCTTTTGTTTACTCTGCTTTCATATGTTGTTGTAGTGTTGCATTCTATAAATAGTACTGTTGTATTAAGCAGTGTTACCCACACTGTGGTATGCAGATAAAATGTGTATGAAGTTCTGTATAACAATGTTGGAAGTCCCAAGAGGTCAGTCATATTGTACAACTGAGGGAGAGTTAGAGAGAAAACAGTGGAAAGTTTCATTTCAATTCCTTGATAGCACAGCGTACTGTGATGTTAACTGTCATTTTTTAACCACACACAGCAGGGGTTTGAATCCCGTGAGTGGTAGTAAGCTGTATGCATACTCGCACCCCACAACTGTACAGATTTTGTTAGAATGTTCAGAAAGAAAGCTGTATGCATAATTAGACCCAACAACTTTACAGAATTTGCTAGAATGTTCAGATAGAAATGTGTATGAATAATTAGACCCAACTGCACAGAATTTGCTAGAAAGTTCAGATAGTGAGCTGTAAGCATAATCATAACCATCAACTGTACAGACTGTATCAGTATGTTCACATAGTAAGCTGTATGCATATTCATAGCCCTCAACCATTCCAATCTGTCCAGCATGTCCAGATAAAGGCCCCAAATCTGCTGCCTGGTACCCTGCTTCCCTGACAAATCAGTGTGATGATCCAAGAAATGTAGGCAGACTTTAATGACATATAACTGATAAACAGACCTGTACCTAGTCAGAGAATGTATATGAAAACAAACCTGTAATTCTAGCATCTCACTCAAAGTGTAAGAGAGCAATTCTCGAAATATGTAGCATTAACACATGCATCTTGTCAAGCCTTGACCAGAGTGTGTGCAATAACAGATTGAGAAGTATGTGAATAACAGCAACATGGAATCTGGGAGTATGTGTAGAAATATTCCGGTACTGTTAACAAAGATTTTCTCCACAGCTATAACAGGTAAGAGGTGTAGACTGTACGTAAGACACAGGTTACGTATATACTAATCTACAAACATACCATTGTACAAGTTAAGGCCATTGGGTAGTGTAATAATACATGTAGGCAGATCACTACAGTGACTAAGAATATTGTAAAAACTACAAGGATATATTAGTTAATTGATCTCTCTCTCTCTCTCATCCCTACCATATGTGCAAAAAGAATCCAATTACACACCTCAATTGGTACGTGCACACTCCAAACTTTTGTTGGGACATATGTCCTATTGGTTTATAAATATTCACATTTGTTTCTATGCATGTGCTATGTTAAAATACTCCCATATTGGTGGCCTGTTGACATCATTGAAACCTGCATGCTGTTGTAATGTCCACTGTTGTTCCATATATGCATGTGTTCTGCTTGCTTTGCAACTGTTTTAAATCTGGTGTCTTTGTTAATGGGAATACCTATGCATGCTGTTATAACTAATCCTGAATGCTGTTGACTATTACTAACCCATATATTTCTTAAACCTGCTACAACATAGTTCGTATGGGAAGGCCGGTCCCAGTAGAACCACCTGTCCAACCTCAGCTGGCCATGGCACTGGGCATCAGCATGTCTGGGCCCAGCCTGGGACCTCCTCCTCTGTTGGCCCTACACCACCTTCAGGTGGAACCGCCGCAGTGAATGGGCCTCACCCCCCCCCCAGGAGCGGAGCTGGAGAGGAACTTGTCACCCGTCGTCAGGTCCAGGTCATGGTGTGTAGGGAGCTCGACAAGGAGTTTCGAGACCAGCTTGAGGGCCTCATGGTGCAAATAGAGGGTGAGCCACCAGCACAGCCACCTTTGGGGCCATAAAGGTGCAGTGGTGACTACCCATGGGTGGGGACCTCAGTCCCACTGTTTCCATTTGGGGGCTTATGGGCTTGTGACTTCCAAACACCCCTCCTGTCCAAGGTGCCCACCCATGTGTCATATACCACCCCTGTATGCTGTCTTGTGTGTCTTGTCTGTCATCCTACCCAACCTATCCTCCTCGAGCATACCTACTTTCCTTCCCCAACATCCCACTCTCACCTTAAAAAAAAGAGCAATCTGCCCGCCCCCCCAAAAACATCTCACCACATACAAAGCTGTCCATTTCGCACACATGTCCACTAGGCAGATATAATCTGGTCTAATTGGCATCACAACATATTATTGTTGTCCTCACCCCTCTCTCACGGGTTTGAGTGTCCAAATGTACCTCCAAATTCATTGTGTATGCATAGCTGTTGTTGTAGAAGAAATGGGCAGCTATGGACCTTCCCTACACCCTTCCTGCACATCCCTAGCTATCTTGCCTGTCTTTCCCTCTTTGTGCCCCTTTTTCACCACTTTCCTATCACCCCTTTTTTCTTTTCTTTTAAAGAAATTAGCACGGGGTAAGTGGGAGTTATCACTTTTAAGCAGCAGTAAGTGGGTTTAAGCCTCTTTGCACAGGGGTAAGCAATGCCTACGCAGGTTAAACAATTTAGAAGCTAACTGGGTGTAAGAAACTGTAACCGGA
>NC_056743.1:1732276615-1732314115 GCF_019279795.1 Protopterus annectens
TATGATTCCTGTCTTTTTATCAATGCCACTGTCTCCAACCCATAAAACATAGCTGGTCTCATTACCCTCTTGTAGACCTTCGTTTTTGCTCTTATTGGTACTTTTCTGTCAGAAATCAGTCCTGACACTCTTCATCACCCACTCCACCCTGCCGCCCATACTCTATTTTATACCTCTCTTCCACACTCGCCATTACTCTGAACTTTTGATCCCAAGTATTTAACCTCATCCACCTTTGCCAACTCTACTCCCTGCATCCTCACCATTCCTCTACCCTCCCTCTCATTCACATACATATATTCTGTCATAGTCCAGCTGACCTTCATTCCTCTCCTGTCTACAGCATAGCTCCACCTTTCCAGGGTCTCCTCAACCTGTTCCCTCTTCTCTTATTATATATCACAATGTCATCTGCAAACATTAGAGTCCACGGGGACTCCTGTCTGATCTTGTCTGTCAACCTGTCCAACACCACTGCGAATAAGATAGGGCTCAGAGCTGATCCTTGATGTAATCCCACCTCCACCTTAAACGCATCTGTCACTCCCACTGCAGATCTCACTGCTGTCACACTACCTTTGTACATATCCTGTACCACTCTTACATATTTCTCTGCCACTCCCAACTTCCTCATACAATACCACAACTCTTTTCTAGACACCCTGTTATATGCTTTCTCTAAGTCCACAATGACACAATACAACTCCTTCTGACCTTCTCTGTACTTCTACTTCAACACTCTTAGAGCAAACATTGCATCTGCAGTGCTGTTTCTTGGCATGAAACCATACTGCTAATTAGTAATCACCTCCCTTCTTAACCTAGCTTCCACTACTCTTTCCCATAATTTCATGCTGTGACCAATGTTATCCCTCTGTAGTTACTACAGCTATGCACATTACCCTTATTCTTACAAATCTGTACCAAAACACATTTCCTTCACTCCTCAGGCATCCTCTCACTTTCCAAGATTACATTAAACAATATGGTTAAACATTTCACTGCCATTTCTCCTAAACACCTCCAAGCTTCCACAGGTATGTCTTCTGGACCAACAGCCTTTCCATTCTTCATCCTCTTCATAGCTATCCTTACTTCTGCTTTGTAAAGCATGCATATCTGATATGTAATAAATATTGTTTGTTGATGCATAGTAGTAATAAACTGATGTGCATAAGTGCTAGTTTTGTGGACTTGTACTGTTGATGTACTGTAATGCTGCACCCACCCTGTAGCAATGCCACAGCTGTGGCCACTAACATTGCATCTTTCACACTCTTATGCAGGTCCCTCTGGTATATGACCAAGACATCAGCCTGTAGCTGGTGAGTATGGTTTATGTTGATGCTTGCCAATACACCGGGCATGTAATGGCTATGGTATATGCTATGCACACATGTAACACACCTACCCTTAATGCATTCTGTACATATTCACGTATTGTTGCTATTAAATGCACTGCATCACAGTGGTGACCATGATGGGATATTGGAAAAATATTTCAGGCGCCTGAGAGATAACTAACATCTTGTCATTGTGAAATGTGTCCACAGAGATTAACATAATGGTGGCACACACAGACTACAGTAGGGACATGTGTGAAACATCACCCTTATACAGTGCACCAACAGTGTATATACCAGTATTACGTTACAGATGTACACTGTGGCTTAATGTACTACTATGGTCCACATTATTAGCTGGGACTTGCCTGTATCACATGCTGTTCAGTGTATGGGACACTGCAAACTAACACACATGTGTAGGCCATACTTGTCAAGCATCTGAAAAATGGCTGAAGGTGGGGCAAGGGTGTCAGCATGACACATCAATGCACGGCAGCAGTGAGCTATAAGAATGGTAAGAATGTCTGTATCTGCACACAGACAGTCAGGAACTGTGGCAGATGTAACTCTACACCCACAGAAATAGTGATGGCAGTGTGTGAACACCAAGGGGTGTGTATATGAGCAGACCTTGCAATCATGCAGAGTTGGGGAACATGTGTAGGGCAGACTGACCATATACAAGCAAATGCAAATGGGCCATGCTAGTATACCCCTGGCAGGAATAGTGACAGCTGTAGTACGCATAACAATGGTTGCAACAAAACATCATGATAATTGTGTGCACACATAGGCACACACAAGACTGTATGCAATGTGGTTTGCATCTGCATACCTAACACCTTTAGTAGACACTGCATGTGGATGTAGAGGACATATGGCACATATCAGGCTCATGTATTGTTAATATATGTTGTGATGTTGTCCCATGGCAGATCAAGGAATAGTGCATTACATCAATAAGACTGTGTACACTCCTTATAGCCACAGTATGATCTCGCAGCTGCCAGTGTAATACTATGGGATAGTTCATACATGGTCTGCTAATGTAGAGAGCTGTAAACCAGACATCAAGCATTCACAAATGACATCTGACCACACATCATCCCAGGTATGTTCTGCTGGAAAACATAGTGGCTGTGAACATTACAGCTGGCATAACTGACACAGTACTACACATTCAGCAATGGGATGTACACCTGTGAGTTGTGGTGCACAGTACATGGCAGGGTGCATAACAGGTGCACAGCAATACTGTGTAAATGGGTGCAGTGTTCCCCAGGGGAAGGGGTATCACCTACTAACACAGGCCATGCCTCACACACATGTATACTGTTGCTAGCATGGATTGACTATAGCTGCACTGCATGCTGTTGTGTACCATATATTATGCATGTTGACAGATGGGAGGACTGTGTGCACTATCATTGTGCAACCTGACGTGTGTGTGTGTGTGTGTGTGTGTGTGTGTGTGTGTGTGTGGGTGGGTGTTCATTTTGTCTGTAGGTTCAATGTGGTGTAGTGGAGGGAGGTTGCTTCATGCACGATGTGTGTGTGGTTGTGTGGGTGTCCATGTATGCATATGTGTGACTGTGGAGTTTTCATATGGCAGTACTTCCCTTTGTGATAATGCAGGACATGGACATGGACTGACACAAGACACTTCAGGAATACTTGTGTGATATGTAATCACAGGACAGGTGATAGTCTAATAAGGTCTGTAGCATGGAACATGCATTGGGAGGGAAAGTACATACCAGGTATACCTGCAATATCGCATACAGCAGGGAGGTGAACAGCAACCCATTTAGGCAGCACTACAGATGCATTGGGGAATTACTGGACAACAGCAGGGAGTGTATACATATACCAAAGTTGTCACATGATAGGTTGATTGAGCAGCATGTCAGGCAAGTACTGAGCAATCCTCACACATGACACTACAATGTGTGACATTATGGAGAGAACATAGCCCCTCATATGTAGGGGCCATGCTCACAAAGTCCCAACATACACAATGTGAACACTGAATGACAGCAGTGAGGCCATCTAAAAACTACTACACTCAGGTCAAAGTGTTAATGGAGTAACAGGTCCTGTGTTGTGGTCAGTTGTGTAGGCATTTAGTGATACATTAATGAGTGGTATTAATGAGTGTATGTTACCAGGTGTGATGCATGATGGACACCTTATGGGAATAAATGTGGGACTGTCTGTAGCATCGCAGACAGGTAGGTATTAAGGTGGAGTGTGTGTGTGTGTGTGTGTGTGTGTGTGTATTGATATGCAATGCTGGGCAGGTCTTAAAGTGCATTTATATTTCTCCCTCACAGGTGGCGAAGTGGGTCAGGGTCATTGTCCCTCCTGCAGGCATACTGATGTTGGTGTCCACTCAGACACCGATGATGATGAGACCATGATTGAGACACTGGTGGGTTTGTTAGGGGTCGACACAGTGCCAAAATGTGACATCCCCCTCCTAGCCTCCTCAACCCTGCACACAATTTTATTGCGTATACATGCACCATTATCAGTGGCCATAGCTGTGGGACAGTTGGTGGTTAGTGGCAGTACACAGGGGAGTGTGGTGACCATGCCAACTGTGTCTGTCCACAGCAGGTATAGCCAGATGTCTGGCAGGCCACCACATAGGCGGATGTACCAGAATGCTCATGGTAGAGCTGGTGGTCATCATGCCCCTGGAAGAGGCACCACAATTGGTACCACCAGGCTCATGTTTCAGGTTGTCATGGAGGCACAGGCACATATGGAAATGTACACCAGACAGGGCCTGAGGCTGCAGAGGGCTGCTTTCTCATCTGTAAGTGACAACATCTGTGAAGTTGCTGCTGCCCTCCGTGAACAGAACGAGATCATGGATAGATGGTGGGGTGAGATTGTGGGCCTTCTCGACCATGGTATGTCTGTGCTTGAACACGTGGTGGGAGAGGTGCAACATCTGTGTGGATATAGGCCAGAAACACCAACAGCTGGTGGGCAACATGGATGTGCTAGGATGCCAAGCTGCTCCCATACTGGCAGTACTAGCCCCAGCACATCATTGGGAGTGCTGTCCACACCACACACCAACAGGCCTTGTGCACATGGCCCTGGCCAGTCCCAGGAGGGACATGGTTCCAGCAGACATCTGTCATCATCAGGGGAGAGTAGCACATCAAGGCCTGTACCTGCACATGCCCATGGAACCACTAGCAGGCACAGTCAGCATGTCTGTGGCCAGAGGTGATGAACTGCACACCCTGTCAGGAATGGTCTGCAGCTGTCCACAAACAGCTGTATAGGGCAGCCACATGACAGAACTGTGTGCATGCATACCCACACACTATGTACACACCTAGGCCAACCCCATACCGACACACACCACATCACCACACCCAGTTTCAATAATTAAATCCCTCACCCACATACATGGTGTCAAATGTATGGACCACCTTCGGCTTCTGGCAAACCAGCAACACACCCTGTGCATTTGATGATACCTGTGCCACATCCCTGTCATCCATAACATTGATGCAGGGACAGGCTAATATGGTTCTGATGCACACGGTGACTGTAATACAGTGCAGCAATGTACTGCAGTGTAACATGTTGTCAGGAGTAATGTGTAATGCATACATGTCAAGTAGTGTAGCCATCCAGCTATGATGCATGTCAGCTGTTAGTAACACTGGGTGATTGTGATCTCCATAATGTTATCTATTTGTGTTGTAGGTGTACATGTGTCAACAGGAGGATGATATGCAGTCAGATTCCACAAGGGTTATGGCACTGTGGTGACACCATGGCTGTGACATATCCAGAGTACAGTTGCACACATGTCACAGGTTTCTATGACAGTTAGTGCCTGTGCCACATAGACAGGTGACCCGCTGGGAGATGTATAATCTGCAACCTTATGTAGACCCATCCACATGCACTCACACTCTTACTTGGCAACACTGTGATTAGACCCCTACTAAGGTATGTAGTGCTACCGACCTGTGTGGCTTTCATTGCACACACCACGCAACATTTAGGGTGAGGCGTGCACCAGGTTACATGT
Source organism: Protopterus annectens (assembly GCF_019279795.1). NCBI lineage: Eukaryota > Metazoa > Chordata > Ceratodontiformes > Protopteridae > Protopterus > Protopterus annectens. The sequence continues at coordinate 1,732,282,025 of NC_056743.1, forward strand.
TACTTGCAGAACATTCACAGACATGTACAATATGGTAATGGAGGACGTAATGGTTGTATATGCATAATACATAGTGTGACATACCATCATACACACATTGACAGACACATAAAAGGCAGACACACATCTGACAGACCTGGGCCTATTGGTGTTAACTAGTCCGTGTGTCCAATGTGTTACAAGTAGGCTGCACACAGCACACATGTAACTGGGCTGTAATGTGGTGTCGGTTACCTGTATGGTTGATGGTAACAGTGATCAACATAAAGTGGTACATGGGACATATACCGGGGGTACCACGATGTAATAACAGTGTGCAAAGCACCCACATCCCCCAGTGGTTATTGTATTCACTGGAACCCATGATGACACTCTGATATACCCACTATCACACATTGCCCACAACTGCAATACAACCCATTGTATATCACAACAGTGGTACTACATGGATATGCATGCAATGCACATGCCATGGGCATAGTAGGGTGTTGCATTGCCATGCCTCACCTATGGGCAGCAACAACACTATCCTTACTACTGTGTGGCAATGTGTAGTGTAATAGGAGTATGTGGCCTCAGAATGGTGTACCCTACAGATATGCAGACATGCACACATACACATACACACACTTCCCAGACCTCAGTGGGTTTCCCATGCCTATCCACCCATTTATACAACACTGTTGTGCTGGTACTGCAAGGCTCATTTAGCAATTAGGGAGAGGAGTGTAACAGGGTACATGTCATGTCCAATACAGCAGCAGTAAGATCTGACTATGGCAATGTCTGTTAAGGTTGTTGTGAAGGCTGTCATGGAATTCCCAAACACAGGTGTACTAACCCACAGACACTGTTATCCTCAGTAATGCACATGTACACATGTGTCGGTACTGTGGTGCATTGCTGCAGGTGGTCATAGCTGTGTACCTGGCTGTTGTCCATGGAGAGATGGGTTGTGTAGGGGGTGTGCTTACATTGGTATCATGCCATGTGCCAGCAGGCAATCTATAGACAGACACCATGATGGTGACCACCAGGGTGATAATGACATGCATCAACCAATCCTCTGGGTGCCCTCTGCACATGGCCACTGAGGTGATCCAGTTGACATGTATGCAACATGCATTACAACACATGATTAGTGTCTGTGATGGAGACCTGTACCCAAGCATGTTCTGTTGACTGAGGTAGTGTAGTGCAGGTACCTGTGGCATGTTGTCCATACAGGGTGTTGTCTCCTATATGTGCCAGTTAGTACACAGCTGGGCAGACATGTCAGTGTCAATCAAGCATAGGTTGTCTGTATGTATTCCAGCTGGATACCTGTCATCTTCACATCTGTAGAGGGACTGACAGACATCAATTTGGCAAGTAGCTATGCATTTGGATGACTGTTTTGACAGATGGATGTTTGCCAACAATATGTATGCCATTACTACATGTTGTAAGCCCTCACTAACATGTGCTTTACAGACGGTACTCCACAGTTACATTCCACATGCCTGGTAATTATCCAGTAGGGGATATATATGCTGACACAGCCCACACACCAGGAACACCACAGTGAGGCCTCAGAGTCCAGCTATGCCTGCAGGTGTGCTTGTTGTCAGTAGTACTTTTAGCACTCTAACCTTGCCTGGGACAACACTGTCAACAGTAGTGCTGCCATGTTACACGACATGCCAGTGTGACAGCACACACCCTGGGTTACTACCCCTGCATGTAACACATTCACACAGATAACAGTGCTGTGCAGGTTTCATATACTCATGCATCCCAGACATGACACTCACACCCCTTGCTACTGTAATGACAGCACATAGATGGATGTATTGTACATGGCATTACATACACTTATTACAGATGTCATTACACAGGGTTTGACATGGCCTTGTATGTTAAGCCAAGATTGCCTCCGAGTAGATGATATGCCACAGAGTATAGCTGGATGTTTTCTAGATGGTCAGCATAGGGCATCTGCTTTATGCCTGTGATTTGTTTAGTGTGGTATTCCTGTGGCCTTTCCATCTGTTGCAGGTGTTTCGTGAGGTGCATACCAAATGGTGCATAGTACTTTATAATGGATGTAATGAGGGATGAGTACAGTGGGACATTTACCTCCTTTATTCTGGATGAAAAGCCCTTAGTGATGAGATGTGCCAAATATAAGGATTTTCCTCACTGCTGTGGCAATGTGGTTATTGAAGGTGAGAGCACTGTCCACCTGTGTTTAAGTCTGTCATCACACTTTTGGTGTTTAGTGTACTGCCACATATGTGATAAATCATGAGTACATGATATTTCCCGTAGGGGATAACTTTATATTCCTTAGCAGTAAGCTTAAGCCCATGGCTCTGGCACCAAGCGTCTGTGTCTCCAAGGCCCTTTTGTAGAATATCCACATCATGAGGGGATTCAATAATGGCTCCCAGGTCACAGTTATCTCTGAACTTTGTTAGTCAGAGTCCCATATTGTTGGCCTGTACTTCAGAGAAGTAGATGCCAAACAACAGCAGTCCCAGGACGGAACCCTGAGGTACTCCATGTGTCACTTGTCTGGAGCTGGAATTATAGTCGGCTTCTTCTACAGTCTGGGTTCTGTCAGTAAGCCATGTGGGTGGGAGGGTGGCCTAATGGTTAAAGTGTTTGCCTTACAAACATAAGGTACAGGGTTTGAATCTCACGGGATAATTGGCTAGGCTTAAAAAGGCTCGCAAGGGCAGTTAGCCAAGTACTAACCTATGAACCTATGTGGCAACCCATCAAGTGGCATAGGTATTTATGTCCGGCTTAGTAAGTTAATCTGTTTCCAGAGTGGGGGATGGTGTTGAAGGCCTTGGCAAGGTCCAGATAGGCTATGTGGACCACCTTACCCTCTCCCACAGCTCTTGAGACTGATTCAAAGAATTAAATCAGGCTCAGGTGACAAGATTGGCCCACCACAAGCCCAAACTGGGTGAGATCCAGTGTTTGAGGGTTGCCAATGTCTTTGTTTATAAGTTCCATGATAATGCATTCCATGCCCTTGCAGATCAGGCTCATCAGACTGATGGGATGATATTTCTCATGATCCAATGTGTATCGCACCTTGTGGAGTGGGATAACTACAGCTGTGTGCCACTCATTGGGCACAAAGCCTGAGGTGAGGCTATGATGAAACATGATAGTTAGGTGAGGTGCCAGTTCATGTTGTAGTTCATGTACTACACAGCCCGGGATGTCATCTCTGGTTGAATGTGGCGCTAAATTGATCTGCCAGAATATTGGCTAAATCCTTGAAATCAGTATATTTCATGCCATTCTGTTGTAGCTCAGAGCACTCTGAGTATTGCCATTTAGAATCTGGAAATAACTGTAGAATGGCTTGTGGTTGACTTTGGAATCTTTGGCAAATTTAGTTACAAAACTAGCTTTGAAAGATTTAATGAGGGATCTCAGCTTCTTACTGAGGCTGGTAAGGGAGTTGTTTAAATCCTTGGATCATCCTTTTGTCTTCAACATTTTCTTCCTTCTGTTGCATATTTTGTTTATGGCAGGGGATCACCAGACTGGCTTCATATTTGCAGACAAGAGCATCTAGGTTCTGTTTGGGATAGCACAATTCATGCACAAGTGGATGTGCTCATACAGTGCCTTATTGTAGGATTCAGCAGTTGATCTTTCAGCTCCCGTCTCCATGGGTGTCACAAAGTTTGTCACTATTGGCTTGAGTAGCATGAAGTTGGCTTTGGAGAGGTCTTTTATGAAGGTTTCCTTCATGGGGGGGTGGTAGTGGGATGTGGATGTCAACGATCATGTGCTTATGGTCAGACCTGACCAATGAGGGGGTGAACACTGCTGTGGAGCATCTATCTCCCATGTTGGTAATGACCAGGTGTAGGATATTGGAGCCTCTGACTGGACAATGGAATACATGATCCAGGGCATTGGAATGTATGAATTCTAAGAACCATTGGAAAAAGGTGTTGTTACCCGAGTAGTTTTCCCAGTTAATGGCAGGGTAGTTGAAATCACCACGTATTAGGTTGTTTGTTTGTATCTGAATATTTTACAGTATATTTAGAAAGGTGTAGTCAGAATCTTGGTCCATGGTGGGGGATCTGTAGCAAGCTACAATTTGGATTGCAGTCTCACCTACTGTTAGTTGCACCTGGATATTTCCTAATGCATTTTATTGGGAACTAGCATGGAGGTGTGAATAACCTTGTTTAATATGGAGACTCCTCCACCTGTAGTGTTGTGGTCCTGTTTTGGTGGCCCAAATGTGTGGTAGGAGTTGTAGCCCAGTATTGCAGGGGTGCTCTCTGGAGCATTGACCCAGTTCTCTGTTACTGCACAGATATCGATGATCTCCATTTGTGGGTGTGCCTCGAGAGAGTGCATATTTAGGTTTAGACTTCTAGCATTGAGTAGCATTACCTACAGTTTAGCAGGCTTGTATCTTTTACAGTGTGGGTTTAGTCCTTTGAACCTTGCCTATTAGCAGCACTATAGGGGTAGCAAGAACTTTAGCCAGTAACCTGAATCCCACAGGCAAAAGGTGCAGACCATTTCTGGCAAAACATCGTGGTTTGTCAATCATGTCGTCCAAGGCACACAGATACTGGATTCCCTTTGAATGACATCAGAAGCTTAGCCAATTGTTGAAGTCATTGTTGTGTGTATGTATATATGTGGGTGTGTATGTGTATATATCTATACATATATATCTCCATATATGTATGTGGATATGTATATATCCATATATGTATGTGGATATGTATATGTGTATATATCTATATAGATATGTGGATAAATATGTACACATATATGTTTACCATATGTCCAGGACATGGAGTGGAGTCCGACCTCAGCACCATTAGTCCCAACCTCTTAGTGCAATGTGATGTCATGGATGTATTGCAGGTATATCTGTAGACTGTTGCAACTGTAATAGGGGTTGTCTTAACAGACATGTTGGGTGTGCGAGGTCACATCTGCTGTAGACATGTACGCCACTGGCTACATACAGACATCCTAGGGAAATCATAGTATGGTACCACTGCAGCACAGTACTGATCCTGTGGACAACAACAGGGATATGACCAATATATGTGGATGGTCCGGCACTCTGTGGTCAGTTCAGAAGTGTACACATGTCTCCGTCATGCGAGACATGTGGACCATGCCTCCCACTGTGGATGTTACTAGCCATGTACATGGGTATATCACAACAATACTGGACTACATATGCCCATACAGTTTATTCACGCACGCATGCCAGTCTGTCCTGACACATAATACCTGGTGGTGCAGAGGTCAAATGGCCATGTACTACCCAGTAGATAGTGACATACATCTATACAGCAGACCACTGTTTTGTAAGAGGTACACAACAGTTATGGTGGACTGGCAGCAGTATGTCCTGCAAATAACTGGACATAGCACACTGGGTAATTACACTAGGCTGCTAGGCATGTCACAAACCACTGTGAAAACTACATGCACACTGTCACAACAATGAACTACATTTTCTGTGGGGGAATATACATGTATCTGTGATTATAGTAGGCTCAACATGTGATACACAAGCTTAATATGACACTATAATGACCATCTGATAAATACCATCCTCATATGCACCACTCACACAGTAACACTACATACACTGGTTATGGCACAGTGTGGTTCAATGGCTGTCTGTGGTATGGGACACATGTGCCTGGCCCTACAGACATGTGAGCAAATAGGGTACCATACACTGGAGCAGCATGTAACATCAGATAGTATAGGACAAAGAAAAATTGCATCTACTACAGTCTGTGCACTGTCCTAGGTACATATGCAAAATACACAGACTGTCATCAAAATGCTAACTCAGGGGTCTGCAACCTGTGGCTCTGGAGCCACATGTGGCTCTTACAACCTGCTGTAGTGGCTCCCTGTACCTCTGAGGATTAATGGTCACTGTAACACACCACGCACCTACACCCACACCCACACACAAACACACACAGAGATAAAGCAAAGCCAACACAGGAACACAATTATGGACGGATGTTAGGTATTGTTGTTATACATTTAGTTCTGTTATATTTAGTATCACAATATTTGAAACCTTATATGCAGTGTTATCTTCATTTTAGGGGTCAAATAGCTATTGTAGTTCCCGATGACTTTAATTTGGTGGGAGAGGGGTCAGACATGGCTCTTGGGATAGTGAAGGTTGCAGTCTCCTGCCCTATGTATACAGACCACAGTACTGTACACACAACCACAGAATGTCCAGGTAATGTCCTCAGTAAAAGCCAATACTATACACAGCATGTCCAGCAGTCTGTTATCTCACTGGCTTGTTATCAGATATGATGTCAATGAATAATGGTGTACAGAACATATGCACCATATATATGTGGGCTTCATCTACACAACACATGTGTGCCCCTCTGCAGTGTAGAGGTCAATGTATGTAACAGTGTTATATGCCGCTGTAAGTCAGTCTGGGGGGGGGGCACCATAATTAACCTAGGGTGTTACAACATGTGAGGTATATCAGTAGTAAGCTGGCTTAAGTCATATGGCTGTACATTACCATACATTTCACCTTGTGAACATTGCTGGCCTACTGATTACTGCCATACAGCCTGTTCTGTTTGTCAGTGCAATTGTGATGGTTCCAGTTATGCATTGTTATATAACAGATACATCACATTGTGTCAACCTAGGTCTTTTCCCCCTAGGGATTGAGTACAGAGTGTAATTAGAGGCTGCTGGCCTGTACATCTGCATTACTTACTGTTGATTGATTGTTATCCTGTGGCCCAGTCTGTCTTTCCTGTTGTACTACTTGAAGGCCTTGACATGGACACCAACATATGTTATGCTTTCAGATTACTGTATTAAATTATCTGTTTGAGAGTTTCATTCATCTGTTTGTATGTACCTCAAAGTCTAACAGCTATATGACATGGCATATGCAAATGTATTAGTACACAAATAAACCTTTAAAATGTATGCAAACATGTGTGTGGTGTTACATCCTTTTACTTCTCTGTGGGTTTATGTTTCAGGCAACAATTGTCTTTTGTATGGGTGAGTCATACACTGTCCATCTGATGAGGTTGCAACTGTAGAGATACTGGCTATTCAGTGTGGTATGTACCCTCTAATTATGTATCTTCCTAGACATACTTGTGTGTGTGTGTGTGTGTGTGTGTGTGTGTGTGTGTGTGTGTGTGTATGTGTAGTTACATATATGTGTGTGTGTGCATATATATATATATATATATATATATATATATATATATATATATATATATGTGTGTGTGTGTGTGTGTGTGTGTGTGTATGTATATACATATGTATCTGCATACCTGTATCTGTGTATATGTATTTTAGGAATGTTTTATTGCTTCCACATTGTACATTCACTATGGTAGCCAGACTGTACATTATGATATGTTATCGATACCAGCCTCACATCATACAGGTGGCATGGCTTACTGTTAACATCTTGTGGCCGTGTAGTGTCAGGTCCTGGTTATGGGATTCGCAACAGTTGGTATTGTGTTGCAGGGCAGACATGTTTGGCTGGGGGGGTAGAATATTGATGCGTGTAAGACGTATGTTGCTTGAGCCCCCTCAGCCCATTAACGGTGCCTGTGATCATATATGTCTTTGTTATGTGCTCTATTATATCTATAGATGTATATCTGTATATAACTAAGAACAAACTTTGTGACAAAAAAGCATTCAAAAAGAATTGAAAGGAAAACACTGGCAACTCATGTATTATTTAGCGCTTTTGTCTTATTTAATATTAAGACTTCTTCAGAAAGACATGTTTCATTAATACAAGCAACAATTTCAACATTGTTTCAATACATTATTTCGAGCTGTTTATTTAATTAGCAAAACAGTTACTGTCCAATGATAAAGTCAGAATCGTAGTCCTGCAAGGTGCTGTGTGCATCTTCATTATCATTAAAAAGGTAAAACAGAGAGAAACCTATAGTGTCGTGTGTATACAGGGGACGTGTGCATCACGTATACCTGGAACCTAACCTTTTAGGAGTCGTGTGCCAACCGGGGTTGTGTGCACCTCATATACCTGAAAAAAAAATGGATGAGTGCATGTCGAGGGGGCATGCTACATGCTCAGAAGGTCAAGCCTGGGTCTTCAGTTCAGCGGAACCAGGAAATGAAGCTGGGTAGGGGTGGGAACAGATCACTGCTTCTCAGACTGGTGGCCAGATACTACCAGTGGGAGAAATAATGTCCACTCGCTAAGTCTAATCTTGAAATCAAGACAGGTTTGTCCCAAATGGGACGACCCAAAAATTGAAATGGATTTTTTGGGTTAACTCATGTCTCCAAAGGTAGAGATTGTATGTGTGTAATGTGGACTAGGATGTAGGGAAGCCTGAAGTTGCTTGGGTTGAGACAACATCCATGTTGGGTCCCCAGCAGTGGAGAGAGGGCAATGTGTAGAGGTGTGGAGAGGCTGGGCTAGCACCCAGAGGATGGATGGTTGATGTGGACATAGGGGGTTGGTTTGCAGGGAATGATGGGTATGAAATTTTGGATTGAGGCATGTCGGGGTTGGGTGGACCAGTTCTAATCAGACCGCCTCGTGGAGGTAAGCGTGAAAGGGGGGACGGGGGGAAACCGTGAGAGAAACATTGTGGTTGTGTAACAGACAGATGAACTTACGTGTGGTGCTGGGAGGGTGAACCGGAGGAAATAGTATAGTGGAAGCCGAGGAATAAACCTCGGGCTTAGTCAAATGAAATAGGTAAAAAAAGAAAAAAAAGAACTTTTTCATCTTTAATAGACCTAGTCGGGTCACATTTCAATACTTTAGGTTTTAATATGACACACTTCTGATTAGACCATGACCCGATACATTTCAATATTTTCAATTCTTTTCAATTCTTTCAAACACGTACACACACACACACACACACACACACACACACACACACACATACACACACACACACACACACACACACACATATATATATATATATATATATATATATATATATATATATATATATATATATATATATATAGCTGTATACATATGTATAATATAATGTTGACATATATATATGTGTGTGTGTGTGTGTGTGTATATATATATATATATATATATATATATATATATATATATATATATATATATATATATATGTAGATATTTATATATATATATATATATATATATATATATATATATATATATATATATATATATATATATATATACAATAGAGAGAGAGAGAGGTATATATCTATTTAGGCATACATATATACACACACACACACATGCATCTACATGTATAAGTACATTCCCTGTACTGTTGAATGATTTTGCTGGATGTTATGTTTGTGAAAACATTAGGGTTATGTATGTTTGCTATGGCTTTGTGGGAAATAATGCTGGCATATGGTATGTAGGGTCCCGAGTTTGAGCCTTGCAAAGGCAGTTTATTTTGTTGCTGGGCAGAATGAGGACATTAGCTACAGAGTGATTAAGGCAATTTTAAGCAGTTGTAAGCAGGTTTGCGTGGTTCTGCATGGAGCTAAGCAGTGCTAACTTCTGGTAACAGTTTCATACACTCAGCTTCTAAACTGCTTAACCTGTGTAGGCATTGCTTACCCTCACGCAAACAGGCTTAAACCCGCTTACTGCTGCTTAAAAGTGCTTACTCCTGCTTACCCCCATGCTATTTTCTTTAAAAGAAAAGAAAAAAAGGGTTGATAAGAAAGTGGTGCAAAAGGAGCACAAAGAGGGAAAGACAGTTGGAAAAATACCTTGGGATGTGCAGGAAGGGTGTAGGGAAGTTCCATAGCTGCCCATTTGTTCTACAGCAACAGCTGTGCATATACACTGAATTTGGGGGTACATTTGGACACTCCAACCCCTGTGAGAAGGGTGAGGACAACAATAATATGTTGTGATGCCAATTAGAACAGATTACATGTGTCCAGCGGATACATGTGCAAAATGGACAGCTATGTATGGGGCGACATTTTGGTTTGGAACAGATTACCCCTTTCTTTTTGTTTTTTTAAGATGACAGTGGGATGTTGGGGAAGGAGAGTAGGTATGTTTGGGGAAGATAGTTTGGTTAGGATGAAAGACAAGACAGACAAGGCAGCATACAGGGGTGGTACATGACACATGTTTGGGGGGGACACCTTGGATGGGGAAGTGTGTTTGGAAGTCGCAAGGACATGAGCCCCCAAATGGAAAAAATGGGACTGAGGTCACCACCCATGGGCAGTCACCACTGCACCTTCACAGTCTCAAAAGTGGCTGTGCTTGGGGGCTGCGTAAGAGGGGCAGGCTCACCCTCTAATTGTGCAACACGGACCTCAAGATGGTGTAGCTGGTCTTGCAACTCCTTGTCGAGCTCCCTATGCACCACAGCCCAGACCTGACAGCAGGTCACAGTTTCCTCTTCACTCCTGCTCCCGGGGCGGGGCAAGCACCATCCCCTGTGGTGGTTCCACTTAAAGGTGGTGCAGAGCCAACAGAGGAGGAAGGCCCAGGCTGGGCCCCAGATGTGCTGGTGGCCGGTGCCATGGCCAGCTGAGATGGGACAGGTGGGTCTGCTGGGACCAGCAATCCCATACTGCCTATGGTGTTGCAGTTTTAAGACAGTTATGGGTTAGTAATAGTCAACAGAATTCAGGATTACTTATAATAGCATGCATAGATATTCCCATTTACCCAAGACACCAAAGTTCAAACAGTTGCAGAGTGAGCAGAAGACATGCATATATACTGCATGACATCTGTGCAAAGGGTAACTGACTTATGACTGCATCTGTGAACACTGGCCCACTATTTGCATGTTGCTGTGATAACCTCAGACATTTACTGTCATACCACTGTTTTAAGTGATGTATGTTCAATCAGGGATATGAAGTCAGTAACTGTCATGGCTGTCACCATGTACTGACTGCAATCCTCACACTATGCTTCTGCAGTTCTCAGATATATGTTCTGTGATTAACACAAGAAACAAATGGTTCCCCACACTGACCAGTCGACAGATGACCCTTCAGATGGGGGTTTCCTCACAAACATAACACTGTCATGAGAGTTATTGAAACATGCAGGCTAGCCATAACCACACACAACCTGTTAAACTGACAGTAGTCTAAATGAAGCATAGCAACACTTACATGCTGTGGTCATGTCTGGCACATCATCCTCCTGACTTTAGGCCTTTTTCCACAGTGTATGTTGTTTGAGGTAAATCCAAATGTCATCTGAGATGCTGTTTGCCAAACACCAGATCTAGGCTCCACTCACAGTGACTGTTATGGCCCAACACCAACATGATGTTACTAGATATTGTATTATGTTTTCATGCAATTGGCAATGGGAATGTTACCACAGCTGTTCCACATTCAGTCAGCTAGAGGAGGACTGCAACTGGTGCAGAGGCCATCAGCTGATTATGACCATCACTTACAAAACACGCTGCTGCCTAAGCTAAGCAAGTGTACAGCTGCACATCCACTAGATGGTGTGTGGGAGGGACAGACAGAGACAAAGTACATCAGTGAAGGGGTGGGAGAGAAAAACCTAAGCATGTTTGTGTCATACACCTACCACTACAGGGGTTCAAACCCTTGACTAAGTATGCATTACTATCACGTGTGCATGCAGTTATTGCATGTGCCACATAGCCTACATTTTGGGGAGCTGACAAAACATATATGTGCTGGTGAGTGACATCTGCAATAGTGATATAGTAGAAATACAGTAGGTGGAGCACACATGCCTGTCCACATGAACAGGTGTCAGTGTCAACACAGCCACATTCTCTAAGGGGCTCATACACATTGCCACACTTTGGCAGGGTCAGGAATACACTACCTAACTACTTAGTTTGCCACAGTACAGTAACGCACAGGTATCACATGCACCACAAGGGTTATCCTGAGGTTCTATGGGCAAAGGGTATGTGAGGGTGTATGACATCAGTCAGCATGCTTCAGTATGCCAATGGGAGTTGTGCTGGGTGTCAATACGGTTGAAAATATTATACATCACACGCACAGACACAAGGTGCCAGTACTGACGTGCATGTGTGCATTGCTTCACGGGTGTGTAGTGGTTGGCTGTGTCTGCAGGCTGTACAAGGCTGGGTGAAGGGTATACCTTGGCATCAGGGCACATGACTATGGTCAGGGGTGTAGTGTCTGGAATGCCCCACACAGATGGGTATTGTATTAACCAACCAGTTACCTGGGTTACTATTGTATGTGGCCAGTGCTATGCAATTCTTGCCATGTCTGTGTTCGATAGTCCATGACATGGATGTTGTCTGGGATGTGCACATATCCCACATTAATGTACAGTGACATGTGGAAGTGTACCTGGGTTGCCTGGCCCATGTTGTATACATAGATTGTTATCATCAGATGTTTCAATCCTTGCTTCTTGTGGCAGGACCTGCAAATAGACAGGTGTATTCCAAAGTGAATGATATTGCCAGATTTGTCATAATAGGGCTATAGGGAGGCCAGTGTGTGTGCATGGGCCATAACCCATTCATCTACAGCTGGATGCACCACAGTCAGGCACATGCAGGTTTAAATTTCACAGGTATGTGAATACAACTGCTAGATGACTACTGGCTTGTACAGTCATGTTGCACAGCTAGCACTTGCACCAGACAGTCTGTAATGCTGAGGGATACCAGTGGTCACTTTCTACAGTGAGTGACATTTATACATCCTGTGGTTGTAGCCATTTGGCTGTGTGCTGGGTGGGACAGGCCTCCTGATGGCAGACTCTTTGTCACTGTCACTGTCTTCCACACATCTCTGTATGCATACTTTTGGTATATTATTGTGTGTTGTCCTTTAATAAATGCGTGTATTCCTATCCAATGTGTGTGCAAAGCATGACTGCTGCATACTGAGGGGTGTATGCACTGACATCTCTACCTGTCAGATATGTATAGTCCATTGTTGTTAGCAGACATGGGCTTCTTTTGTTTAAGTGTGTCAGCATGCCCAGTATGACCTTTCAGTATGTTGTTGTCCGACATTGCCTTAATTTCTCTAAGTGTGTGAGCATGCCCAGTATACCCTTCTGTATTGACTGTGTGGATCCATACTAGGTAGTTTGTACTCCAGTGCAAACCTTTGTGCTCCACACCTATGGGTAGCAAACTGTTTCTGCAGGATACCTGTTGATCATTTGGCAATATGGGGCCAAACTGTGCAAGGGATAGTGTGTACTGTAGGTGATTCTGTCTGTGCTGCTTCTGCTACATAGTAGTAGAGATATTCAGATGTGTACTGTTATACACTGTGATGTTTTATGTCTTCAAGTCCTTTCAGGTGGACAATTTTGCTCACAGTAATATACTGGGGAACACAGGGTGAATGCAGCTGTGTCCAGTATTGTGGTCAGACACCTACATATTCATGGAAGGTTATGGCATTCTGGGGGATGAGCTGCCGACACTTGCTGCTGGGTCTGTGTATCCAGTTCAGCACCTTGGTATGGTGCTGGCAGAGGATCCCATACTTGAACATCCTTCAACATGACAGTATGGCCTTATCTTGCTGTGGCAATACCTCACAGCTGTACAGATTCACACAGGTTACCCAGAGGTAGGGCTCATAAGTTAGGGAATTGTCCCTATTGTGGTGTATGGGCAGGTTTGTAGCCACCCATTATTGCATTTGAAGCCAGGGATAGTATGTGACCAAAGCTTTGTTTTTTGGACCTTGCATATTCCATGCTGCCCATGCTCCCACCCCCACCCACTGATTATTCTATCCTCATCCATACATTATGCATACATTTGCTGATACTTGTCCTATAGTTATCACCTCATCACAGCTGTGTTTTGGTGTTGATCCACAGTTCATGCAGTGGGACATGGCGGACATGTTACTGTGGTTTGTCCACATGGCCTTGCATATGGCTTGTGTGGAGTGTGTTATGTTGTTATTTGGGTGTCCATTACATAACATACATTGGCAGCATGGGTGAGACACAGGCCTTGGCAGAGGCCTGGAGGACATTTGGTGGTGATGCAGGCCAGCTGTAGCAGGCCATTGTATTCTGTCAGTCCTACAGTCCCAGACTGCCATACAGTGTATTCCCACAGGGTAGGTGTGCTAGGTGTTCATGCCAATACTTTCTATCAGTATTGATCAGGTGGTGTGTATGTTGGTAGGGTGCTACTTACAGCTAGGGACACACCGGCATGGGACACCTGCACTGCATGCTGCAATCTTTTGCTATTGCCATACACTGGTGGGGGTCATAATGTACCTCTTCCCGACAGCAGGGATACAACCAGAGAGGTACGTAACTGTGGGTGGTGTTTGGGTGACCTGGATGCATGTGTGCTATGGACACTACTTGCATCTGACTCACATATATGCATGGGGCATTCCAGTTATGCTGGCTTGTGCAGGGACATCAGCCATTTCCAATACATCAGTCCTATCACCTTTGTGATCTACAAGTGTTCGGCCAGACAACATCAGCATTCCCTACTACAAGGCCAGATACTGTAATGCATACCTGTGTCCATTTCACACTTACACACTATATACTGCATGCCTGGGGTACCTTTCCCTGTGTACTGCTTGTATAGCTGGCCAAACAGGCATGCCATGTTCATCTTTCCAATGGTGACACATATTACCACCATACATTTACAATGGTTTACTCCTAGCATGTGTTATACTGGGGGGTAATTGTCTTTGACACTGTGGTTGTGAGGACTTGGCCCTGTCATCGTCACTTGTGGGCAATGGCCACCAGGTCACAACTCAACATGCATACATACTGACCACTCTCACACAATACGTAACACACACCAAACTAACACATGCATACCTGCATATTGTACAAAAGCTACAATCTAACCTGCTACCTTGGCCAGCTCAGGTCATCTGTGCTCCACTGGTATTATACCTACACATACATGTTACTACATGTCTACATCATAAGGGGGGGTGGGCTCACCTGACTGTTACTACATTTCTACATAGGACTGGGGGGCATACCTGACTGCTACTACATTTCTACATAGATGGGAGGGCACACCTGACTGTTTCTACATTTTGACACAGGACTGGGGGGGGCACCTGACACTCGTACACATTTGTTATGACTGCACTGGTATGTCAGGTACTCCATTTCATTTTGTATCTTAACCTATCATGCTGACCAGAGACATATCAGTGTACTACAGCTCTTGGGTCTGGCTGACCTACATATCAGTTTCTGACATCCTACCCTTCTGAACTAACATCCCACTGACTGACCTGTTGTAGTCTGTCTGTGTAGGTCTGGGGTGGAATATAATCCATAGCCATCAATCAGAGGTCTTAGCACTGCCTTTGTTTGTGTTTGTCTACAGCTGTCCTGCTGGCTGACACTGTTGTTGGGTATGTGAGCCTTCCTAACTGGCATGTGTGTGTCATATGGACACCCATGTGGCCCAGCACATTGCTGCAGTGGGTTTTGGCACCTTGTCTAGTACTGGCTACTATGGTGACAGCAGTATTTGTTACAGATCTCATGCTGCCACTAGAGGTGTCTACTATCTGCTGGCATTCCAGTCAGCCACCCAATCCCCTTGCGTGATAACATCTGTACCCTAGATACTAGTGACTACACATACTACTCTATTCGGCAATTGGTAGGAAGAGTGATTTACCTTATGGCTGTGCCAGTACTGAGGATGGTGCTGGAGGGCTGACTATGTTGGATGCACATAGTACACTCCTTATACATGGTAAAGCACAGGTAGTGTCATGTTTGGCATCTATTTTACTGCATGTGCGAGTCAGAGTAAAGTGTCATTCCAGGGGTCCCTACTGTGTCAGTGTATATGCTATGCATTGTCTCTTTGCCAAGGCCAAGGCATACTGGGCATGCCTCCTTCTGCATACTGGGTCAGGCTCAGGTTGTTCCTCCTCCAAGTTACTCTGTGCCTATGCAGGCCTTAGAAATGGTGGGGGGCTGTGTGGCCCTGCCCCGTGTTGTTCCTGCTGCAGCTGTTTCCGCAGGATCATATTGTGTAGCATGGCACATACCATGACAATTTGGGTACATGTAGCTGGTGAGTACTGCAAGGCTCCACTGGATGCGTCCAGGCACCGGAACCATGAATTGAGCATCCCAAATACACTCTATTATGATTCTTGTCTGTGCGTGTGCCTCGTTATGGAGTTGTTGTTCAGGTGTGTGTGCATTTCTGATGGGTGTCATCAGTCACGGCTCCAGTGCGTAACCAGCATCCCCCACCAGCCGACCGACAGGGATGTCCCCATTGGCAAATTTCTGGTACAGCTGCATCAGATGCCAGATGTGGGAGTCATGATAGCTGCCAGGGCAGCCAGCATACCCATTCATTATAATGCTCTGGCAGTTGATGAAGGGGAAGTCCTTGCAGTTGATGTAGGCCCTACCCTGCTCACTGGGTGGTGCTTTGATGCATATGTGCATGCAATCTATAGCACCCACTACCTCAGGGTATTCTGCTATTCAGTGGAATAAATGCATATTGCTGGCTAACACCTCAACAGTGGTGGGGTAAAATATGTGCTCACTGGCATGTGCTGACATGGCATCCAGGAACTGGTGGAATACCCTGGATGCTGATGCTTGTGAGATCCCCATGATATCCCCAGTTGGTCTTTGGAAGGTACCTGTGTATCCCCAGTTGGTCTTTGGAAGGTACCTGTGGCTAGTATTCTTAGGCCTACACATACCCTCGTATCCACTGATATGGGTTCCCCTCTGTTGGTTCTGTGTGTGAGGTGTGGCTGGCACAGCTCAACAATTTGGTGTAGGAGTTCCCTGCCCACTCTATAGTGCACCACTATCTCCAGCTCATGTAGACCCTGGTAGGTTACCCTGGGTCTGAACAATCTTCTCCATCTCCTCACCGTGGGTTGGTTGACAGCACTCTCATCCTCACCACCCTCAGCCTCTTTCACATTTTGATTTATGAGAGCAAATGCAGCCCCTATCTTTTTTTTTTTGCTTTCTTAAGATAAAATGTCCCTGCTTGTGTACACTATTTTGTGTCGGGTATGTGGGAAAAACCAGAGGGGAAGGTGTTTGCATAGTTTATAGTGGTGTTCTGGGCTGAGCTGCTGCATGTGTAATTGGCTGATTCTGATACATTTCACCTGCCAGCTAAGCTAGTTCTCCTTGGTTACCTTCCTACTGCTGGTTTCCCTTCCAGTTGCCTTCCTGTTTAAGCCCGGGGGCTAGAGTTATGCAGCATGCTGCCTACAAACTTCTTTGTTTTATAGTGTTTCCATAGGCCAGGATTCCACCTGTATTAGCACAGGCTTGGTCCCATACGTGTTTCATAATCATTCATAAAATGTGCATACCTTTTCAGAAAGAAGTGCAAGATGTTAGGTACAATCAATGCTTTATATGTTAACAAGCACAGTACACTAGCACATGTGGAAAACATTGCTGATCTACATGCATAAGGAGATAGGATTAATTGTGATGCGTATTCATGCATGTTGTGAAGTCTTTTAATTATGATACCTACATGTTTGTTATCATATATCGACTGTGTTACTCAGTGATGTCATACAATTGCATAACAAGCAATACTACATGCATCAAACACATGGATAGTTATCAGATATGAGGGTTGTGTAAGTTTACACCTCTAGCGTCCAAATAATGACTAATGCACTGTAATTATCATGGCAAATGTGTAAATTGTGACACATTAAATATTAACATAACACATATATATTCTGAATTGGATCAGAATCAGAACTGTTTCTGTGTCTATATTCCTTATTTGCATTAAGGTAGGTATGAAGTACCTTAAACTACTGTTAATTTCCATTCTAATTTTAAAACCTCAAAATAAACATTATGCTTGAGCTCAGATTTTGCCATCAATCCCACAAATGAGCTTGTCAGAGGTGCACCTCTGGGAGTTGTTGTTGTTGTGTCTTTCGGCTTTTCCTGGTTAGGAGTCGCCACAGCGGAACTCCGGTCCACTAATGATTGACAGTAGATTTTTACATGCCGAGTTGCCAGCCGTGACACACAACCTTCAACAAAGGTACAACGCCCATTCACGCATGTCTCCACACAGAAGACACTCTAGCTGAGAATCGAACAGGACAACATCTTACTGTGAGGCAACAATGCTACCACAGCACCACCACCTCTGGGAGTGATGTGTAAAAAAAGAAAGTAATGTGAGTGCCTTGTATTACTTCTGTATGTTGCAATGGACTGTTGTACTCAAGATGTATGGTATTAACTGTGATATGGGTAAAACACTTCATTATGTAAGGTTATGTCTGCACAAATGACATCGAGACTTGCAAATGATGTACAATAGTGTAGTACCATTACACACATACTTTCTCAGTTTCTGTGCAATACTTGTTGAAGTCATCCTTTCAAATGTGCTCTATCTCAGTACTGTAGATTTGTTCTGTGGTGTTTTCTGTTGAAACTGGGTTCTCTACATAGGTAGTTGATCCAAATCCAGCAATGTTCAACTAATGTGAGTGTGTGTGTGTGTGTGTGTGTGTGTGTGTGTGTGTGTGTGTGTGTGTGTGTGTGTGTGCGTGCGCGTGTGTGCGAGTGTGTGTGTGTGTGTGTGTGTGTGTGTGTGTGTGTGTGTGTGTGTGTGTGTGTGTGTGTGTGTCCACTGCCAAGTAAGTATAGCTACAACAACATATCTAATGTGTACACTTCCACTCAGGAGATACACTTCCACTCAGGAGAAACAGTTACACTGGGAGAAGGACCACAATCAATTTATTCCACTTTTATTACAAGCATTTGTTCTGCTACACACTGATAAGGTCATCCTTTCAAATGTACTCTGTTTCACACTCACATCAAAATCCATGGATGGGGGTTTGCGGTTTGGAGTTGCCATAGTGATCAAGGTATTTACCTCACAAATGCAAGCTACAGGGTTTGAGTCACAACTTTGAAAAATAAATTGACTAGGATAAAACGGCACTCAAGGGCAGCTAGCCTACCACTTACCTATGAACATATGGATTTCTATTGTTACATTTGTGGTAGTTACTATGTACTCTAGACTGTGTAACTAGATAGGTAGATGATTTGTATGCAGCAATGATTAAATAATATGAGTATGTGTCTGTAGTGTCATGTAGAATTGGTTTCATCAAAAGATCCAGTGTGTGCACTTCCACGTAGAAAACATGTTTACACTGGAAGACGATCCCTCATACATTTCTTTCATTTTTAGGCAAAACATATGTTGTGTAACACAATGATAAGGCAATCCTTCCAAAAGTGCAGTATCTCAGGGTTGTAATCAGACATTTCCTGTGGTGTTTGCTACTGAAACTGTGTTCTCTAGATTGTTTAACTAGATAGGTGGTTCAAATCTAACAGTGTTGAATTTGTGCATGCATGTTTTTCTAATGTCAGTTAAGTATGGCTTCAGCATCAAATCCGATATGCACACTTCCAGTCAAGAGAAACATTTTTAATGGTAGAGGACCCTCCCATCAAATTCTCACACTTTTATCACAAATATCTTCTCTGCAACACAGTGGCAAAGTCATATTTTCAAACGTGCTGTTATCTTAGTATTCTAATGCGACTTCTCTTGTGGCACTTGTTATTGATACAGTGATCTCCAGATTGTGTAAATAAGTAGGTGGTTCAAATCCAACAGTGTTCAGATAGTGTCTGTGTGCTTTTACTGACAAGTTAGTATTGCTTTAACAACAGATCTGATGTGTACACTTCACTCAAGAGAAACATTTACATTGGCGGAAAGTCCACCATCAGTTTAGTATACTCTTATCACAAATATTTGTTCTGCTACACAATGATAAGGTCATCCTTTCAAATGAGATGTATATAACAAATTAAAACTTCTCCTGTGGTGCTTGCAGTTGATAGTCTCTACTCTAGCTTGTGTAACCAGACAGCTAGGTGATTTGAATGCAGCACTGTTTATATAATATGAGTCTGTGTCTGTACTGTCATGTTGAATTGTCTCTATTAGAATATCCACTGCGTAGACTTCTACTAAGGAGACACATTTACAGTGGGGCTCCTATTATATAATCAAAGATGCAAGCCATTGTATGTGTCTTGATCGATCTTGAAAGCACGAAACAGAAAAATAGTGAAACAGCATATAAGCGATTTCTTTCCCTGGGAAAGAAATCGCTTGGCTGCCTCTGTTACTTTGCCATTTTCATCATTGTAGTGCAATCTCAGAGTTGGTATATTTAAGTAGAGGGTGTGGGGGGGCACAGCCCCCTACATTGGGGGGTGCGGGGGTGAAGTCCCCCAGTTTATGTAATGTTTTGAAGTTTATTTATTTATTTATTTTTTTTGTGGAACAGTGATTTTTTTCCCTGGGGAAAAAATCACTGTTCCGACTGTTCAGGGGTGTAAGCTTTCTCTTACATGGGGTCGATAAATCAGCATTCACTTTTTTAAGCATTTGCTAATTTAATATAAACCCTTACAGTGGGAGAGGGCTCTCCCATATATGTCTTTCATTTTTATGCAAAAAATAAAAACAGTTTGTGCAACAGAATGATAAAGTAATCCTTTCAGAATTGCATCATCTCAGTGCTGCAATCAGGCTTCTCCCATGGCACTTGTTGATACGGTGTTTTCCAGATTATATAAATAGATTAGAAGGTGGTTTGAATCTACTAACGAGTGGCAACTGTGATAATATGTGTCTTCCTCTTGTGAGGTAGAAATGGCTTAATGTACTGATATGATGTATTGCTTTATGGTGATAGCTGGCTCTCTAATTGCTTTCAGTCCCTTTTACCACAAACAGCACCATATGAAAACAATGAATATGTCATCCATTAAAATGTGCACTGTCACAACTATAAACAAACTCCTCTTGTAGGGTACTTGTGATTCATGGAATCATTTCTAGCTTGCAGACTTAGTGATGTAGTCAGTTCAAATACAGTTATTGCTCCATAGTATCACTATGTGTGTGTGTGGATGCACATGTAGGCAATGTGTAGATTGAGGGGTCCCTTTCACTAATTTCTATCCATTTTAGCACTAACAGCTGAGTTGTTAAACATTGATGATGCATTATTTTGAAATGAGGTTTATATTGGCACAGTAGTCTATAGCTTGTTGCCTTAGGAAGCCATAAGTTCAAATCTGGAATAATGTAGGGATTGTGCTTGATTGTACTTCTACAGTCGCAGGTATGACAGCATTTTGCAACATACGTGCTTGAGTACACTTACTGTTAGGCAACATTTTGTGGCAAAGAGACAGATCACACCACTCTGTTTCAATTTAAAGGTACACATATGCCTTGCAGCAATAAGATGATGGAATGTCTTCAAATAAACACTATCTCACATTTGTAGCAGGACTTGTTCTGTGGTATGCATAGTGTAGCTAATGCCATGTAGATTCTGTGGTCACATAGGTAGGTGTTTAAAACTCACAGTGACTGAAGAGTATCATTGTGTGTCAGTGTACTGTATGAGTTACATCCACCATGGTTTTAATGTGTACAATTACAGTAGGAGAGGGTGCCTCCATTACTTTTAGCTCAAACAACAGCTTTGCACACCAGTGATGATGTCATGCCTTTAAATATGTTCTGCCTCATAGTTGTGGTAAGGCTTCACCTGTGGTGTATGCAGTTTAAATACAGGTCGGTAGATGGTGGACTTAGGTGGCTGTTCAACTCCAGCAAAGGCCAGCATAATGAGTGTGTACTGATGTGACACATATAACATTACATCAATTTATTTATATCAAGTTTTATTTAAAAAAAGACCTTTGAACACATTGGGGATTTCATGCCAGTCTAATAGGTGTTTTATGATTCATGTTGTTAGAGTGCTCCTGTGGTACATGCAGTTAATACTGATTTGCATAGCATATCTACTCAGGTGGGCAGTGGTTCAAATCTGGAACTATATATGTGCAAAACAATGTGGACGGACATGAGTGGCTTAGCCAGCCAACAGTGATACTGGACTGTTCACACTTGCGGGAACAGTAACATTACTATATAATTTTGATTCTTCTGAATAATATGCATTGGATGCATAAACATCAGAAGCTTTCCTTACTTCACACATTGAAGTGTGTTATTTGTGACAACCTCCATTAATACCTCCTGTGCTAGACATTGCTACTACACAGCTCTGTAGATGTGTATCATGATGTGCAGGGGTTAGAGTCTTAAGGTCTGCCTCTGAAACAGTTGTGACAGACAGGAGTGGCTTAACCAAAGCATATAGATATGGCACAGTAAGAGGGGTCACTTTTTAAGTCTCATACTTCAAGATTCCTATAACAATAGGATAATGTGGTTTATCCCTTCAAATTTTTTCTTCATGGCACATCACATATGCCTCTTTCTATGGTACCAATGGTTGATACACCTCTCTCTCTGAAATATGACCATGGTATGTGTTCAAGTTTAGTATGATATAAGTGCTGAGCATGTCAGTTATTGCTCACAGGTGTTATTTATTTCCACAAACATAATGATCAGTATTGCATGACTTCATACAACCATTTACATATACATTTCAATAGGTTGAGTGCACTAAGGATTTACATCCTTTATTAATATGTGTCATGCTGCAAAATCATCACAAAGTGTGAATGGGCCTGTGTTATGATACATTCCTGTGTTTTTGTGTTGGGTATTTGCTCTTATAGTAGTTTTTACTGTACTTCCCTATGAGCATGCCCAGTACAATGATGTATTAGATGTGCACCATTCATCAAAAATCAGATTAATTCATCAATTTGCTGAGATAGTTCTTGTCATGTGTTATTGTTTTTCAAAAAGAAATAGAATTGGCATCTGGAAGGTTGGCTTTGCCAATGTCCACACAATGTAGTTAATCATCTACGTGTGGAGGATGAGAACATTTGTCACAAGCCAGTGTACAGTTCATGTTTGGAGATGTAATTCATCAACAGGTCTTTTATAAATAATTGTTTTTACTTGGATGTGATGTAGGTTACTTTATATTGTCATAGAGGTCTTACTAATATTTTTAACAATGCTCTCTTCAGGGCTAAATATCATTTACAACATCATGATATACTGCATTCACATGTATACTTTATACCTATTTATGTCAACAGGTATAGTGTGGCACTTGCACCAGCTATTAGTTATGTATATCAGATCATTATTCAATTTATATCCTAGCTGATGTGATACACATACTCTCAACCTCTTAGTGCAAGAAATCTGGACAAAGCTTGACAAGATGGGGGGGGGGGGCAAATGCCCTAAAAATAGTGATATATTGTAAATATTGCTCTTATAAACATAGAAAGTTGCTAGGGTGACAGTGTTTGTTTTAACATACATTTTCTGAAGGATTTGAAGCCAGAAACTCAAATGTATGTAATTATTTAATTACTTCAATCCTCAGATCATCCCAGTGATTTGCCAGAAAAACAACACATTTTATGAGGAGCAGACTAAAAATATGAGCCAAAAATCTGGACATTCAGCAAAAATCTGTACACTTGAGAGGTATGGCACAACTGTGTGTGCTTCTTGTCATTCTCAAATTTTCTACATAAAAACACGGCATGCATGAACAGTCACAAGCTTTCTAACTTTTATAACATGCAGGCTGCTTCCACAAATCCTTTTTTACCACATAATACTATTATTAGAAAAATTGCACGTGTCAATGATTCCTCTCAGTATTTCCACATTGTCACAGAAATGTACACTGCCATAGTTGTATCTGTATTATTTCATTCATACACATAAGGCAACGAAAGCCTTACAATTCTTTAACATGTATGCAAGTTCCAGCATCAATCATATAAATGTAATTTAAAGGTAATATTGAGCTCTCCCTCAGTATACATTACAATGGCAGAGTACTTTTATATACCTGAAGCTTGTGTGTAGCTAGTCCTTCTCAATATAATCCTGTGAGTACCATAATTTACTGTGCATGCCTTAAGAAATGAATTGTGGAAACCATAAATTAATGTAAGTTTTATAGCTGTATAAAATAATGTATATTTTACATTAATATACAGCACATTTGACTAATAACATTTTACCCTTACAATAACCTTTCCATTGTGACAGGTGACAAAAATGACAATAAAAAAGTAAATTTCTGATATGCACAGGGCAACAGATATATATTTAATTTATTGTTTTACATGATAGATGACAACTACAGCAGTCTGTTGCCCACTTGTAAAAAATGTTTCATATCCAACAAAGACCTGCTGCCTGACAGCAACTATTTACGTGTTTCATGAGAAAAACATGACCAAAGTAAAAAACGAACAGCAAACAAGAAACAAGATCAAGATAAATTGCTTAAAGGATTACTGCACAGGTTATGGACCACACATGATAAATTGGCATTCTGCTTAGTTTATGGGTAAAGCCTGCAAAGATGACTGCAAGTCTCCAACAAATGTAATGAGCTTCTGAAAATACTGTAATCCTGTCCTTTATTACAAATACTGTCATATGCATTTCAATATCTAAGGCTTATACTTTATCTAGTTATGTAAATATTCTCTGCTTTGCAACAACAAAAAGGCTTTCAATGTTGATAATTCTTTAACAGTATGCTTATTAAAGACTACTTGCATCTTACAATCTCAGACAAGCTTACCTGATGGTCATTAAAGCATTGCTACCGAAACACAGAGCAACAGGCACTGCAACAACATGCATTTTCTGAATAATAAGAAGCATAAATCATCAGTATAAAAATATGACAAAAAACAGAACATTCTGCAAAATCAAGGACAGATAAAAAGCCACTGCAGTACCTGTGTCTACCTTGGATTGGGGGATACTCTGCACACTCACACTGCATAACTGGTCCTGGCCTTGCTTGGACACATCCAGAGTCACTACATGGGGGAGTGGAGTACAAGTTTGTCACAATTTGAAATGTCTCTGGCTGATGGTGGTGGCCCTGACACATTTGTCATACTTCTCAACCTCAGAGCAAGAAATCTGAACAAAGCCATAAATAGAAGTGGGACATAGGCCCAAATATAAGGACATTTTTAAATATTGCTCTTACAAACTTAGAAAGATAATAGAATAGTAGATCTTGCATTAGTATGAATTTTCTGAAGGATATGAAATCTGAAACTCAAATGTCTGTCATTTTCTAACTTCAATCTTTAATGATTTGCCAGTAATTTGCCAGAAAACTACAATTTTATGAAAAACAGACCAAAAATGTGATGCAAAAGTATAAAATAACCACACAATATAGCTGGGAACCTGTCAAAGAAGAGACACTTTTTTAATATTAGCACTGTTAAGTTGAGCAGCTGACAAAATAAGAGAATCTACATGCATTTCTGAAATAAAAGTAATCTATAACTCTGATCATTACAATTATTTATTAATTGTAAACCCTCCACATTTTCTTCAAAAATTGCCATTTTGTGGAGGGATTATTAGAGGGAGAGCAACATTTTGAGCCCAAATCGGGGACAGTTGATGAGTCTGGATATACTTTATTCTATAAAGCAATTTATTTGCGTGTATCTCTCAACCTCAATGCAGGAAATCTGGACAAGGCCAACTATATTGGGGGAACAAACAAACAGTACTAAAAATTGCTCTTGTATAAACTTAGACAGTTGATGTCTTGCTTTAGCATGCATTTTTCTGAAGGGTATGAAGTCTGAAACTCAATGTCTGTCATTATTTAGTGACTTCATTATTAAATGATTTGCCAAAAATCCACAAATGTTATGAGGAACAAACCAAAAATAAGAAGACAAAAATCTATATTCATTCTGCAAATATCTGGACAGTTGAGAGGTATAGTTCAGCCGGGCCTGTCTTTGAGTTTGCCACCCTTCCCCCTCACAAAATCATGGTCGCATTCCAATGACCCATTACTTGGCTATTTCACCCCATTTACCATAAACACTGTAATGTACATACTGCTTTACTTCTATGATGATTTAAATTTAATTTAAAAGTTTTATTTTACATTTTACAGCACAGATACTAATAGTCATCTGCTAAACAAATCAAAGATATCTCACAATGAAAATTGACTTAGCATTAGAACTTTATATGAAAACCGCAAAACAAAACTGCAAACAAGAACAACCAGCCAGTGAATCCACCAATATTTTATTATCATCAAATACTGACACTTTAATTTTCTCTAATACAGTACCCTGTAAACCTTCACTATTGCTATTATGGAAACACTCAAAATGAGTAGCTATAGAACTTTCTTGTTTCCTATTATTAATATCTCTTATATGCTCAAGCATTCTAACCTTAAAGGTCCTTTTAGTTTCTCCAATATAAAACAAATTACACGGGCATTTAAGTGCATATATAACTCCTTCTGTGTTGCACGTAAAACTGCACCATGTATCAAATGGAATATGATTGATGTAATTAAATTTATCTATTACATATTTACAAGCCTTGCATTTTTTACAACAAGAAGTGCCCCCAATGGAAGTATATTTGAATTAATTCTAACATCTGGGGGACAACATTTTCCTTTAACAATACAATTATGTATGTTTCTACCTCTTCTATAGGAAATGCCTAGTTTGGCATTTAACCAAGAAGAAACATTTTTCAAGGAACATAAATAGTTCCAAAAATATTTTATTACTTGGGAAATTTCAAAACAAAAACACCCAAACGTAGAAACAAAATAAATAGATTCAGAAGGTTCTATTTGAGCCATTTTATATGAAGCCATTATATATGAATTATTATATGTATTATTTGCAACAAAGCCAGAACATAACTTCTTCCAGCTTCTTTCTATTAAATTCTTATCATAGCCCCTTTTCTCAAACATATCCACAGTTACCTGTAATTCTCTTTTTAGATCTCTACTGGCTGGTTGTTCTTGTTAGCATTAGAACTTCTCTGTCCTTGAAACTCACATTCATTGAAACAACATTGAAACCCACATTCAAGGAAAATACATCTGGCAGATAAAGTTTAACTTTGGGCTGTTCTCAAATCATAGGCCCCTTGCACACGAAATATACACGTGTTCTTTGATACACTTTCCTGGTTGTATTAAATTATATTCCTTGTATAAAACAGCACAGTTGTTAGAGGCCACTTTAAATGTATTGTTTTGAACATTTTTCCAGTAAACAATGAAACAAAATACATGCACCACTAATGACAAAACTGCCAAATTGAGAACATTTCCATCATAAAAGTCTACTCAAACTTCTACAGTCCACCAGTATCAGTAAATATGCACAATCTCTACAGAAGTAAATGTCATCTAAATAATTCCACATTAAAGAGATCTGTAACTAATGAAGAGGTTGCTGCTAGCAAACAACTTTATATTCCATTGTGTCATCTACAAATAAAGTGCCTGTTGCCCTTGAGGAATAAATTGCCTATGTTACATTAAAATAAAATGATAAGCTAGTAATATTGCAATAGGGAATGGATGGCAAACTGATAACAGGTTTATAGTTACTAGCTATTCCTGCCAATGAGGACATTCTCAGGACAGCAGCATCCACCCCCTTTAAAAGTGCAACACAGTATAGTATCAGCAATGAATCTACATACAGTGGGAGTAGAAACTACAGCCTTCTGCATCAAAAGCAAGTATTCAACCTGTTATGCTATTAACAATGCAAGCAGACTCAGCATAAGTAGCACTAAACTTTGTATCTATATCATCATCTTCTTTCAGCTGTTCTTGTTAGGGGTCACCACAGCAGATCATCTGTTTCCATTTCTTCCTGTCCTCTACATCTTGGTCTGTCACACCAACCACCTGCATGTCCTCTCTCACCACAACCATAAACCTTATCTTAGGCCTTCCTCTTTTCCTGTTACCTGGTAGCTTCATCCTTAGCATCTTTTTCCCAATATACTCAGCATCCCTCCTCAGCACATGTCCAAACCAATGTAATCTTGCCTCTCTGGCTTTGTCTCCAAACCTTCCAACCTGGGCTAACCTAATATACGTATTCCTAATCCTGTCCACCCTCGTTACACCCAGTGCAAATCTTAACATCTTTAACTCTGTCTCATCAAGCTCTAACTCCTGCCTTTTTGTCAGTGCCACTGTCTCCAACCCATATAACATAGCTGGTCTCACTAACCTCTTGTAGACCTTCCCTTTCACTCTTACTGGTATTCGTCTGTCACAAATCACTCCTGACACACTTCTCCACCCACTCCATCCTGCCTGTACTCTCTTCTTCACCTCACTTCCACACTCACCATTACTCTGAACTATTGATCCAAAGTATTTAAACTGATCCACCTTCGCCACCTCTACTCCTTGCATCCTCACCATTCCTCTATCCTCCCCTCTCATTCACACACATATATTCTGTCTTAGTCCTGCTGACCTTCATTCCTCTTCTCTCTGGAGCATATCTCCAACTCTCCAGGGTCTCCTCCACCTGTTCTTTACTCTCACTACAGATCACAATGTCATCTGCAAACATCATAGTCCACAGGGACTTCTGTCTGATCTTGTCTGTCAACTTGTCCATCACCATTGCAAATAAGAAAGGGCTCAGAGCTGATCCTTGATGTAATCCCACCTCCACCTTAAACGCATCCATCACTCCCACTGCAGACCTCACCGCTGTCACACTACCCTCATACATATCCTGTACCACTCTTACATACATCTCTGACACTCCCGACTTCCTCATACAATACCACAACTTCTCTCTAGGCACCCTGCCATATGCTTTCTCTAAGTCTACAAACTCACAATGCAACTCCTTCTGACCTTCTCTGTACATCTCCATTAACAATCTCATAGCAAACATCGCATCTGTAGTGATCTGTCCCGGCATGAAACCATACTGCTGATCATTAATCACGTTCCTTCTTAACCTAGCTTCCACTACTCTTTCCCATAACTTCATGCTGTGACTGATCAATTTAATCCCTCTGTAGTTACTGCAGCTCTGCACATCACCCTTATTCTTAACAATTGATACCAAAACACTTTTTCTCCATTCCTCAGGCATACTCTCACTTTCCAAGATTTCATTAAACAATCTGGTTAAAAACTCCACTGCCATTTCACCTAAACACCTCCATGCTTCCACAGGTATTTCATTTGGACCAACAGCCTTTCCATTCTTCATCCTCTTCATAGCTATCCTTACTTCCTCCTTGCTAATCCATTGCACTTCATGATTCACTATCCCCACATCATCCAACCTTCTCTCCCGCTCATTCTCTTCATTCATCAACCCCTCAAAGAACTCTTTCCATCTGCTCAACACACTCTCCTCATTTGTGAGTATGTTTTTCTCATTATCCTTTATCACCTTTACCTGATGCGCATCTTTCCTAGCTCGGTCCCTCTGTCTAGCCAATCGGTACAGGTCCTTTTCTCCCTCCTTAGTGTCCAACCTTTCATAAAACTCTTCATATGCCATATCTTTAGCCTTCGCCACCTCTCTCTTTGCCATGTACCTCATCTCCTTATACTCCTGTCTACTTTCTTCATCTCTCTGACAATCCCAATTCTTCTTTGCCAAGCTCTTTCTCTGTATACTCTCTTGTACTTCCTCCATCCACCACCATGTCTCCTTGTCGTCCTTCCTCTGTCCAGATGTCATACCAAGCATAGTTCAGCCGGGCCTGTCTTTGAGTTCTTAAAAATTGGTACCAAAACACTTTTTCTCTATTCCTCAGGCATCCTCTCACTTTCCAAGATTTCATTAAACAATTTGGTTAAAAACTCCACTGCCATTTCACCTAAACCTCTCTCTTTGCTATGGACCTCATCTCCTTATACTCCTGTCTACTTTCTTCATCTCTCTGACAATCCCAATTCTTCTTTACCAACCTATTTCTCTGTATACTCCCCTGTACTTCCTCATTCTACCACCATGTCTCCTTGTCATCCTTCCTCTTTCCAGATGTCATACCAAGCATAGTTCAGCCGGGCCTGTCTTTGAGTTCTTAAAAATTGGTACCAAAACACTTTTTCTCCATTCCTCAGGCATCCTCTCACTTTCGAAGATTTCATTAAACAATCTGGTTAAAAACTCCACTGCCATTTCACCTAAACATCTCTCTTTGCCATGCATCTCATCTCCTTATACTCCTGTCTACTTTCTTCACCTCTCTGACAATCCCAATTCTTCTTTGCCAACCTCTTTCTCTGTATACACTCCTGTACTTCCTCATTCCACCACCATGTCTCCTTGTCATTCTTCCTCTGTCCAGATGTCATACCAAGCATAGTTCAGCTTTGGTTAATTCTTCAATGCCACCCAGTGCCTGTTTTAACTCTTCCCTGAACTCCACCTCACAATTACCCTTTTTCAATTTCCACCATTTGATCCTTGATGCTGCCCTCACACTCCTCCTCCTCCTCTTGATCACCAACGTCATCCTACAAACCACCATTCTATGCTGCCTAACTATACTTTCCCCAGTCACTACTTTACAGTCTCCAATCTCCTTCAAACTGGCCCTCCTACATAGGATATAATCCACATGTGTGCATCTTCCTCTACTCTTGTATGTCACCCTATACTCCTCCCTCTTGTTAAAATACATATTCACCACAGCCATGTCCATCCTTTTTGCAAAATCCACTACCATCTGACCTTCAGCATTCCTTTGCTTAACACCATACCTACCCATCACTTCCTCATCCCCTCTGTTCCCTTCACCAACATGCCCATTGAAATCTGCTCCAATCACCACTCTCTCAAACTTGGTTACAGTCATCACCACTTCATCCAACTCACTCCAAAATTTTTCTTTCTCATCCATCGCACACCCAACTTGTGGAGCATATGCACTAACAACATTCATCATATCACCATCAATTTCCAGCTTCAAAAACATCTTTCTATCCAACACTCTTTTCACATTGTCAAATCGGGAAAATAGTGAATGGCTATAATATTGAAAACCCATTTAATCAAAATGTGTTTTGTGGGGTTGCGGTACAGTGGGGATTAGAATATTTGCGATCTCAGAGTTGGTATATATAATTAGTGGGGGTATGGGGGCACAGCCTCCCACAAGAATGACTTTGATGAACAGCATTTTTGATATCATAGCCATTCGTTATTTTCTTGATTTGACAATGTGATATTGACCCCTAAAATTCTCTTCCCCTGAAGTTCTCAGCTCCTTGTAAAATCCACTCGACACTCAACTGTATCTCTCTCAACTTTGCAGCACAAGAAATCTGGAAAAA
Source organism: Protopterus annectens (assembly GCF_019279795.1). NCBI lineage: Eukaryota > Metazoa > Chordata > Ceratodontiformes > Protopteridae > Protopterus > Protopterus annectens. The sequence continues at coordinate 1,732,313,255 of NC_056743.1, forward strand.
GCCAAAATTTATTGGGGGGACAAAAGCCCAAAAACAGGGGCACATTTTAAACATTGCTTGTATAATCTTGTATAATCTTGGAAAGTTGCTAGAATAAAATGCTGTGGTGCCACCATGCATTTTACTGCCAAGTCTTGAACCCAAGACCCTGTGCACTACCGTCAAACAACATACCAAAATGCCAACCCAGCTTCTGCTTGAAAGACAGGAAGACTGAAACTTAAATGGCTATCATTTAGTGAATTCAGTTCTCACCAAAGCTCTCAACCTCTTAGCACAAAAAACTGGACAAAGACAATAATGAGGGAATACAGCATCAAAAATGGGGACAAATTTCAAATATTGATCTTATAAACTTAGAAAATTGCTAGAATAAAAGGTTTTGTGTTACCATGTATTTTCTGAAGAATATCAAGTCTGAAATGCAAATGCCTGTCATTATTTAGTGAATTCAATCCATCACTGATTACAGAAATCCAGAAAACCACAGATTTTATGAGGAACAAAACAGAACAAAAATATGAGGCAAAAATCTGGAAAGTTTTCACATGTGGTGGTGGGTAGGGAATTCAGGTTCTTGCTACCTTGTACCCAAGGTACAGAGTGTGAGCCTGAGTAACTCTAGCACCAGGTATATTTAACTGGGGCATTACACACACACACACACACACACACACACACACACACACACACACACACACACACACACACACACACACTAGCCATCCACGTCATATATGTGACTGCAGACGTGGCAGTCTGATCCCTTTCTGCAGGTATAAACTGCATAGACCTCTGGGCATCTGTACACTGATGCCTTCTCTTCTTAATCTATTAACAGCAGTCTGTATTTATAGAAAC